>NW_011495064.1:12141267-12170263 GCF_000754665.1 Bison bison bison
TACTATATAACCCTTTTGTCTAATGTTTTTTTCACTTAATGACATACCTTGGAAATCACAGTATATCAGTTTATAGAGATCTTCCTCATTCTTTTTTTTTTTTAAAAATAGCTGCATAACAATATGCTATGTGGAAGTCCCATAATTTATTCAACTATTTTCTTACATGGCTTCCATGGTGGCTCAGACAATAAAGAACTGCCCGCAGCGTGGGAGACCCTGAGTTCCATCCCTGGGTCGGGAAATCCCCTGCAGAAGGGAATGGCTACCCACTCCAGTATTTTCCTACATATGGACATTTAGATTGTTTCCATTATTTTGCCAGTATGAATAACGCAAGAATAGATACTCTTGTACATATGTGTTTTGATATTGTTGGAAATATATATTAAGGGTAAATTTGTAGCTTTTCTGTAAGGAGTAATTAAATAGTCATTTCTGGCAATACTGAGCAAGAAAAAAGAAAGAAGATACAAATGAACAATACTAGGACTAAAAGATAGAATAATTAAAGCTATAATAGAAGTTTAAAAGATCAGAATGCAAATAATAGCAAATGAAGCAACGGACAAACAACTAATCTCAAAAATATACAAGCAACTCCTACAGCTCAACTCCAGTAAATAAATGACCCAATCAAAAAATGGGCCAAAGAACTAAATAGACATTTCTCCAAAGAAGACATACAGATGGCTAACAAACACATGAAAAGATGCTCAACATCACTCATTATCAGAGAAATGCAAATCAAAACCACTATGAGGTACCATTTCACGCCAGTCAGAATGGCTGCGATCCAAAAGTCTACAAGCAATAAATGCTGGAGAGGGTGTGGAGAAAAGGGAACTCTCTTACACTGTTGGTGGGAATGCAAACTAGTACAGCCACTATGGAGAACAGTGTGGAGATTCCTTAAAAAACTGGAAATAGAACTGCCTTATGATCCAGCAATCCCACTGCTGGGCATACACACTGAGGAAACGAGAAGAGAAAGAGACACGTGTACCCCAATGTTCATTGCAGCACTGTTTATAATAGCCAGGACATGGAAGCAACCTAGATGCCCATCAGCAGATGAATGGATAAGCAAGCTGTGGTACATATACACAATGGAGTATTACTCAGCCATTAAAAAGAATACATTTGAATCAGTTCTAATGAGATGGATGAATCTGGAACCTATTATACAGAGTGAAGTAAGCCAGAAAGAAAAACACCAATACAGTATACTAATGCATATATATGGAATTTAGAAAGATGGTAACAATAACCCTGTGTACGAGACTGCAAAAGAGACACCGATGTATAGATCAGTCTTATGGACTCTGTGGGAGAGGGAGAGGGTGGGGAGATTTGGGAGAATAGCATTGAAACATGTATAATATCATGTATGAAACGAGTCGCCAGTCCAGGTTCGATGCACGGTACTGGATGCTTGGGGCTGCTGCACTGGGATGACCCAGAGGGAGGGTAGGGGAGGGAGGAGGGAGGAGGGTTCAGGATGGGGAACGCGGGTATACCTGTGGTGGATTCATTTCGATATTTGGCAAAACTAATACAATATTGTAAAGTTAAAAAAAAAAGATTAGAGAAAAAAAAAAAAGATCAGAATGCATTGAGCAATCTGAGGCAGTAAATTTGAAGACTTAGAAAAAATGGATACTTTTCTAAAAAAGTGTAGATTACCAAAAGCTGCCTAACAAGATGAAATACAGGATTTGAAAAGACCTGTAAAGAGAAAGAAATTAGATCAGTTGCTTAAAATGTATGCACCAAAGAAGTAACAAACAAACCAGAAGTTACCACTAGGCTCCTATGATCTTTCAGGTGAATACACTAAAGGAATAGCCAAATTCAATCTTTAAAAAACTCTTTAAAGAGAATAAAAAAGAGGAAATGTTCCCCAATTCATTTATGAGGCACTTTGAGACCGATACCAAGTAAGTAGATATAAGAAAGAAAAATTTTAGGCCAATATCACTTATGAAATTATACATAAATAGTCTAAATGAAATAATAACAAGTTGAATCCAGCAATGTATTGCAATATATCATATAATATTTACCAAAAATGGTAACATTAGAGAATGTATTCATGTAGTTTATCACTTTAACAAATTGAAGGAGAAATGATAACTTAGATACAGAAAAATCATTTGATACAATATAACTCCATTTATAATTATTAAAAAAAGATTATTTAGATCTAGAAGGGAAGTTCATTAACTTAATAGAATATCTGTCAAAAAAGAGAAAAACCACCAAACCCCATAGCAAGTACTATTCTTTAAAACATTTTTTTATTTGGAGGATAATTGCTTTGCTATTTTGCGTTGGTTTCTGATGTACATGAATCAGCATTGAGTATACATACGTCCCCTCCCTTTTGAACCTCCCTCCCACCCTACCCCCATCCCGGCTCTCTAGGTCATCACACAGCACTGAGCTGAGTTCCCTGCGCTCGACAGCTGCTTCCTGCCAGCGAGCTATTTCACATGTGATAGTGTATATGTCAATGCTACTGTCTCAGTTCGTCTCCTTCCCCCACTGTGTCCACAAGTTCATTCTCTATGTCTGTGTCTCTACTCCTGCCCTGGAAATAGGTTCATCAATACCATTTTTCTGGATTCCATGTATATTCGCTAATATGCAATATTTGTTTTTCTCTTTCAAACTTTCTTCATTCTGTATAATAGGCTGTAGGTTCATCCACCTCACTTTAACTGATTCAAATTCATTCTGTTTTATGACTGAGTAACATTCCATTGTGGGACTTCCCTGGTGGCTCAGTAGTAAAGAATCTACCTGCCAATGCAGGAAATGTGGCTTCACTCCCCGGGTTAGGAAGATGCCCTGGAGAAGGAAATGGCAACCCACTCCAGTATTCTTGCCTGGGGAATCCCATGGACAGAGGAGCCTGGTGGGCCACGGTCCACGGGGTCACAAAAGAGCTGGACATGACTTAGCGACTGAACAACAACAGCAACATAATGTATAAAAGCTTCTTTATCCATTCATCTATTGATGGACATCTAGGTCGTTTCCGTGTCCTAACTGTCACACATAGTGCTGCTGTGAACATTAGGGCACAGGTGTCTTTTTGAATTATTGTTTTCTCAGGGTATACGCCCAGTGGTGAGATTGCTGGGTCATATGGTAGTTTTATTCCTAGTTTTGTAAGGCTCCATACAGCTTTCCATAGTGCTGTATCAATGTATATTCTCACCAATAGGGCAAGAAGGTTCCCTTTTTTCCACATCCTCTCCAGCATTTATTATTTGTAGATTTTTTTGATGATGGCCATTCTGACTAGTGTGAGGTGATACCTCACTGTAGTTTTGATTTGCATTTCTTAATAATGAGCAATGTTGAACAACTTTTCATGAGTTTGTTGGCCATCTGTATGTCTTCTTTGGAGAAATATCTGTTTAAGTCTTCCACCCATTAATTTTTTTTTAATTGGAGGATATTGCTTTACAATGTTATGTTGGTTTCTGCTGTACAACAATGTGAATCAGCTATAAGTATACATATATTCCCTCCCTCTTGAGTTCCACCCATTATTTGATTGAGTTGTCTGTTGCAAGTACCATTCTTAAAGATGAATCAAATAAAGGTAAAATCTTAATGTCTGGGACAGAGTAAGAATGTTTGACAATAGAGCTTCTATCCGTCATTTTCCTAAGAGACTAACAAGTAGAATAAGACATGAAAAATATTAGGATTGGAAAGGAATAAACACAAGTATTCATGAGAATAGGCAAACTATTGGAACTACTATTTTATAAGATTTCTGGATGTAGGACAAATATATAAAATCATTGCTATATGCCTATAGTTCTGTTCAGTTCAGTTGCTCAGTCGTGTCCAACTCTTTGTGACCCCATGAATCGCAGCACGCCACGCCTCCCGTCTATCACCAACTCCTGGAGTCCACCCAAACCCATGTCCATTGAGTCGGTGATGCCATCCAACCATCTCATCCTCTGTCGTCCCCTTCTCCTCCTGCCCTCAATCTTTCCCAGCATCAGGGTCTTTTCAAATGAGCCAGCTCTTCACATCAGGTGGCCAAAGTATTGGAGTTTCAGCTTCAGCATCAGTCCTTCCAATGAATACCCAGGACTGATCTCCTTTAGGATGGACTGGTTGGATCTCCTTGCAGTCCAAGGGAAGTCCAACCACAGTTCAAAAGCATCAATTCTTCGGTGCTCAGCTTTCTATATAGTCCAACTTTCACATCCATACATGACCACTGGAAAAACCATAGCCTTGACTAGACGGACCTTTGTTGGCAAAATAATGTCTGCCTATAAGCCTATAGCAAACATTTAGATTTTTATTAAAAAAAAAAAAACATTTAAAATAGCACTTAGAATGATAAGTTACCCAAAATAAATTCAAGAAAAAATAAATTATCCAAAATGAATTCAAGAAAGGATATGCAAGACTTTTATGGAAAAACTTACAGCACTTTATTGAAGGCCACTGGAACCCTTCAACTAAATAAATGGATTAATATATCACCTTGGGTAGAAGTAGTTGTAATCATGAAGACACTCATTTTCTTCAAATTATATTGCATATAATTCCAATCAAAATAACAGGATTTTTCATGGAACTTAACAAATTGATACTAAAAATTAATGAACAGGCTACAGGCCAAGAACAGCCAAGACAATTTTCAAGAATGTGGTAACAAGAGAGTCACTCTAGGAAGCAGTATAAAAGTGAAAGTGAAAGTCACTCAGTCGTGTCTGGCTCTTTGCAACCCCATGGACTATACAATCCATGGAATTCTCCAAGCCAGAATACTGCAGTGGGAAGCCTATCCCTTCTCCAGTGGATCTTCCCGACCCAGGAATCAAACTGGGGTCTCCAGCATTGCAGGTGGATTCTTTACCAACTGAGTTTTCGTTTGGGTTTGGGGATAAGCAAATAGGTCATTGGAGTGGAATAGAAAGTTTGGAAATATGTCCATACCCATATGGAGTCTTGATATTTGACAGTTCAGTGGAGAAAAAGATGGACCTTTTAACAAATGATGCTACCTATGTGGAGAAGAAATAAAGTTAGATTTCACCTCATACACAAAACACTTTCTATATGAAAAGAAAATACTTGCAACACTGTTTATAACAGCAAAATAAAGGAAACCACTGAAGTGCCTATCAACAAGAGAATGGAAAAATAAGTCATGATTTAGTCATACTTTAGAAAACTTAATACAGGAAAGAAAAAAATGAACAGGGCTACATTTGTCAGTACTGATAAATCTCAAAAACAATGATGAATGAAAAAAAAAGTAGCAGAGTAATAATACTGTCTGATGTAATTTATGTAATGTTTTAATACATAAAGCAATATTATATATACTATATATTAATATATAACATAATATATAATAATATATATTTATGGGTATATTTTTCATGGAGTCATACAAACATTCACGGGAACACTCAGCGACAGATTCATGATACTACGTACCTCTGGAGAGAGCGGCAGTGGGGTCTAGCTGAACAGGAGGAGCTTCACTTGTATCTTTTATGTTTCATCTTTTAAAAAGAAAATCTTCACAAAAATTTAACAAAATAATTAGATTTGGCAGTATGTGGCTGTTCATTATACTATCCTCTGGACTTCTCTGTACACTTGAAATCTTTCATTTTATGCATGTATTTTAAATATGTATCAGCATGTTCAGGAATCATTCTCATCTCTATCCGTTTGTAGTTTCCCTGAAACTTCTACATTATTCTGAAATAGTCTGAGAAAGTATTATAAACCTCTCCCACCATAACTGTGTGTGTTTAATTTCCTTGCATTTCTCATGGTTGCTGCTGTGTGTATTTCAGTGCAGTGGGGTTTGGATGGTTCATGACATTTTTATCTTCTTGAGGTTATAATCTCCACCTTCCCACCTCTCTCTTTGTCTCACAGATGTACACATACACACACACACACGAAATATCTGTTTCTTTGAATATCGTTGTCTTGAATTCTACTTCATCTCATGTTAATATTTCTATTCCCTTTTTGTTTGTTCAACTTGTAAATTGTTGCCTACACGTTTTCAGTAGAGTGATATTTCTGTGTATATGTCTCTTGTAGACAAAACTGAACTGAATTCTACTTTTTTTCCTAACCCACTTTGAGAAACTCTTTAACGTCAATAATTAATGGAACTTACTCATATTTATTCTGCCACTGGTTATTGTGAGCACTTATCCCAGCCATCCAGTAGTAAGTTTGTTACTGTTTCCATTTATTTTCCTGATTTATACTAGACTGAATTTTTATTGGTCCTTTTTGTTTCTTAAGTAGTTTGGAAGGGGAGCATCTTGATCCTCTCTAGTTACCATTCACCTGTAATGTGTTATAGAGAGATTTCATTGTATTTGCCTTATCAATATCAATAACTGAATAGGAAATAGGACCTCCCCAATCCTACTCATAGAGGAAGAGATTTTTAGCACACCATCTTACCCTGTTTTATACCATTTCATTCATATACACTTGCCCAGATTTTGTATATAGTCTGGAATCTCACCAGCTTTTTGAACCCTTCCTTAACACCTATATTAAACTTCACAAGTATTTAGGCTGCATGTGTGTGTGTGTGCGTGTGTTCTCTATGCTTGGCTAGAGTACTTTTTTGAATAATATTAAGAGTGTGTGGGCAATACTTTCTGAGTCCTTGCATATCTGAAATGATTTTTTTTCCATCTTATACATGAACAATAGTTGGCCTGATTCTCTTTTTCTTTATAGGTAAACCTCCCCCATTCCCTTTGGGATCTTTTGGTATTTTTTCTCTTTATCTTTGGAGTGCAGAAATATACTTAGGATTAAAAAAATCTTCTCCATATATTTTATAAAATTATACAAGTAATACATGAATATGTTCTTTGGAATTCAAAAATATCACTAAGAATTTTTTAAAGAATATTTTTAAAGTTATACAAGTAATACATGAATATGTTCTCTCAACTCAGAATTCAAACAATGCAAAAAAATATTCAAGTTCCTCTGACAATCCTGAACTTCAAATCTGCTCACAGAAGTAACCTCTGTGAGAAGTTTAATGTGAACTTTCAGGATTTTTTCCTAGGTATTTGCATAAATATGAATCATCACTAAAATTTTTGTTTTGTTTTGTATTTTTTCCATTAAAAATACAAAAATATACTTATTTATCTACAAATAGCTTAATTACACTTAGCAATTTGCCTATGTAAAGATCTCTTTCCTTCCTTCCCTCCTCGTTCCATTTTTCCTGCTGAGTAACATTCTCTCCCATAGTGATGGATTTAGATTGTTTCTGATAATTTTCTATTAGAAATAACAGTGCTGTGGGAAAATCCTTATAAAGCTTTTTTTGTACAAGTATGAGGATTTCTTAAGGGCCCATTCCAGAAACTGAGCTTCCTGTGTAAAAGGCAATGCACAATTTCCCTGAACAACAAAAGATGTCACTTCTGTTCATATATTTATTGACTATTCACATTTCTTCTATTATGAATTAGCTGTTAACATCCTTTGTCCATTCTTCCATTGACTATATTTTTCTAATTAATTTGTAAGTATTGCTTATATGCTGCTGCTGCTGCTAAGTCGCTTCAGTCATGTCCAACTCTGTGAGACCCCATAGACGGCAGCCCACCAGGCTCCGCCGTCCCTGGGATTCTCCAGGCAAGAATACTGGAGTGGGTTGCCATTTCCTTCTCCAATGTATGGAAGCGAAAAGTGAAAGTGACGTTTTGTCCGACTCTTAACGACCCCATGGACTGCAGCCTACCAGACTCCTCTGTCCATGGGATTTTCCAGGCAAGAGTACTGGAGTGGGTTGCCATTTCCTTCCCCAATTCCTTATATATTTGAATATTAACCCTTTGAATTATATATATTGCAAATCTCTTCTCCTAACCATTCTTTCTTTACTCTCTGGTGTCTTTGGTAGAAAAGTTTTAAATATTGATTCTTAAAATATAATGGTCTTTCCTAGGATTGAGCTTTGAGTCTTGTCCTCACTTCTCACCTCCATCTCCTTTATTAAGATAACTGGATTTTTGAGAGTTGTGTCTAGGAATCAGCTCTTAGATGTGTTTATCAATTCTTCTGTTTTTATTTTCTAATTTATTCATTTCTTATTTTCATAATATCCACTTTTCCTCTTTGATTTGTTATGGCTGGCTTTTTTTAACTTATTGCTTTGAATTTATTCTTATTTATTCTCATTCTTTCCTTCTAATGAAAAACTCTTTAGGATTCTGACTTTGCTTCTGAGTATATCAGGTACTTGGCTATGTCTAATATGTTTTCATACAATGATCTATATTTTTATTTTTGAAATAACTTTGAAATTATTGAAGTAGGATCATTTGTATATAACAAAAAGTTCAAAACAATACTAGTTTAAACAAAATAATTTATTTCCCTCTCAGATTAAAGAATTTTGGAGATAGGCAGAACCCACAGTCATTGTGAATCCAGACTTCTGCTTTTCTACATCATTCTCAGTGCTGGCTTCTAGTGTCAGTAACTTCATAGCCCAGGATGGCTGCTGAAGTTCCAGTCATCACATCTACATCCCAGGGAGGAGAAAGAAGGGAGAACTAAAAAGATGTACCTCTTATGTGAGTCACTTTCCTTTAAGTAGTCCTCTTCAGAGTGTCACACAACAGTTTTGTTTACATTACATTAGAAATCAGCTGGATATATATAGTCAATCCCCAATTATAGGGATTTGTTAGTGAGAAAGAAGAGAAGAATAGCTATAGGTGGTCAAACAAGGATCTTCCATAATAATTTTTAATAAATATTCCATCAATGCTTAAAAATAAAGAGCTGTATCATTTGGCAATATCGTCTCTCTCAAACCACAGAAGTTGAGTTTGGGGCTTATTCCTCATAGGTCAACTGGACCCTTTCAAAATTAATGGCTGCCATCAACTGGTATAATCTAGCCAACCCAAGGGATGTCCACACTCTCTCTAGTTCGCAAGTGTTATTGAGGACGCCCATAGTTTTCCTCTCTCTCCTCTTCCTAAGACAAATCAATCACCCCAGGGCCACTACGGGCTTGTAGGCATTGTAGGAAAGTGGTGCTGATTCCCATGTTGCTCAAGGCTTTACTGCTGAAGTAGACACTGAATGTCCTACCAGGACCAGTCCCTCCCAGCCTGGAGCAAACATCCCTCTGCAAAGAAATGTGTAGGATGTGAGAATAGGAATCCTAGCCTCTGACACTCTGTATGAACACATGATTGGGATTAATGGGCAACATGACCTGGGATGGTCTCAGTGGCAGCTGGAGCAAAATGACAATACTCACCTAGCCTCCCTAGGTGAGACTCACTTCTTAGCCCCAAGTAGCTGTATCCCAGGATTCAGAACAGCTGGACCAGAGGCCAGGTCCCAGGAGGAGCCGCTGGTTGTGGAGAACCTGTGGCCTTCTATCTGGGCACTTTGGTGTGGATAAGCAACATGAAGACTCATTGGTCCCATTCCCTTCTTGGGGCCACCACCTTGCCCAGTAAGGAGGGAGCACTGTGATTGTCTGGGCACTTCAACCCCTGGCCTGGCTTCCACCAGCCACATCACCTCTCCTAAGACCCTGCTGTCTCCCGCGAGCACTGATCATCTCAGTAAGGGCGTGGGCTGAAGGGGAGTGAAGGTTCCAGTCCATGCCTTAGGGAAGCCCCTGCTCTGATAGAATGGGTAAGAAATATACACATGCAGAAACCACTAAAATGCTTACCAAAATAGAAATGGGGTGCCAGCGAATGTGCTAGGAACTGGGTCCCTGAGTGATAAAGGGAAGGGGTGAGTCAGGCTGGCAGGTGTCTTAGCTAAGATGCTTCTGGAAGTAATACCCAAATTACCTCCTTCCCAGGTGAGCATCCCTGACTTGACACCCCCCACCCATGCTGCTCCCACCTTGCCTGAGAGTAACCCTGCCCCTATCCTGCTCACTCCCAGAGCTCAGGAGAAACGAGCTGGTTTTCTCCCAGAAGCTGGTGCCAGTTTAGTCAGCAGATTTCACAGATCTACTGGCACCCATGTAGTGTCTTATTTTAAGCTTAACATTTGAAGATGGAAACTTTTCCCCCTTTGATGTGTGGCAAAGAGATCCCAATTTATACATAAGCATGGCGGCTAAGCCAGTGCACCAAGGCAGTTCCCAAGGCGGGTGCAGTTCATGGCTCCCCTTTTTCAGGTACCTTCCCAGAAAGACCCCCAGCAACTGTGATCACTTCTGACAATTGGCATCTAAGTCCTCAGGTTTCCTTCAAGAAATATGCAGCCCTGTGCTTTCTGGGCACCTATGGCTGGGAGAGGCAGGGCCAGGGTGTGGGCCCCCATCCTGTCCTCTCTGCATTTCTCCAGCTGCCAGCCTCTACCCTTGGCCCCCATAATGTCTCAGGGCAGCGAGCCTGAGGTTCTCCCAGGCAGCCTGTATGTCTCCCTCCTCGATCCTGAGCTCCCTGACACTGCCGTCCTTCTCTCCTCTCTCCTGTCATTCTGGGAGTCCCGCTACTCAAGGCTGAAACCCCTCATATCCAGCTGGGAGGCTGAGGAGGACAGACCAGGAGCATCCTGTCAGTGAATTCAGAGGTCTCAGGTTACATTCAAACCTGATATTTTCTTGGGACATGAGGAGCCCTATCTACTCTGAACCCTTTCATTTTAATGCTGCAGATGATCATGTAAACTTAGAAACCCCATTTCTGCAAAGGTGCTGGTATAAGTCACATCCTCTCCGTGGGGAGGACGGGTGGACCGTGGAGGGTCCACTTACGTGAGGATTTGGCTGAGTCTCAGGGCCTTTCTCACATCTCCTAACCCTCTTCATCCCAGACTCCACTTTTTCACACATTTCAATCCCAACCGCAATTTTCTTCCTGGCCATTGTAATCAGACACCAAAATGGCTGGTGTCTGATTTGCTTCTCACTGCAGCTCTGGCTTAGTTTATACCATCCAAGAGGTGGGGTTCAGTTAAACTGGAATGGACCAGTCAGGGACAAACATTCATTTGATAAAAGATATTTTCTTGAAATGGTTGGGCTGCTTTAAATAGCGGCACCCCTAATGCGTCCGAGTGTTACTTTTCAGACTACTAGCTGTAGAGATCAGAAGATGGAGACAAAGTCGAAGGAAAAAGCAGGCAATTTGTTGAGTACCAGAGCCCATGCAAGGTCTTTTGAAAATGAAGAGAAACATTTTAGAAATGAACGCATCAGTGTGGAGGAGAAGCGTGTGATGTTAAAGAACTGTTGCTTTGCCGGCGAGGACTCCCGGGTATTTGAGAAGTGAATGTTATGTGGTCTCATCCCTCTGAAGCATCTGGAAGCTCTCAAGGAAGACAGATTTTAAACATATATTTACTACCAAGATAAATACTGCAAAGAGGGCAGGCAGGGTGCTGAGACAGTGTGTGACAGGAGACCCATGTCATCTTGAGGGCTGGAGGGGGCTTCCTGGAGGAGGTGACAACTGACCTGAAACCCAGAGGGTGAGGAGGGACTAGCCAAATGAGGATGGAGTGGCGGGCGGCAGGGCTAGTATTTCTGCCACTCTCCTGCCAAGCAAGACGATTCTGTACCCTGTAGTCTCCCCTGACTTAAATTTCACCACTCAGTTGTTTAGACACACACCCTGTTTCCCCTTTGAATTTGTTTTTATACATTTAAAGTTTTCTTTTTCTTATCACTTGAATCACTTTCATACGAGTGCCAGCCCAAGGGGTGGGAGGCTGCTCAGTTCTGAGTCCCAGTATCACAGTGGCCAGAACTGTGACCCGCAGACTTGCTGCCTTGCCCTTGTCTTCACTTGTTCATGCCCCACTTCTGGCCAAGCAGACAGGGATATTTGGTGCCTGTCTCCCACGCTGAGACCTCCTCTCTTTGCAGAGGTTAGAACACTCTGAAGGTGGAGGGCTGAAGTGAAGTTGTGGTTTTTCTTGTGAGCCAGTTGCATAGGGGTACAATCGGCCTGTTCCTCATTCTGTCCTGAGATGAGGCTCAGTTACAAACTTCCCTTCTTTCTGGACCAGCCAGGGTGGCCCCAGAACTGGGCCAATGGTCACCAGTTGGAGTAGGTTGACAAGCTGGGCTGCTCAGGAAGCAGCATCACTAGGGAAGACATTAGTGGTGGTACAGGTGCATTAGTAGAGGTACAGAATTTTCCCCAGGAAGGACAGCATATTCGCTCTTTATATGAAATAATCCCTGTATCAATCAGCTATTGCTACTGTAGTACTGTGTAACAAACATCCACAAAATTGCAGTGGCAGCCATAGCATTCATTCTTAGGGATCTGCAGTTACCCGGGAGTTTGGCTGCTCTAGACTGGGCTTGATTGAGGCAGTTTTTCTTCTCACTGCAGGTCTGGGGTCAACTGGGAGTCAGCTCAACCAGGCTGGACTCTGCTCCTCACATCTTATCCTCCTTGGATGAATGAGAACACTAGTCAGGGCGTGTCACCTCTTGGCAATGTTAGGAGCACAGAGGGCCAGCATAAATAAGGTCTCTGAGGCCGGGTTTCGAACTGGCACACTGCTACTTCCTCCCACATGCCATTGGCCAGAGCAATACCAAGAGCTTGGAAACAAATTCCTCCCCTCGCAGGGGTATGATGCAGGGGCCAAACTCAAACTGCCCCCTCTTCAAAGGCTGACAGCCTCATGCAATCAGACTTTAATAAAAGGAGTAAGAAAGAGATGGATGATGGTGGTCATTGTCACAATCCATCATAGATCTTTTCCTTGGCCAAGAATGAATTAATGTCCTTAATGATAAGTTAGCAATATTCTTCCGGTGTGTGCTGTGGGCCCAACTTTGTGCTGAGTGCTTTGGGGAACATCAGAGAGAAAAGCCCTGATTCTATCATCAGGAGCTCACTACTTTTTGTGGACTAAATGTTGCTCAATTGTGTAATGTAGACTGTGCAGGTCAGAGACATGAGAGAACAGCAAAGACTAGAAAAGAATGAGATAGAAGGAGAGGAACGATACTAACACCTAACACCTGGGGCGGGGAGGCAGCACATGCTCCGTTCCAAACACCGTGCCCGATTCTTGCCATGCCTCACTTCTCCTGATCATCCAGAGACGTACCACGACCATCCCCATTTAACAGATGAAAAAACAGAGGCACAAAGACCTCAAGTTACTTGTGCATGGTCACACAGCCACTACATATAAGAACCAGAATTGGAGTCCAGCTCCTCCCACCACCAGAGCCTGAGCACTGGTCACGAGGGCCTGTGGCCGGCCACCCAAGGGGAAGAGGAAGCAAAGGCAGACAGATGTGCAGAGAGGACAGCTGCCAGGGGGCGGGAGCCGTGGAGGGGACCCCAGTCGTGTTATGAACTATAAATGGGAGCAAAGATAGGATGTGCGATTTGGCCGAGGTCCTGCGACAAGATAGGGTGCAGGCTGGGAATTCTGGCTGTCGGCTCTCCTTCATGTTCCCTGGTCCCAGCCGCTTTCTGGGCTCTCTACCCGCTGAGCGGCCACACTGAAGCGTCTCCGTCTTGGAAGAGGTGCCATCCACTGGCATTGAAGCCGGCGGACTGGCTCCCTCTCTCTATTCATCTCTTTCCTCCTTTCCCCTGCCGTGTTCTGGAAAGGGCAGCGTGAGGGAATGTGGGCAGGTTGCACCAGAGATATACATCTGAGAACTGAAGGAACATTTATTTTTAATTTAGACTTAAAAAGAAAAAAGGAAGTTATAAAATATCTGCTCTTGCTCCTGGGATTGTGCAGATGGTGCTGCGTGTTGCCTAATAGGGAGCGGGGCTGGCACCGCGTGCTTGCGGCCCCACCAGCCACGGTAGGAACCTGGAAGGCGGGTCCCGGTTCCTCTTGCCTCGGCCTCAGATGGCTCCCTTGCGTCCCCTTTGGCCAGTGTGGCTTGGTGTTCTGCTGCCTTCTCACCTCACCCTCCCTGGACTCCCATCTGCTGATTGCCTAAACCGCCTCCAATGAAGCTCATCTCTCAGCTGTTCCTGCTCCCAGGAGCACATGCATGCACACCTCAGCTCCAGCCTACCACCTCCTTTGGCAGATAACCAGACCTCTCTTTTCCTCACCTCCTGCTTGGATGTGAGAACTTATCAGTTTTACACACATCTAAATACCTGTTTAAACCATCTAGTCATTTCCATGCCCAGGAGTTATAGAAGACATCCCCATACATTTTCCTGTTTGGTCTTTGTGTTTATTGTGGTTCGATGCTATATATTCAAGTCTTCTGGTAGGCTCCTCCGGAAGCTGATGGAGCTCAGTGCATAGAAGATGCTCGAAAATGGGCATATAATATGACTTTTCCCTTGTACTCAGGCAGCTGAGCTTTGAGAAGGAAGCCCTAGAGAGGTGGGGCTCCCAAGCCAGAAATCAAGAGACCTGACTCCCTCTAGCTTGCTTTGAAGCCTCTGGCAGATCACTGAATTTGTCTAATCCTCAGTTGCCCCATTTGTAGAATATAGAAAGTAATCTTTATTTTGTTCGGACCCCAAAGTGATAATAAAGATCTTGAAAGTGACATAAGGAAAAATGCTTGGTGAAATCAATCGATTAATTTATCTCTTTAAGAAAGTGTGCCAAGGCACAGGTGCCCAGCCTGTGCAGGAGTTTGGGACAGGAGTCTGGTCAGATTGGCCAACCAGATGAAAACCGCACTGGTTACACTGTGTGTGTGTGTGTGTGTATGTGTGTGTGTGTGTGTGTATTGCATAGACTGGGTACTAATTTGCTTTAGTTTAGGTTTATCCATGGGATTTTCCAGGCAAGAGTACTGGAGTGGGGTGCCACTGGAGAAGGCAATGGCACCCCGCTCCAGTACTCTTGCCTGGAAAATCCCATGGATGGAGGAGCCTGGTAGGCTGCAGTCCATGGGGTCGCTATGAGCCTGACATGACTGAGCGACTTCACTTTAACTTTTCACTTTTCACTCATTGGAGAAGGAAATGGCAACCCACTCCAGTGTTCTTGCCTGGAGAATCCCAGGGATGGCGGAGCCTGATGGTGGGCTGCCGTCTATGGGGTCGCACAGAGTTGGACACGACTGAAGTGACTTAGCAGGTTTGTTCTGAAAAATAACTCAATATCACATAAAAAAGGCATGCCATAGAAAAAACAAGTAAGTTGAAAATGAGACAAAAGGAAAGTTAGAGAAGAAAAGATAAAATAAAGGTATAAGTCCAGCTTCACACAAGACACATGCAGTGTGGTCTGTCTCCTTGGCAGATGTGGGTTGTGGAGACCCAGCCTGGACATCTTGACAGTCAGTGCAAAGAGGGACACAGTTGGATGCCCTGTGTCTATGAGATAGATGCAAACCAGATGTTCAGAAGTATAAATTTCTGATCCTGAAACCAGAAAATTTCCTCCAAGAGGATTCATAAAGGGGACCAATGTAATGGACAGTGAGTGTCCTGGACAACAGCTGTCTGGTAAATACAGTGAGTCCCATGGGCCACATCTTATGATGGTCCTGGTGACCCAAGCGCAGTTCAGGGGGTGCAAAGGGAACCGAGGGGGAGAATGCAATGTAGTTCATAACACACCTGTGTTATGTAAACCGGTGGGTTAAGGGAATGTGTTTCCCAACAGTGGAAAATAGCTTTTATTTCCTTGGGCTTCAGGAGGCCGGCAGACATACACATACGTACATGTACATCCCAGGGTAGGAGAATGTACACACACACACACACACACACACACACACACACACGCATACCACACACTCGTGGGCTCACTTGTCTGCCCAGCTTTGGCCTCTCTAGGCTCAGCTTCCTCGTTATGGTCTGGCTCCTGCCTAGGGCACTAGGAGGAGATCCTGGGTCCCCTGGGGTTCCTTCTTGGCAGGACTGGTGGGAAAATTCCCTTTTACAGACAATGGAACCATCTGTATTGGCTTCATACCTACTACTTGGACTCTGGGAATAGAATTTAAGTTGAGATAGGAAATCCAAGGTCACCTCTTCACCCTACAGGGAAGAAAGCTAGAACCCCAAAGGGGCAAGCCTTCTGCTGGAGACCACACCAGAATAGAGCCAAAGCTGAGACCCCAGGTCCCTGATTCTCACTCCAGCACCCTAAGCTGTCATTGTGAAGAAAAATCGAGTTGGGATCTTACTTGGGGGAGAAAAATATCATAAGACAATCCTTCATTGGTGCTATGGAATGGCTTTACATTATATAATTTTATTCAAACTGATATGGGCCAATAAATATAAATGTGTATGCATTTCACTGTTTTAAAACATTTTAATGTTTAAAACATGATTTACTAATGCTGCTAAGGATGTCTAGAATTTGATTTACTGCATAGAATTGAATGTTTATACTTGTTCCTTACAGAAATTCTTGCCAAAGAGCCATTTTATCTACAGGAATAATAAATAAGTCAATATGTGGATGGCTGTGCACATTTTTTCCATATGCAGCAGCACTTGGTAGATGTTATTTTTCACACAAGCACTCAAAAGGTAAATCTCACAGACACACATGAATCCTTGAAGTCTAAGATGTGGTCAGTGTCAAGATCAGGCAATTAATCTGGACATAAGCCAAAAGAATAAAGTCATTGGGTCTAGGTCTTAGGTGATATTTGGGCTTTGGGAATAATGGGTCCACATTTAACGTAACCAGACTTGGTCATATGTATGTATTTATTCATTCATTCACACATTCAACAAATACTTATTAGACATCTATGTTTCATTCAATAGCCTAAATATAGTGTAGGTTTTGCTTCATGGGGGCCCAGAGATAATATATAAATTTCCCTACTTGTGTTGTTAAAACACTTAAGGCCTTTAAATATGGAGCTTCCCAAGTGGACCAGTGGTAAAGAATCCGCCTGCCAATTCAGGAGATGTGGGTTTGATCCCTGGGTTGGGAAGATCCCCTGCAGGAGGAAATGGCAATCCACTCAAGTATTCTCGCTTAGAAAATTCCATGGACAGAGGAGTTTGGTGGGATACAGTCAATGGGGTCTCAAAGAGTCAGACACGACTGAGCACACACCCTTTCAGTTCAGTTCAGTTCAGTTGCTCAGTCGTGTCTGACTCCTTGTGACCCCATGAATCGCAGCACGCCAGGCCTCCCTGTCCATCACCAACTCCTGGAGTTCCCCCAAACTCATGTCCATCGAGTCGCTGATGCCATCCAGCCGTCTCATCCTCTGTCGTCCCCTTCTCCTCCTACCCCCAATCCCTCCCAGCAGCAGGGTCTTTTCCAATGAGTCAATTCTTCGCATGAGGTGGCCAAAGTACTGGAGTTTCAGCTTTAGCATCAGTCCTTCCAATGAACACCCAGGACTGATCTCCTTTAAAGCCTTTGAAATGAATATTATTGAGTCCTCACAAAAATTCTGTTGGACAGCTAGGGTGCGAAGAAGCCAGGTTAGCTGGGAGGAAGTAAAGGGGCTTGTTTTGTGTGTTCCTTTCTTTTTATTGTTCCCTTGGACACCAATTATGAAAATACACATGTCTGTTGTTAAAAAGAATACAGAAATACTCAAGAAGAATGTGAAGAAGTACTGACCTGCAGGGACATCTACGTGCTGTGCTAAAGATTTTTTTGATGCTTGGAGATATGTATATGTATGTGTATTTGTGTATATGATATATATGGTGAGGTTTCTTTCCCTTTATAAAAATGGGATTATGCTGTCATATAATTCTGCAACCATGGTTTCTTCATTGTATGTCAAGTCACTTTGGGCACTGGTTTGTACAGATCAAGCACATCAGTTTGTATAGATCGAGCTCACTTTTGTTCGTGACTGTGTCCTTTTTCTTTGCTAAAGTATAGGGGGTTTCTTCTGCCTTCCTTAGCCTTTTCTTTCTCTCTCGTAGGTTGTTGGTCTTCTCTTGCCCAATCAGACATTGGCGTCCACTGTCTTCTGGCAGGTAACAGTTTCCCTGCGAACAGAAGGCTCCTGAGAGGGCACCCAACAAGTGCTGGTTCTAGTCCCCTTGTGGAAAGTTGCCCCATTCCGACTCCTCCCCAACCCAGAAGCCGCTGGGAGAAACCCCGGGACTTCGGTCCTGCTGAGCAGGTCCCAGCAGCCCTTGGGCCAGAGGGGATGAGGGCTGGCTTCACCTGGATGCTTGTTCCATGGCCAGTGACCTGAGGCCCTCAGCCTCATTTTGACATCAGCCTCATCCAAATCTATGGGGGAGGTAATCCACCCTCAGCCCTACGGTAGTGAGGTGGGTGAAAGAGCATTGCAGCCCCTGGTCTCTGCCCTTGGAGGCAGTCTGGGCTGTGGCTGTCTCAGAACAGTAGCTCTGTGTGTGTCTGTGTAGGCAAAGCAGGACAGGAAGAAAAACCTGTTAGTCTTCAGGAGAAAATGTCAGAGTCTTCCTGAAGGGGGGAAAAAACTCCTAATAGAGTCCATGTCTAGGCTCTGCAGGCGGTGCGGGACACTGGGCTGCGGTGTTCTGAAAGGGGCCCAAGGCTGCCAGCCGCTCCAGGGCCCTTCCAAAGTGATGTCTACCTTTGGTCCAGCCATCAATGTAAAAAGGATGATGCGACAGAGGCAGTGGGCCCATCTGGGGCCGTGGACCCTAGAATCCTGGGAGAGGGGCCGGGTCTGGTCTGAGATGGACAGCTGGGTGGGATGGGGCCAGTGTCTTGGTTTGCCAGGAACTGAGGGGTCTCCCAGGAATGGGGCCTTTCGGTGCTGAAACCTGCATCATCCCGGCAAATCAGGATGGCTGGTCGCACTACCTTGGGGGGTGGATGGAGCCACCATGAATAGAGACCTGTGTCTTTCTGGAGGACTGTGGCCTCCCAGGGTCAGGCCTAGCTTCCAGGGAGGTGACCACAGCTCTCCTGACTTCTCCTCCCCCACCCCTTCCCCTTGCCTTTCAGTGGCTGAACCAGAGCCACAACGCCTGTGTCAACTATGCAAACCGCAACGCTACCAAGGTGAGCATGGCAGACCATCGCCTGGCAGTGGGCTGCAGGCAGGGTGACCCTCTCCTCTCTGCCACATGGCATGCCTCCATCAGGGCTGCTCCTCGGGGTTTTACTGCCAGCCCTTCCGGAGGGGCCCCACCAGGGAGGGGCTGTTCACCTAGCGTGACGAAGGCCCATCACGTGGGAGTGTGGTGCAGAAGGCAAAAGGGATAAGCCCCGCTGGTTTCTGAACATTTCTAGGGCAGCCCTTGGATCAGGACAGCATCAGCCACATGAGGACTGAATTCCTCTAAATCTGCCTCCAAGTTTGCCTGGAAGCAGCCCTGGTGCCCCAAGATCGCTGGCTGCAAAGCTTTGTAAAGGGCTGCCTGTGAGGGTGAGGGGTCTGAGAGGACTAGCTTGTCCCCCTAAAGTGCCCTGCACTCCTGGATGAGCTCACAGCAGAGGCCCAGTCATCCTTCTCTTGGCGAGGAAGGGCTGGGCTCCTGGACTCCGCTGGCAAGGCTTTCTCTCCCCGTGTCAGTGCCCTACACTTCCGTCCAAAGGCACCAGAGGAGAGGAGAAGTCTAGGTCCCCTTGGGGACTTTCAGTCTGGGGAGGAGAGGGTCTGGGCACTTACAGCCTTGGTGGGGAGTGACAGGGGAGTCATGAGCTGGGATGAACGGAACAACTTCTGGGCCTGATCCTCCGGGAACATCGCCACCTTCTCCCATCTAAACCTTTGGCCCACATCTCTCTCCGATGCTCCACACCTGGACAGCTCTGCTTGGCTGGCTCCCGTTCACCTTAGACCAAACATCTCCAGAATTGCTGTCGTAGCTCCTCAGCTCTCGCTTAATTTTGTGTGTCACAATTTGGGATCCACTTTCCCATAGAAATATGGAGCAACAGCCTCCTACTGGCCTGAAAGACCTGCGTGGTTGACGAGGCCTGTGAGAGCCAGTCAGGCTGTGGCCACCTCAACATTGCCATTTCCACTGAGAACGTACTCTGGGTGCCAAACAGCCCATTCGCAACATTTAGCTTTCCTAATTGGATCTGCTTGCCCCAGCCATAAGTGACCTATTTTGGCCCTTGCTGTTTTCTACTTCCAGTCAAATGTCTGCCAAGGACTTTTCTAGAATAAGGCAGAAGAGCAGTGGGCCCTTTGGCGTCTCCCTGGACGTAGCTGCCCCGTGTTTCCACGTGCGGAGCTGTGCTGAGGGAGGCATGGATCCCTTTGGCTCCCAGAGGCCTTCCTTTTCTCCTGCCCCTCAGGCTACTGGGCAGGAATGTCCCTCGTGGCTGAGGCCGTTTGCAAGGGTGGGAGTTTTGGGCACCCTGGGGTCCTGAAATTCTGTATCTTTCAGCCTTCACCTGCATCCAAGTTCATCCAGGGCTACCTGGGAGCCGTCATCAGTGCCGTCTCCATTGCTGTGAGTAGCCCCCACCCCGCGCCATCCACGCCACCCTGCTGTTCTGTGGCTGTCCCCTCAGCATTTCGGGCCAGACCTTGTCTGAGGGTCAGGGCTGGGCAAGCAGCGCGGGAGGCAGAGGTTTCTGTGTGGGGGCTGTCAGGCAGAGGAAAGTAGACCACAGGTAGAGAAGGCGACGCTTTTGTAGAGGGAGAGCACAGGCTGGTGCTCCAGGTTCCGGAGAACAGGAGGGGAGGGGAGGCAGTGCCCGTCGGCCATGTGAAGGGCTGACAGGCCCGCCGGGGCAGGAAGCCTGCTCTAGGGGGATGTGTGTTTACCTGCCGCCTTCCTCAAAGGAAGCTCAGCAGTGTGGCTGATGCAGCAGTGAAGGGCCTCGCAATCCAGCCCCAAGACTGGTCCAGATGTCAGCTCCTCTTTAGTCTTTGCCTGTGTTCCCTGGGTCCCCTCTTGGTGGCCTTGGTCATGTGGTCACATGTCCAAGCCCTCCTGGAATTCTGTGAATTCCTCAAGACAGGGGCAATAGACTCATTTTGAATCCCACAGGGCTTTGAGAATACAGCAGGTACTAAGCAGGGGAGGTTTGTAGACTGACTATGTTAGATCGACTATCTGCCCAGTTGAAGGCAGAGGGCAGGTAACCCAGCGAAGGGCCTGAGCCAGAGCCAGAGTGAAGACCAGGCTCCCAAGACCTTGGCGTGTTCATCCCACCCCTGCGCCTGTCTTTGGTCCTCTCTTCATCCTGGCTGGGTGGTCTCCCATAGCCCACCCTCCGGAGGGTAAGAGTCACTTTACAACTTCATTATTTTATTCATTATCCAATAAGTACAGGTAGTTGGCAAGAAAAATAATCAGGAAATGCAAAATTAAAAACATTTACACTTAATAAAAATTCGCATATACTCATCTTTTTGTAAAACCCACCTTTCCCATTGGAGAAGGCAATGGCACCCCACTCCAGTACTCTTGCCTGGAAGATCCCATGGACGGAGGAGCCTGGAAGGCTTCAGTCCATGGGGTCGCTAAGAGTCGGACATGACTGAGCAACTTCACTTTCACTTTTCACTTTCACGCATTGGAGAAGGAAATGGCAACCCACTCCAGTGTTCTTGGCTGAAGAATCCCAGGGACGGGGGAGCCTGGTGGGCTGCTGTCTATGGGGTCGCACAGAGTCGGACACGACTGAAGCGACTTAGCAGCAGCCACAGTAGCATCTTTCCCAAGTCTTTAAATAAATGTAGTGGTCCACACCCGTGTACTGACCCACTGGTATGGGTGATGCCCATATGGTTTCACCGTTCTCCAAAACAGGGATTTGTGGCTGTACTGAGATGGCCTCATTTACTCTGTTCCCACGTGGACCAGGCTCACTTCCAAATACCTGTTAGGAGTGGGGGCGGGGGTCCCCACTTCATGCCCAAGATCCCTCTCTTTTCCTTACGTCTTACCCAAGCATGAAGCCAGAATTGCCAGATCCATTTAGATCACTCATCAAGAGGCTGCTAACCCACCCTGGTGGTCCTGCAACCCAGCATGGGACTTCATATCTTTGAGGGTCATACTAATTGGGATCTCTGATTCTGGGGGTTGCTGGTCAGGGTCCGGGGACCTTGTGAGAGAGGAGAAGGGACTCTGTCACCTTCCTCCGGCTCCTTATGATACACGGGGCCCATGGCTGTGCCTGTTTTAGTGGCTCGAAAATCCCAAGTTCCTTCTTTGAGATGTAAGGGGATGTAAGGGGAGGTGGGGAGGAGCCAGGAGGAGGAAGCCACACGGGGAGTGGCCTGGGCTGTGTTGGGCTGTAGTGCAAGGGGCTCACTGTCCTGGGGGACAGCCCTCTCCAGCAGGCCTGGGGCTGCAGGGATGGGGACATGGCTTCTTCTCAGGGCTCCGGGCTCTCTGCACCCCCAGTCCTCACTGCCCCACCCTTGCAGCCCTCAGTCATTCCATCCCAACTTTGTAGGGCCGGATCCAGCCCAGATTGTGGGGTGAGGGTTCTGACGCCCAAGCTGCAGAGTTCCTGGGGACTTAGGGCCCTCCAGGCTTGCAGAGCCAGGGCCTTACTCACAGGGGATGGGGCCTTGTGCTGGGCTGTCACAGCCCCCAGGGGGTGTACCTGTGCTGGGGACACCCTCCTTCCCCTCCCCTCCTAGCTGCAGAGCCCCTGGAGGAGGTGTTCCCTCTATGCCAGCCCCAAGTCCTAGAAACTTCTGTCTTTCTCATACACTCACTCAGTTACACCCCATGTCCTGTCCTCTCATCATTCTGCTGGATTTCACATTTACCAGGGACAGGGACAGGCCCCGTGTCTTCTCCCCCACAGAGCAGGGTGCGGAGCAGTGCTCCATGATCACTTATTATTAGGTTGCTGACCCGTGGTTGGCTTTGGAGGCCCTTCTGCGCTCCACCCGCCAGCGGCTTGTCCCCCCGCCTGACGTCTGCGCACAGTTAGGGTCTAACTCCAGCAGATGGAGTGGAGTTTCTGACTTGGAAAATTTGCAGCTTGCTTGCTTTTCTTTTGTGTGTGTAAATCATGAAACCTCCAAAGAAAGAGGCTTTATTTTATTTTCCTTTTCCCTTGTTCTTTGGAAGCCCAGGCCTCGAGGCCTCATTAACTGATCTCTGCTTCAATTAGTGACAAATCCACCCCTCTCCCTCCTGCCCCAGGGTGAGCCTGTTAGGAGGAGATGACCTGCAAACAAGTGTCACGGCCCCAGTGGTTGGCCCAGTTCTGGCATTAATTAAAGTGAGTCCTACAAGCAGGCGGCATGGATGAGGGCTGACAAGCCAAGGGCAGATCCCAGAGACTGAGGACCTGCTGAGTCAAGGCCAGGCCCTGTGAGTCCAGCCCTCTCTCCGGACCTGGACAGCCCGTTCCCCTCTCAGAAGAGCCCCTGACCTTGGGCAGCAGCCCCAAGAATCAGTCCCCACTGTGCACCCGCTAACTGCAGTCTCCTACTGGTGGCAGGACCACCAGTGTGGGGGTTAGCAGCCTTTTGGTGAACCCTCTAAATAGATCTGGCAATGTCTGTCTTCTTACTCGGGAATAAAAAAGAAATTTCGTCTTAAGTTATTTTTGAAATCTAGCAGTTTGCTGTCTTTTAACAAAGGAAGTTCTGTCAGTGCTCGCTGTGCTTCAGTTCGGGCGTTTGTGTTGAGCGTTTCTGTGGTCACCCCCACTGAGTCCTGGCTACCGGAGGGAGACCCAGTCATTCCCTTCAGGAGTGCAGGAGTGCCAGGCATTTCGCCAGTGCTGGGGGATGGCACAGACCCATGTGACCTTTAAGGTGCTTCGAGGGGAAGAAGCTGAGGATATTCTGTGCTGTCACCATGATTATGATAAAAGTGATTTGGTGGGAAGGACCCTGTCCTAATTCACACAGGACTGACTCTTATAAGACAGGCTGGAAGGCGAGGGCAGGGCTGACTTGTAAGACAGGCTGCAGAGGTGAGGGCAGGGCTGGCTCTTGTAAGACAGGCTGGAGGGCAAGGGCAGGGCTGGCTCTTGTAAGACAGGCTGGAGGGGAGGGCAGGGCTGACTTGTAAGACAGGCTGGAGGGTGAGGGCAGGGCTGACTGGGGGGTGAGGGCAGGGCTGACTTGTAAGACAGGCTGGAGGGTGAGGGCAGGGCTGACTGGGGGGTGAGGGCAGGGCTGACTTGTAAGACAGGCTGGAGAGGGGAGGGCAGGGCTGACTCTTGTAAAACAGGCTGGAGGGCGAGGGCAGGGCTGGCTCTTTTAAGACAGGCTGGAGGGTGAGGGCAGGCCTGGGTGCTCCAGAAAGAGGGCACAGCGCCCAAAGGGGCACCAGGAGAAGGAGAGCAGGACAGACTCCGGAAGCTGTCTGGAATGAGCATGGCTGCCGTAGAAGGAGTGATGGTGATGGGGGGACGATGAAGCGGGCGGGGGTGGGGCAGCAAGGGCCGGCCGTGAATCACCATGAGTGCCTTGTCAGTCGTGAGGAGAGCCCTGCCAGGAACCCCTGCCTGGGCTCAGGGGCCTGGGGCATTGCAGAGGGTGTGGACAGAAGAGGGTTGGAGGGAAAGCTGTGAGCAGGTTAGCAGTTGTGAAAGGTTAGCAGGGCAGTAGGTGGACCACCTGTCTGGACACGGGGTCCTGGTTAAGAGTGGACTTGGGGCCAGAGAGGAAGGCGCAGGGCTAAAGGCTCACGTGAACAGTCAGGAGCTGGATGGCAGAGCCAGAGGATGAGCGTCGCTTCATGCCTGATCCTCAAACTCTTCACCTTCAGCCAGGTCTTCGCTGGTCAAAGGCTTTCCCTGTTGGAGAAATGCTGACCTCTATTCCTAAAGGGCCTGGGCCCTGGAGGGTCCCTTCTGTATGCTGCTAAGTCACTTCAGTCATGTCTGACTCTGTGTGACCCCATAGACGTCAACCCACCAGGCTCTCCTGCCCCTGGGATTCTCCAGGCAAGAACACTGGGGTGGGTTGCCATTTCCTTCAATGCATGAAAGTGAAAAGTGAAAGTGAAGTCGCTCAGTCGTGTCTGACTCTTAGCGACCCCATGGACTGCAGCCAACCAGGCTCCTCCGTCCATGGGATTTTCCAGGCAAGAGTACTGGAGTGGGGTGCCATTGCCTTCTGTATAGGATGCAGTGATTGTTAACCTAGACAGTGGGCACAAGGAGGTATCCCGGGGGTGCCTGGGCTGAGCCCCACCCCTCCCAGTTCCCCTTGCTTACTGGAGCTCCGTGCCCCCCTGGTAGTCAGACTGGCAAGTAATCATAGTGGGTAACACTTATGGAATGCCTTCAACTTGCCAGGCATCTCCTAAGTCACACCCTAAGCTACACCCTGGACCATGGAGGACACCCTGAGCTACAGCTCAAGCACAGAGTGAGCCAGGTGTAGTCTTGCAGAACGCCCAGGAACCAAGTATGCAGGCGGGTAGAGTGCAACCCCTTGTTACACTTAAAGAGCCCCTCAAAATTTTTGTTGCAGTCCCCTCTGGTCTCAGAGCACCTGGGAGATACTTGTCTACCAGGGGGCAGGGTAAGAGTCCTCCAGTGGGGAGCCAACAGCACAGCTTGACTTTTCCAACCTCCCTACACCACAGGGAGGCAGGAAGGAAAAAGTGGCTTTAGTCAGTAAAATAGTGTCTGTCCTTGACTTGGCTTCTGTGCCTCAGTGTCTTCATCAGCGTCCTCAGCAGGTGCCTTCAGCAGTCCAGGGTGTAGCTCCGGGTGTCCTCATGGTCCAGGATGTAGCTTCAGGTGTCTTCATGGTCCAGGGTGTAGCTCCAGGTGCCCTCTGCAGTCCAGGGTGTAGCTCTGGGTGTCCTCATGGTCCAGGGTGTAGGTCAGAGTGTCCTCTGTAATCCAGGGCGTAGCTCTGGGTGTCCTCTGTGGTCCAAGGTGTAGCTCAGGATGTCCTCTGTGGTCCAGGGTGTAGCTTTGGGTGTCCTCTGTGGTCCACAGTGTAGCTCTGGTGTCCTCTGTGGTTCAGGGTATAGCTCAGGGTGTCCGCATGGTCCAGGGTGTAGGTCAGGGTGTCCTCATGGTCCAGGGTGTAGGTCAGGGTGTGCTGTATGGTCCCGGGTGTAGCTTCAGGTGTCTTCATGGTCCAGGTTGTAACTCTGGGTGTTCTCATGGTCCAGGGTGTAGATCAGGGTGTGTTCTGCGGTCCAGGTTGTAGCTTCAGGTGTCTTCATGGTCCAGAGTGTAGGTCAGGGTGTGCTCTGTGGTCCAGGGTGTAGCTCCGGGTGTCCTCATGGTCCAGGGTGTGGCTTCAGGTGTCTTCATGGTCCAGGGTGTAGCTCCAGGTGTCCTCTGCAGTCCAGGGTGTAGCTCTGGGTGTGCTCTGTGGTCCAGGGTAAGCTCAGGGTGTCCTCTGTGGTCCAGAGTATAGCTCAGGGTGTCCTCTGTGGTCCAGGGTGTAGCTCAGGGTGTGCTCTGTGGTCCAGGGTAAGCTCAGGGTGTCCTCTGTGGTCCAGGGTATAGCTCAGGGTGTCCTCTGTGGTCCAGGGTGTAGCTCAGGGTGTCCTCTGTGGTCCAGGGTAAGCTCAGGGTGTCCTCTGTGGTCCAGAGTATAGCTCAGGGTGTCCTCTGTGGTCCAGGGTGTAGCTCAGGGTGTCCTCTGTGGTCCAGGGTAAGCTCAGGGTGTCCTCTGTGGTCCAGAGTATAGCTCAGGGTGTCCTCTGTGGTCCAGGGTGTAGCTCAGGGTGTGCTCTGTGGTCCAGGGTAAGCTCAGGGTGTCCTCTGTGGTCCAGGGTGTAGCTCAGGGTGTCCTCTGTAGTCCAGGGTGTAGCTCAGGGTGTCCTCTGTGGTCCACGGTGTAGCTCTGGGTGTCCTCTGTGGTCCAGGGTGTAGCTCAGGGTATAACTCTAGGTGTCCTCTGTGGTCCAGGGTGTGGCTCTGGGTGTCCTCTGTGGTCCAGGGTGTAGCTCAGGGTGTAGCTCTGGGTGTCCTCTGTGGTCCAGGGTGTAGCTCTGGGTGTAGCTCAGGGTGTCCTCTGTGGTCCATGGTGTAGCCCAGGGTGTCCTCTGTCGTCCAGGGTGTAGCTCAGGGTGTCCTCTGTGGTCCAGGGTGTAGCTCTGGGTGTCCTCTGTGGTCCAGGGTGTAGCTCCGGGTGTCCTCTGTGGTCCAGGGTGTAGCTCAGGGTATAACTCTAGGTGTCCTCTGTGGTCCAGGGTGTGGCTCTGGGTGTCCTCTGTGGTCCAGGGTGTAGCTCTGGGTGTCCTCTGTGGTCCAGGGTGTAGCTCAGGGTATCCTCTGAGGTCCAGGGTGTAGCTCTGGGTGTCCTCTGTGGTCCTGTGTGTAGCTCAGGGTGTCCTCTGTGGTCCAGGGCGTAGCTCAGGGTGTCCTCTGAGGTCCAGGGTGTAGCTCTGGGTGTCCTCTGCAGTCCAGGGTGTAGCTCTGGATGTAGCTCAGGATGTCCTCATGGTCCAGAGTGTAGCTTAGGGTATGATCTGCGATCCAGGGTATAGCTCTGGGTGTCCTCTGTGGTCCAGGGTGTAGCTCAGGCCCAGATACTCTTCTCTGAGCCTGTTGGAGTTAGGAGACCAACAGCCTGGGAATCCAGACCAGACTCTTGCCTCTCTTCTGTCACTCTGTGTGGCTTCCAGGTTGGAGGGCCCATTGTATGGACCCTGTATCAGAATCTGAAGTGTTCTGGAAGCCTGAAGATGGTGATGCTGGCAGGGACAAGTCTGACGCAGATATTGGCTCCACATCTATCCTGGGGAGGACAAGTTGTTGTCCCTTCCTAGACAGAAGGGGTCTGATATAACTGGTTTTCCAGCAAGTGGCCAGCAGGTTCCTGTGGGGCATGGTTCAGGGGTCAGTGTTGGTCACTATTGCTAGCAAAGAAGCTACACAGCTGTGGCTGGAGCTGACTGGTATTTGAACCTGTGCACAACTCTGTCCTGGCCACCTTGGCCCTTTGCTCCTGAACGTGTTGCCAAGAAACAGCCTGATTGGGGTTGCAGGACAAACTGACCTCCATAGAGGCTCAGGGTCCACTGCTTGCTATCAAGATTTTATTCTATTGAATCAATGCACGCCCTCTGGTGGGCAATTTTGGTACCTCAGCTATTCCTTGACCTGTTCCAGCCGTTGCTCCACCAGGGCCCGCAGAAACCCCTGACCACTTCGTTGCTGTTGTTCAGTCACTCAGTGGTGTCCGACTCTTTGCGACCCCATGGACTGAAGCACGCCAGGCTTCCCTGTCCTTCACCGTCTTCCAGAGCTTGCTCAAACTCATGTCCATTGAGTTGGTGATCCATCCAACTGTCTCATCCTCTGTCATCCCCTTCTTCTCCTCCCTTCAACCTTTCCCAACATCAGGGTCTTTTCCAATGAGTCAGCCCTTCCCATCAAGTGGCCAAAGTATTGGAGCTTCAGCTTCAGTATCAGTCCTTCCAATGAATGTTCAGGGTTGATTTGCTTTTGAATTGACTGATTTGATCTTGCAGTCCAAGGGACTCTCAAGAGTCTTCTGCAACACCATAGTTCAAAAGCAACAATTCTTGAGTGCTCAGCCTTCTTTATGGTCCAACTGTCATACTTGGTTGTATGACCACTTGGTTATTTTATTATCCACCACCCAGAAGTAGATCCTAAATTCTGACCTCATGCCATCCCTCCTTTCAGACATGCCCCGTCTATTGTCCTCCAGGGTGCCTTGGACCCTTATGGCAGGTGCCGTTAGTCTGCAGAACTGGCTGCAGACAACCTGGTATTTCATGTTTCTGCAGCCTGCAGAGTCCCCCTCCCTTCTTACCTGGCTGCCTCCTACCCTCCCTAAGGGCTCAGTTGGGCATCCCCTTTCTCAGAAACCTTCATATCCCTGGGGGAGGGGGCATGCCCCCTCAAAGCCCCTCCTCCTGGCAGAGTGGATATACCATCCACTCAGGTGGTCTTAGACCTGCAGGTGCACCTGGCCCCATAGAGCTGTGTTTGCCGAGGTGGACAGCAGTGGCTGCACAAGGCAAGTCTCATTTGCGGCTCTTTTTTTTTTTCTTCTGCTTCAGAAATCAGTCACTTGATTTATCTAGAAACATTTATGAAGCACCTACTCATTTCATCAGGCACCAGAAATTCCATGAAGAATAAGAGTGTACACAAGCCCTGTGCCCAGCACTTTAGGGCCTATGGGGAGAGACGGATGTTTAGTAAAGTGTCCACAGAT
>NW_011495064.1:12170363-12171325 GCF_000754665.1 Bison bison bison
TGGTCCAGGGTGTAGCTCTGGGTGTCCTCTGCAGTCCAGGGTGTAGCTCAGGGTGTCCTCTGAGGTCCAGGGTATAGCTCAGGGTGTCCTCTGTGGTCCAGGGTGTAGCTCAGGGTGTCCTCTGAGGTCCAAGGTATAGCTCAGGGTGTCCTCTGAGGTCCAGGGTAAGCTCAGGGTGTAGCTCAGGGTGTAGCTCAGGGTGTAGCTCAGGGTGTAGCTCTGGGTGACCTCTGTGGTCCAGGGGTAGCTCTGGGTGTAGCTCTGGGTGTCCTCTGTGGTCCAGGGTGTAGCTCTGGGTGTCCTCTGTGGTCCAGGGTGTAGCTCTGGGTGTCCTCTGTGGTCCAGGGTGTAGCTCAGGGTATAACTCTAGGTGTCCTCTGTGGTCCAGGGTGTGGCTCTGGGTGTCCTCTGTGGTCCAGGGTGTAGCTCAGGGTGTAGCTCTGGGTGTCCTCTGTGGTCCAGGGTGTAGCTCTGGGTGTAGCTCAGGGTGTCCTCTGTGGTCCATGGTGTAGCCCAGGGTGTCCTCTGTCGTCCAGGGTGTAGCTCAGGGTGTCCTCTGAGGTCCAGGGTGTAGCTCAGGGTGTCCTCTGAGGTCCAGGGTGTAGCTCCGGGTGTCCTCTGTGGTCCAGGGTGTAGCTCAGGGTATAACTCTAGGTGTCCTCTGTGGTCCAGGGTGTGGCTCTGGGTGTCCTCTGTGGTCCAGGGTGTAGCTCAGGGTGTAGCTCTGGGTGTCCTCTGTGGTCCAGGGTGTAGCTCTGGGTGTAGCTCAGGGTGTCCTCTGTGGTCCATGGTGTAGCCCAGGGTGTCCTCTGTCGTCCAGGGTGTAGCTCAGGGTGTCCTCTGAGGTCCAGGGTGTAGCTCAGGGTGTCCTCTGAGGTCCAGGGTGTAGCTCCGGGTGTCCTCTGTGGTCCAGGGTGTAGCTCAGGGTATAACTCTAGGTGTCCTCTGTGGTCCAGGGTGTG
>NW_011495064.1:12171425-12172637 GCF_000754665.1 Bison bison bison
GGCTTTTTTTTTTTTTTTTCTCTGCTTCAGAAATCAGTCACTTGATTTATCTAGAAACATTTATGAAGCACCTACTCATTTCATCAGGCACCAGAAATTCCATGAAGAATAAGAGTGTACACAAGCCCTGTGCCCAGCACTTTAGGGCCTATGGGGAGAGACGGATGTTTAGTAAAGTGTCCACAGATAAAAATATTTCCATATAATTCTGTTTTAAATAATACACACGTGTTACTTTGATTCCCAACATTTTAAGAAGTAAATGAATGTACTTAGGGACTGTGATAGGTATGTGGAAAGAAGAGCTCCAGGTTTTGTCAGAGGCTGTAAAAGGGGAGCCCTGAGTGAAGAGGAGGCCTCTCTGAGGGCCTGATGTTCAAGCGGAAAAGTGAGGAAGCCGAAAGAGGGCAGGGCTTGCGAGAAAAGGTGGGAGAGAAGGAGGGAGGGAACTGGCTCATTGGAGGAGCAGGGCGGGGCTGAGGTTACCGGAGCCTTGCAAGCATGGCCAGGTGGTCAGGTAGGGCCGTGTGGGGCTTAAATGCAGTGAAACCACTGAGAGACTTACGTGTGTTGATTCCACTCTGGCTGCTGTGGATTAGAAGGGTCAAGAGTGCAAATTGGGAGCCCAGTTAGGAGGTGGGCAGTTGTCCAGGGAGAAGTGATGGGTGTTTGAGCTAAATGGTGGGAGCAGAGAGAGAGAGAAATAGCTGTACTTAAGACACCCAGCAGACAGAGCTGGGTGTCGGGTAGCAGAGGCTCCTGTCCAGGTAGACCCCTAAGATTCTGGCTTGAAGAGCTGAGCTGGGAATGGGAGAAGCAGACAGGATGTGGGTGAGGAAGATCAAGATGACCCTCATTTGCTGTGTGTGCAGGTGGAGTGCCTGAAGCTCATGGAGATAGAGGCATCCTGCAGGGGGTCAGCTGTGTGGGCTGGAGTGGAGGACACAGGCATTGTTCCAATCCCATCCGGTGTCTCATCTCTGGCCTCGCAGAAGCTAGGCTGGTGTTGGCCTGGAAGGCCCCTCCTACTCAAGGAGACAGTTATCAGCTGTGTTCCCCGAAGACACTGAAGGTCTTGGGACTCGGGTCTCCCACCCCTCCCCAGTTCTTGGTGCCGGTCAGCATTTATCTCCACTGTGGGGGTTTGCCAGACTTCCCTCCTTCCCCTCCTGCGCTCTCAGCTGCCCATGGCAAATCCAGCCTCCTGGGAGC
>NW_011495064.1:12172737-12210428 GCF_000754665.1 Bison bison bison
GTCCTGGGAGCAGAGCTTGGAGAGAGGTAGGTCCCCTGCTCTCTCAGCCCAACATGCTGTCCACGGGTCCTGGGCTCTGGCTTCTCCCAGGCCCCCTGCGGCTGGCCCCATGGGGAATTCTTATACAAAATCCCCATCCTATTTGTGCTCCCCTCCACCAAAATGGAGCCCCTGTTTGGTTAATTTCTATTTTGTGGTTTATCTGGAGGCTGTTAAAACAAACCCTGGGGGACCCTCAGCAGTGACTGTTCCATATCTCATTATCTTTCCCGAACCCGATTATTAGCTCAGATTTTTCTGATCGCTAGCTGCTGTTCGTGATGAGTTGTGTGCCATTAATGCCAGCTGGTTCCCTTAAACAGGACCCACCATGCCAGGGAAAGTGAGCTGGCATTCAGAGCCATCAGCCACTTGGCTTTTTAATTTTAATGGGCTCTACCAAATGTTCCAGGCCAAAGGGTCCCCGAGGAACCAGAACAGACGGGCTCCCAACCCCCAGTCTGCAGCCCACCCTGGTTCCTTCCCAGACTGTGGCCATCCTGATTGCTGGGACAATAAGGTCTGGGTCGAGGCCTCACCTGTATTCATGCCTTCTTGCCACCAGGCCCATCCTCGATGAGTGGTCAGAGTGACTTCATGGGTTCCTAGCGAGCTTGCAACTACATATACCAAAGCTCTCTGGTCCCAGCCCCCTCCCTGGGGGAGACAGGCTGGGTCACCATTCTGAGCTGTGCTAATCCTAACCTCTGGGAAGCACCGTCAGCTGGTCAGCCAAGTGTGGGGAAGGGTTGAGGGAGCAGGCAAGTCTGAGTGTTTGCTCCAGCCAGTGGCCCCTATTCCTTCCTGCCCTCCCCCACCGCCAGCCCGGCCTGTCCCCAGAAGGCTGCCTTGGGAAGGGCTCCAGCTCCCTGCTGGCTTCTCCTGCTCCCCATTCCTCCAGCACTCCCTGCGTCTTTCCTAACAAATGCAGAGGGTTTCGAACCCAGACCTTCAGTTTTCTAGCTGCCAGGTTTAAGAGGTGGCTCAGGGGCCCCGTCTTCTCTACCTGCAGCTGCCTTCCGCTCACCTGGGCCTCAGCCCAGGTCTCTTCAGGGAGGCTTTTGCGCTATAGACAGCCAGTCTGAAATGGCTTGTGGTCATTTAAAAAAATGTCCTGTCAGACATTCCTGACTGAGATAGAAGACAATTGGAAAGAAAATAGCACCGTGGCCAACAGCAAAGCTTTGGAATTAGCAGACTGTGGATTTGAGTCCTAGCGTTACCTAGGACATCTTTGAGCAAAGTTACTTCACCTCTCTGAATCTGCCTGAACTTCCCTGAATCCGTTCAAGAGCAACATGCCCTGTCTCTAAGGCTGGCAGTGGGGATTGGAGTAAGATGTTTCATGTGATGCGCTCAGCACTTGGCCTGGTATCTCCACTTGCCCCTTTCTTCCTTCTTACTCATCGCTTATGTCTGCCTGTGTCCTCCTTCTAGACTGGCATTCTGTAAGAACATATCCCCTGGTATTTTGGAGGGCTTGGGGGTGACCATTTCTGAGTCACCAAAATAGTCACTTGCTGTTTGAGAGTGGGGAGACCTGGCCTTGGTGAGTTCCCTCTGTGTAGCAGGGTTGCGGGGCCCAGGGTGGGCTGGCATCCCCTCAGCCTACCCACCTGCACTGCCCTGCCCCCTAAGTGCATCCAACCTGCCGTGCGTCTCCCTGCCTCTCCTTGAGCAGACAGAGAGGACAAGAATTGGACTCTGACCACCAGCTGGAGGCTTCAAATGGAAGCCAGGCCCCTGAGAGCCCAAGCTGGGTTTGCCTGGCAGCACTCTGGCTCCTGGTGTGGGGTCTCGGGCTGCCCACGGCTGGTGGGCTGGCACTTGCTCTCTTCCCGGGTCTTACAGTTGCAGCCTGGTCTGGGCCATTTGCACCAGGCCATGGCTTGATTTGATTGCTGTGGCATCCACCCTGATGCCCTGGAGGCCTTCCCAAGGCTCTGCCTCTCCCCGACAACCCAGAAGGTGGAGGCCAGAGCCAGGGCTGCGGGTGCAGGGTGGCCTGCTGAGCCGCCGGGTGTACCAGACAGAGAGCAGGCTGTCCGTGGTCCTGTCAGGCCAGGAGGCCCCCAGGGGAGGCCTGGCTGTGGCCTCAGTTTGGGGGAGCAGAGGCTTCTACACACCCTTCATCTAGGCCACAGGCTCCTCTTTTGTCTCCCGGTGTCTGTGCTCATGCTTGTCTTCCCACCGGAGTCCTCCCCAGCCCAATCCCCCCTTCTCCAGGATGCTCCTCCTCCAGCTGTTGCTGGTCTCTCCATCCATCCACTTGTTTGTTGGTTTCTTGCATTTATTCCTCAGCCACTGCTTTGCTGAGCCTGTATTATGTGCCCAGACATCCGAAGGTGAGGAAGGCGCAGTCCCTCCCCCTCAGTCTGGCCGGGGCGCCAGGCTCACAGACTCACAGGGTAGTGAGTGCTGGGGACGAGGGGAGTGATGTGCGAGGGAGCGACTTTCTGCTGGGAGAGGTGACGTCACTCCTACCTAGATTCTTTCACTGAGGCCTCTTATGTGCCAGGCTCATGCCAGGCACTATGCGTACGTTCTCACAGCAGCCCTGGGTGCTGTCAGATGTTATCATTCCTTTTTGCAGACAAGGAAGCCGAGGCAGACAAAGGTTAAATGACTCCCAGTGTCAGTGACACGGGAGGTGGAGTGCAGAGGTGGGCCTTACAGGACAGGCGGGGACTGAGCAGAGGAAGGAGGGAGTTCGGGGCACAGGGACCAGCACGGGCAAAGGCTCTGAGGTGGGAGACGCAGATGGTGTTGGTCACCAGCTGACTGGATCGTGGAGAGAGAGAAGGGGGTGCTGGAGGAGTGGGAAGGGAGGTTATGAAGGCCACGACTGCTGCATGGAGATGGCAGTTCTTTCACAGGCCATGGGGAGGTGGATATGATTGAACCTGTGTTCTAGGAAGATGAGGGTCAGTGTAGGGGGTGGACTGGAGTTGGGAGTGCCCATGGCAAAGGCAAGGCAGGCCCAGATGCCCCGGCCTGAGTGAAGGGAGCTAGAGTCTGAAGGTGGTCACTGAGCCCAGGATATCCACTGAGCCCCCATCCTGCTCTGGGCGGCTCTGCTTAGCTCTCCAGTCACCTATGGGTCTCCCTGTGTTGAGCCCTCTCAGTCTGGCCAGGCCTATGGCTGGGCTCACAGTGGGACCCCAGAAATGTGGTGCTTAAGACGCTGGAAGACAGAAAAGGTTCACGGACTTAGAGAATGAACTGACAGCTACTGGGCAGGGAGGGCAAAGGTTGGGGGGCTGGGAGATTGACATGTACCCACTGCTATATTTAAAATGGATAACCAACAAGGTCGTACTATATAGCACAGGGAACTCTTCTCAATATTATATAACAATCTGAATGGGAGAAGAATTTGAAAAAGAATAGATACATGTATATGTATAACTGAATCACATTACTATACAGCTGAAACCAACGCAACTTTCTTCATCAGCCGTGCTTCCCAGCCTGCTCTAGTGGTGAAGAACCCGCCTGCCAATGCAGGAGACGAGAAATGCGAGTTTGATCCCTGGCTCAGGAAGATCCCCTGGAGAAGGAAATGGCAATCCACTCCAGCATGCTTGCCTGGAGAATCCCGTAGGCAGAAGAGCCTGGTGGTCTATTCTGTTGGGTCGAGAAGCGTTGGATACGACTGAAGCGATTTAACACACACACCCACACTCCAGTATAAAATAAAAAGTTAAAAAAAAGAACCTGAGTAGGAATGAGGGGCGTCCTATACTTCACCTACTTCCAGCTTATATATTCTTCTGACAGCAACCATGCTACCATCTCTTGTCCTGTCCCCAAGGAGGCTGTGTGCCTGCGTGCGTGTGTGTAGCTATCTCCCAGGCCAGTTCACTGGGACGCCTGGGCAGTGATGCTTTAAGGAGCCGCACTGGGGCTCGGCAGCCTCAGGTGGGGCTGAGGATGTGGGTCTGGGGTGCAGTTGTAGGGCAAGACGGTGGCCCTCACTCTCTGCTCTTCCCCTGCCTGCCCCTTCCTCCCCAGGCCGCTGCAGCAGCACACACTTTCTCTGTTTTCTCTTTCGAAGGTGGGCCTTAATGTCCTGGTTCAGAAAGCCAACAAGTTCACCCCGGCCACCCGCCTTCTCGTCCAGAGATTTGTGCCATTCCCTGCCGTAGGTAAGCCTTGCACAGAGAGAAGCTTCTGTGCACGTGTGCACAGGGATGTCTGGGCACGTGGGCTGCTGGGCTCTGGGGAGCTGGAAGGCCCCTCCAAGCCTCTCTTGACACTGAGGTGGGGGGAGTTCTGCCTTCGGCAACTGGAGGAAAATGTATGCAGGTAGAAGAAAGGGTGATGGGGTAAAGAATCCGCCTGCCAACGCAGGAGATGTAGGTTCTATCCCTGGGTTGGGAAGATCCCCCAGAGAAGGAAACGGCAACCCACTCCAGTGTTCTTGCCTGGGAAAGCCCACAGACAGAGGAGCCTGGTGGGCTACAGTCCAGGGGGTCACAAAAGGGTCGGACATGACTCAGCAAGTAAACAACAAACTGAAATGTAACATTTCCTTCCATTGTGAATATAGGCAGCAAATTGCAGTAGAAAGCAGGACCGTGACTCTCCCCAGTAGAAATCACAGGTATTTTCATGTCCTATTACAGTTGTTACAGAGATCTTAAAAATACCATTTGTGCTTAACACTAACCCCAAATTATAAGTTGATAGATCCACTTAAAGATCTTGTTTTTTTTTTAATTCAGTAGTTTAAAAGCACATCTATTTACTATATCACAATTGAAAAAATATTTTGATAATTTATTTCAATATAATCTCCTTGTAATCCCACTTGTTTGGCTTGTAAAGCATGAACTTTAGAGACATTATTTGGAGAGGGGTGTAGGGGCCTCGGGTTCCTGACACAAAAGAAGTTTCAAGGCTCCCACTAAATCTGGTGCTCCAAGCCCTTTATGTTTCAGGGGCCTCTAATCATAGGGATGGGTAGGTGTGTGTGTGTGTGTGTGTGTGTGAGTGTGTGTGTGCGTGCGTATGTACGTGTGTAGGTGTTTTCACTTGCTTTCAGCAGAGCCTTTGCTGGTTTTGGAGTCATGAATTCACAATAGATGCCCCAGGTCTGGGCCCTGAGATCCCATAAAGCGCAGCCAGGCTCCTAAGAAGCCTACAGTTTATTTGGGGAGAAGGTACAAGAGGAGAAACAAGTGTTTGAACCACGACATCGAGCCCCCATCTGATGCCAGAGGACAAAGCTGGGGCACGCCCAGAAGGGGCAAGAGGTCCCGTGAGCTCCCTGGTGCCAAGACTCGGTCTGAAGAGCAGGGTGTGAGACCCAAGCTCATGGTCCCAACCCTGTTCTTCACCTCCAGGGCTCAGCTTCCCCATCTGTAAGATGTGGGCACCAGTACCTACTTTTCCACAGCCTTGAGCTGAGTGAGGAGCAGATGAGACCGCAGACTAGCTCTGTTCTTCAGAAAGGGCTTTGAAGCACCTGAAAAGCCCCTGTGAGTAGGTGAGAGATCACTGTTGAGCAGCCCCACCTCCTCCTGGGCCCGGAGGCTAACGAACTCCCAGGACCAGCCACCCGGCTGATCCTCAGCCGACCCAGATAATTGCTATAGCAACTCCACACTTTTAATGAACTCTCAGCTATTTCTGGTGTGGGCCATTAATGGAATAACTCTTTAGATCTGACTTTGTTAAGGGGCCTAATTGCGTGAACACAGCGGCCGATCTGGTGTTCCTCGCCGTCCTGAGCTGCGGGGTCAGATGCAGCCTGAGGAGGGGGCAGCTCTCAGCTGCACTGGACTGGATCTTGGTCTCAGCTGAGATGTAATCTGTCCTTGAGCCAAACTTCAGATAGGGACTCTACTGGGACCCATTGCAGCCTTGCTCCGCCAGCTATCTTGCTGTGTGACCTTGGAAGTGGTCTTAACCTCTCTGGGGGCTCCCTCAGGAGAAGGGCCCCTGCTCTCAGGTTTGACCTTTTCCGAGGCTTTCTGACCTGTCCCTCTTTGGGCTCCAGCCGATTCCTCTCCTATCTTATTGCTGGGGCTGAGTCTGGTCCAGCCGTCACAGAGGGTCTTGCAGCCCTGCGCGTCCCTAGCCGGTTGCACGGGGTGCTCATGGTGAGGTCTGCAGCCCTGATGGTCCTAGCTCACCAGGATCCTAACAGCAATGGGCCCTTTCTGCCTGCTTCCTCAGACTGCTGTCCAAGTCCTGGCTGTGTGCCTGCCTTCCACACCCTGCCCCTTTTCTTCTCTCCGACATGTGGGCTTCCATCTCTCTGGCCTCCAATGCCCATCCTAGGCCCACCTGCAATGGCATTTGCTGACTCCCCTAGCCGAGATAGACACAGTAGTGTTCAGGGTAAACAGGCATGCACCTCACCCCCTAGGGGCTTAAAAGCCCCCTGGTCCCCTTAGGCCACTGAATAGTTCCTGCACTTGGCCTCCTGCACCTTATCCCCTGGGGCCTCCAGCCAGACAGAGTACCTGTCTGCCCCACTGCACACTGACAGGGCCTAGGGCCCTCCAGGCGTCCACCTCTTGGCTGGCCACCAAGTCTTCTCAGAGCTTGTTGGTCCTCTGGACCCCCGGACTAATGGAGAGACAGAACTCATGGAGCCCTCAGTGCAAATGGGGAGCAGGTTGAGGCAAGTGAAAGTGATCAAATCAAGCCCTGATTGCCAGGGTGGGGGTGGGAGGGTGGAGCAGCAGAGGGTCTCCCATTCAGGGTGAGAGAGGGTCCTGAGAGGGCCCAGGTGCCCTGTGCTCAGCGGCCACATCCCTCCCTCCTCTCCCCTGGGTGGGCTGGGGACTCAGGCTCTGGGGAGCAAGGAAGCTCTTGGGGCCAGCTGCTTCTTTCCACTGCTTTGCCCTGTCCTGATCCACCTTGAAGTCTGGAGGCGCCCCACTGCTGCCCAGGAGAGAGGTTCGAGACTGGGCACAGGACGCCTGATTCATGCCGCACCCACCCCTCTCTGGCATCAGGCCAGACCCTGCTTCAGCCCTTCCCCGTGGGGGCCTCCGTGACAGTCACCTCAGGTCTTCCCTAGGTGTGCCAAGCCCCAGACACTCTGCCACCAGGAGCACTCTGCCACCTGGAGCACTCTGCCACCTGGAGCACTCCACCAGTTCTCCCCTCATTTTTCAGCTAGGGCTGTGCACACGTGTGTGTGACTGATGTGTGTGCGTGAGTGTGTGCTGAGTACGTGGGAAGCCCCAAGGACACTCACTGCAGCCAATTCTCTCCCTCAAGGTGGTTTCGGAGCCTCGCCGTGCCCTGGTCTAGAACAGCAATCATGTGGGAAATCTCACTTTCTATTTATATGTGGAGATGTTAGGAAAGCCGGTGAGCCCAGGAGCATGTGTGCTGGCATTGGAATTGATTGGGGACTGGTAATTAATTTGTTTAGACCTTAAGTAATTCTTCAGTTCTTTCTTATTTGTGGACTGTCACGCTTAATTGTGTTGAGGAGCTGGAGCTCAGAGCAGGCCCTCCATTAATTGATGTGCAATTGCTGTGAGGTGGAAGTTAATGGTTTGGGGAGCTGGGCAAACAGTGTAATTAAAGGTCAATCGAGGAGGCGTCGGAAAAATACCCCCGCCCCCAGGTCCAGCCACCAGTCTCCACGAGCAGAGTCCATTCCAGGGGAGGCGGGCTCCACAAACAGCCTTCTTGTGAGTCCTTGGGGTGGGAGCCTGGAGGAGTGGCAGGCAGGGTCAGAGGCAGGTGCTAGTTCCATGATAGGACACCAGGGAAGAGGCATAGACCCACCTGGTGAGAAGTGGGCATGGCAGGGACTGTGGCCTGGAGCTGAGAGGTGGAGGCCCGGATGTTACCTGGCAGTGCACCTGTGTGCCCGGCTCTGTGGATGTGGCGCGGGGCAGGGTAGGCGGCTCTGAAGGTCACCCCCAGGCTGCCTGGCTGCATCCGCGTAGAGCAGTGGACAGGTAGTGTCATGTGCTCAGGGCCCCCTCTGGGCCTGAGCCCCCGATGGGGGAGGCCTGAGCCTCAGTACTAGCCGGTCAGCTCCTTGCACGGGAATAACCCTCCTGCATGGAGCCTCAATTATCCCTTTGTGGAAAGTCACTTCATCGTGTGCTGTTGGCAGCAGTCCCTTACATTAAATGTCACAGCTTATTTCACTGCCATGAAGAAGTCTCTGTGTTCAGCAGGGAGTCTGCTGCTCGGGGTGTCTGGGCAGCCTTTGGGGGAGGTCTTCTGTTGCTTCATACCCAGAGTGCCCCACCTCCACCCCCGTCTCTATGCTTCCCTTCACCCCAGACCACGGGTCTTCCTGTCATTGATTCCCCCTTCATTTTCCCGCTCTTCTCCTGGTGCTCAATCCGCCCTCTTCCTTCACCAGGACGTGGCCCTGGCAGTGTGCCCAAGCCCTGCGGTCCATCCCTGGGCGTCGCCTCCTCCATCCCTGTGGTTGGAAGGCAGCAGGGTGCACCTGTGCCCACTGTGTCCTGGGCCTTGTGACTTACCCCCCCTCTGTCTGGCTCAGTGATACTTAATGTTGCATCCACCCGCCTTAGGCAGCCTCAAGGCCCTGAGTCACCTTTTGGACGTGGCCTCTGGCCTTGCTCGAACCCTGTCGCACTGCGGCAAATCTTGGGACTCCCCTTCTGTCTGGGCCCCAGGCCCTTGCACAAGGCCCTGTTTGACTAGAGCGCCTGCTCTTCCCACTCTCTGCCTTCTCTTAGCTGCCAGGCCTTCATCTCTCACTTCAGACACCACCTTCTCCAGGAAGCCCTCCCTGGGAGCCCCAGTCAGGATTACACCTCAGCACCCTGCGTGTGCCTCGGTCTGTCCTGGAACTGCTCATTTTGTTTTTGAGTCCACCTCCCTCATCAGACTGTGAGCTCTCCAAGACAGGGACTGGATCTCATTCATCACCAACCCCTAGCCCCGCTCTTTGCTCGGCACCTAGCGTTCTGGGTGGGTTTGTACAGTGAGCAGATGAACGTTTTAGTAAAAATGGCTTGAAACTGGGCACCCAGAAGTGAAACCCCACCCTGATGACATTGGTGACCACATTGTGTCACCTTAGATGACATTGGTAGCTGCATTGTGGCTGCTTAGAATTTATTGTGGTGTGTTTTAAAAAAATTTTTTTTTTGAACGTTTTGTTTTCTCGTGCAAGTTTTTGCGGTCACTGTCATTCACTCAGTGGGCAGGCCTAGGGTGGATGACTCGGTCACCCTGGGCACGTTCTTCAGCCTTTCTTGTTTGGATCTGGGTGGGGAGGCGGGCCAGGCTGGGTGCCAGGATCAGGGCCCTAGAACTGGCATGGGGCCCTGGAGTGTGTCAGGCCCCAAGAGAACAGGGCCAGTGGGCCCGAGTCAAGCAAGGGGAAGCCCCCCAGTGATGTGTTCTAGGGCTCCGCCTTCAGCCTTGTCCCCTCACTCATTTTATACCTGCCTTGGTCAGAGGAGGTCAAGGGGTCACACACAAGGAATGGAGATAGCAACTTGGCAATGATTATGAATTCATGGGCAAGGGTGTGTGTGTGTGCACTCATTCAGTCATGTTAAACTCTTTGAGACCCCATAAACTCTAGCCCACCAGGCTCCTCTATCCATGGGATTCTCCAGGCAAGAATACTGGAGTGGGTTGCCATTTCCTCCTCCAGGGGATCTTCTCAACCCAGGGATCAAACCCAGGTCTTCTGCATATCCTGCATTGGCAGGCAGATTCTTTACCACTGAGCCACCTACCAGGGTCCAAAAAGATCTCACAAGGTTTGATGTAAGGCTCACTATTCAAAAAATGCAGCTGCACAAGTGTGGAGGTGCTGAACTTGATTTGATTGGGGGTACTTAGGATAACGCCTGGGGATTTTGTGGACTGTATGCCTGAAACAGGTCCACCCAAGTGGTGTGTTGGGCTTCCCTAGTAATTCAGACGGTAAAGCGTCTGCCTGCAATGAGGGAGACCCGGGTTTGATCCCTGGGTCGGGAAAGTCCCCTGGAGAAGGAAATGGCAACCCACTCCAGTATTCTTGCCTGGAGAATCCGTGGACAGAGGAGCCTGATGGGCTACAGTCTATGGGGTCTTAAAGAGCTGGACATGACTGAGCAACTAACATACAGATACAGACATGTGGTGTGTGGCTCTGATGAGGCTGCCTGGCTTCAGCTGCATGTTAGAGACAGTGGCCAGAACAAGGGTGTCTCTTTAGTTCTAGATCCTACACAGGCAGAATAGCACTGGGAGTGGAGACAAAAAGAGTAGCAGGATCTTCTGAAAACTGACAATCTATTGGTGGAATGAGCTGCCTGACTCCTGAGACAGAGAAGCACCTGAGTATCAGCTTGGTGCAAAAATCTGAGAGAGGCACTTACGTGTGACCAAGTCACCTGTTGTGGGCAGATTGCCTAGAACCTGGCATATAGTAGGTGCTTAGAGAGTGCTTGTTGAATGAGTGACCTTCCAATTCAGTTATCTTCTAATTCCTGGAATCCGGAAGGCAGAGACGATCAGACGTAGAAGAGGTGGGGAAGCCCAAGACAGCGGAGGAGGGGTTATGAATGTGAAAGGAGGGGGCCTGGTTGTGGTGGGCCAGGCAGGGAAAGGGCATTTTGAGGCCCTGAATATTAGCTGAGAGTTCAAGCTTTAGTTTATGATTAATGGGGGATCATTGAACAATCGTCAGCTAGGGAGGAGCTGTGATAAAAGGGTGCTTTTCAGAAAATGAATGTGTCAGCAAAAATCTTTTGTTAGGAGATCCCAAACTTCAGAGTCAGCCTATACCTATATTTACAGGCTGATTTTTCAACCCAGAAATTCCTAGTCCTGAGTTTGTGACACTTCAGTATGGGTTGTGAAATTCTCCCCAAATTCTCATGCTATTTAAAGGAAAATATGTGCCATAGGGCTTCCTTGGTCGCTCAGTGGTAAAGAATCCACCTGCAATGCAGCAGACGGAAGAGACCTGGGTTTGATCTTCCCTGGGTTGGGAAGATCCCCTGGAGGAGGGCATGGCAACCCACTCCAGTATTCTTGCCTGGAGAATCCCATGGACAGAGGAGGCTGGTGGGCTACAGTCCATGGGGTCTCTAAAAGTCAGACACGACTGAAGCAACTGAAGCATGCGTGAATGTACCACACATGTGCCATACAGCCCGGCCTCACAGGCAGAATGTGAGGGGTATCACGAAATCGAGCAAGTATTAGGGTACACACTCCCATCTGATAGCCACTCCTCCAAAGACAAGGCTGTATAGTCTGGTGTGATTCAAGTGTGTGTGTATACATAAGGAATGATGTATCAATACATACATGTCTGCTTGTAAATAGACCATGTCTGGCAGGGACATGAGAATATGGCTACAGTGGCTGCCTAAGGGGAGGGGACTAAACTAAAGGTCAGGGATTGGAAGGAGACTTACTTTCTATTATTTACTCTTTTTCGTGATTTGGATTGTTTACTGTATGCACTTGTTACCTGCAAAATAAGAAGAGAGAAGAAGTGGAGTCTGGAGAGCTTGGAGCTCAAGTCTCCTGATTTCCACTAGAGTGTTTTGGGTTTTGTTTTAATAAAAATTGTTCTTTTTTTTTCTGATAATACTTGATTATTATATAAGTTAAACAATTTCACTTCTCTCCTCAGAGATAAGTTTGGTATATATCCCTCCAAATTCAAATAAATACCTCAAATTATAGGAATCTCTGCCTGTTTATTGTATTTATATACTATAAACATGCCAATATAAATATATATTTGATATAAGTAGGATCATACTGTGTATACTCGTCATAAATCTCTTTTTAACTTCACAATCAATTTTGGATGTCTTTCCATGACAGTCATAAAATTCCAACTTATCCTTTTAATAGCCACAATAATTCATCTGTGGCTTTTTTAAAGATTGTGATATATTCTTTCAAACATATGGAATATTATAGGAAATAGAGAATAAAATATTAGATGCACCCAAAGCTTTCTCTGCCCTCTGCTTTTTTAATTCTGTTTTCCTTCTTCTTTCTTGACGAAGGCTATTGACTTACACCTTCCCCATTTGTGTCTTTATACTGTATCTTATGTGTCTGTATCATAAACCAGAAATTGTATTGTTTATATGTTAAGTTTACATTATGTTGTGCTGAACCCTTTTAAACTTGCTCTTCGTTGTGGTTTTGAAATTTATCTGTGTTAATACATATGCATTCATCTCAGCTTCTGAAGACTAATTGGGAACATCCAGGCTGTTTGCAGTTTCTCACTATTATATGTAGCACTGCACCAGCCAGCCTTGTACACGCATCCATGTGCACACGAGTAGGAGCTTCTCTAGGCCAGAGGTTTCAAACAACCACCTTGGGAGCTTTAAAAAGCGATGCAGACATCTGGGTCCTTCCTCCGATTTGGTTTCTGTTGTGCAGCCAGTACTGAGAATTAGCGGTCGAGGGTCAGTACAGAGAAGTGGAATGATCACGTCAGAGGTAATGCCCATCTCTCAGTTCAGTTCACTTCAGTCTCTCAGTCGTGTCCAACTCTTTGCGACCCTAGGAACTGCAGCACGTCAGGTTTCCCGGTCCACCACCAACTCACGGAGCTTGCTCAAACTCATGTCCATTGAGTCGGTGATGCCATCCAACCATCTCATCCTCTGTCATCCCCTTCTCCTCCTGCCTTCAATCTTTCCCAGCATCAGGGTCTTTTCCAATGAGTCAGTTCTTCACATCAGATGACCAAAGTATTGGAGTTTCAGCTTCAGCAACAGTTGTTCCAAAGAATATTCAGGACTGATCTCCTTTAGAATTGACTAGTTTGATCTCCTTGCAGTCCAAGGGACTCTCAAGAGTCTTCTCCAACACCACAGTTCAAAAGCATCAATTCTTTGGCTCTCCGCTTTTTTATAGTCCAACTCTCACATCCATACATGACTACTGGAAAAACCACAGCTTTTACTAGACAGACCTTTGTCAGCAAAGTAATGTCTCTGCTTTTTAATATGCTGTCTAGGTTGGTCACAGAGAACTAGCCAAGCTGATCACATGGACCACAGCCTTGTCTAATTCAATGAAACTAAGCCATGCCATATAGAGACACCTAAGATGGTCAGGTCATGGTGGAGAGTTCTGACAAAATGTGGTCCACTGGAGAAGGGAATGGCAAACCACTTCAGTGTTCCTGCCTTAAGAACCCCATGAATAGTATGAAAAGGCAAAAAGATGGGACAATGAAAGATGAACCCCCCCCCCCAAGGTGGGTAGGTGCCCAATATGCTACTGGAGACCAGTGGAGAAATAACTCCAGAAAGGATGAAGGGACGGAGCCAAAGTGAAAACACCACCCAGTTGTGGATGTGACTGTGATAGAAGCAAGGTCCAAGGCTGTAAAGAGCAATATTGCATAGGAACCTGGAATGTTAGGTCCATGAATCAAGGCAAATTGGAAGTGGTCAAACAGGAGATGGCAAGAGTGAACATCTACATTCTAGGAATCAGCGAACTAAAATGGACTGGAATGGATGAATTTAACTCAGATGACCATTGTATCTACTACTGTGGGCAGGAATCCCTTAAAAGAAATGGAGTAGCCATCATGGTCAACAAAAGAGTCCAAAATGCAGTGCTTGGATGCAGACTCAAAAATGACAGCATGATCTCTGTTCATTTCCAAGGCAAACCATTCAGTATCACAGTAATCCAAGTCTATGCCCTGACCAGTAATGCTGAAGAAGCTGAAGTTGAATGGTTCTATGAAGACCAACAAGGCCTTCTAGAACTAACACCCAATGTCCTTTTCATTATAGGGGACTTGAATGCAAAAGTAGGAAGTCAAGAAACACCTGGAGTAACAGGCAAATTTGGTCTTGGAATACAGAATGAAGCAGGACAAAGGCTAATAGAGTTTTGCCAAGAGAATGCACTGGTCATAGCAAACATCCTCTTCCAACAATACTAGAGAAGACTCTACACATGGACATCACCAGATGGCCAACACCGAAATCAGACTGATTATATTCTTTGCAGCCAAAGATGGAGAAGTTCTATACAGTCAGCAAAAACAAGACCGGGAGCTGACTGTCACTCAGATCATAAACTCCTTATTGCCAAATTCAGACTTAAATTGACGAAAGTGGGGAAAACCACTATACCATTCAGGTATGACCTAAATAAAATCCCTTATGATTATACAATGAAAGTGACAAATAGATTTAAGGGACTAGATCTGATAGACAGAGTGCCTGATGAACTATGGATGGAGGTTCATGACATTGTGCAGAAGACAGGGATCAAGACCATCCCCAATAAAAAGAAATGAAAAAAAGCAAAATGGCTGTCTGAGGAGGGCTTACAGATAGCTGTGAAAAGAAGAGAGTCAAAAATCAAAGGAGAGAAGGAAAGATATACCCATTTGAATGCAGAGTTCCAAAAGAATAGCAAGGAGAGATAAGAAAGCCTTCATCAGTGATCATTGCAAAGAAATAGAGGAAAATAATAGAATGGGAAAGACTAGAGATCTCTTCAAGAAAATTAGAGATACCGAGGGAACATTCCGTGCAAAGATGGGCACAATAAAGGACAGAAATGGTATAGACCTAACAGACGCAGAAGATATTAAGAAGAGGTGGCAAGAATACACAGAAGAACTGTACAAAAAAGATCTTCATGACCCAGATAATTATGATGGTGTTATCACTCACCTAGAGTCAGACATCCTGGAATATGAAATCAAGTGGGCCTTAGGAAGCACCACTATGAACAAAGCTAGTGGAGGTGATGGAATTCCAGTAGAGCTATTTCAAATTCTAAAAGGTGATGCTGTTAAAGTGCTGCACTCAATATGCCAGCAAATTTAGAAAACTCAGCAATGGCTGCAGGACTAGAAAAGGTCAGTTTTCATTCCAATCCCAAAGAAAGGCAATGCCAAAGAATGCTCAAACTACCGCACAATTGCACTCATCTCACACGCTAGCAAAGTAATGCTCAAAATTCTCCAAGCCAGGTTTCAGCAATATGTGAACCGTGAACTTCAAGATGTTCAAGCTGGATTTAGAAAAGGCAGAGGAACCAATGATCAAATTGCCAACATGCGTTGGATCATCAAAAAAGCAAGAGAGTTCCAGAAAAACATCTATTTCTGCTTTATTGACTATGCCAAAGCCTTTGACTGTGGGGATCATGATAAACTGTGGACAATTCTGAAAGAGATGGGAACACCAGACCACCTGACTTGCTATACAGGAGAAACTTGTGTGCAGGTCAGGAAGCAACAGTTAGAACTGGACATGGAAAAACAGACTGGTTCCAAATAGGAAAAGGACTACGTCAAGGCTGTATATTGTCACCCTGCTTATTTAACTTATATTCAGATACATCATGAGAAACGCTGGGCGGGATGAAGCACAAGCTGGAATCAAGATTGCTGGGAGAAATATCATTAACCTCAGATATGCAGATGATACCACCCTTATGGCAGAAAGTGAAGAACTGAAGAGCCTCTTGATGAACGTGAAAGAGGAGAGTGAAAAAGTTGGCTTAAAGCTCAACATTCAGAAAACTAAGATCATGGCATCTGGTTCCATCACTTCATGGCAAATAGATGGGGAAACAGTACAAACAGTGGCTGACTTTATTTTTTTGGGCTCCAAAATCACTGCAGATGGTGACTGCAGCCATGAAATTAAAAGATGCTTACTCCTTGGAAGGAAAGTTATGACCAACCTAGGTAGCATATTCAAAAGTAGAGACATTACTTTGCCAACAAAGGTCCATCTAGTCAAGGCTGTGGTTTTTCCAGTAGTAATGTATGGATGTGAGAGTTGGACTATAAAGAAAGCTGAGCACCGAAGAATTGATGCTTTTGAACTGTGGTGTTGGAGAAGACTCTTGAGAGTCCCTTGGACTGCAAGAAGGTCCAACCAATCCATCCTAAAGGAGATCAGTCCTGAGTGTTCATTGGAAGGACTGATGTTGAAGCTGAAACTCCAATACTTTCGCCACCTGATGCAAAGAGCTGACTCATTAGAAAAGACCCTGATGCTGGGAAGTTGAAGGCGGGAGGAGAAGGGGACGACAGAGGATGAGATAGTTGTATGGCATCACCGACTCGATGGACATGAGTTTGGGTAAACTCTGGGAGTTGGTGATGGACAGGGAGGCCTGGCATGCTGTGGTCCATGGGGTCGCAAAGATTTGGACATGACTGAGTGACTGAACTAAACTGAACTAGATTGGTCATAACTTTTCTTCCAAGGAGCAAGGCCATCTCTACCTGCACCAAATGAGCAGACTGGCTTTTACTCTGCCTGCAAGGGTGATTTTTGTTTCCCTACATCTTCTTCAACATTTGCTATTATCAATTTTTTTTTATTATTTTATTTTTTAACTTTACAATATTGTATTGGTTTTGCCATATATCAAAATGAATCCACCACAGGTATACATGTGTTCCCCATTCTGAACCCTCCTTCCTATTATCAATTTTTAAAACTAAATTTTATCCATCTGAAATGGATCTTTCTCATTTTAATTTGTGCTTTCCAATTCACAGTATGGTTGAGAATCTTTTCCTAACTTCACTGGGCATTTGGGTTTCCAAATAGAAGAGAGAGAAGGAGATTTCTTTTCATTTATTGTTCAGTTGCTAAGTCTTGTCTGTTCTTTGGGATCCCATGGACTGCAGCATGCCAGGCTCCCCTGTCCTTCACTGTCTCCTAGAGTTTGCTCAAATTCATGTCCGTTGATTTGGTGATGCTAGCTAACCATCTCATCCTCTTCCACCCCTTCCTTCTTTTGCCTCAATCTTTCCCAACATTAGGGTCTTTTCCAATGAGTTAGCTTGTTATATGAGGTATCCAAAGTATTGGAGCTTCAGCTTCAGCATCAGTCCTTCCAATGAATATTAAGGATGGATTTCCTTTAGGATTGACTGGTTTGATCTCCTTGCAGTCCAACAAATTGCAGACAGATTGAAGACCTAAATGTGCACAGTAAAATGTTAAGGCTTCTAGAAGGAAATGTAGATGAACATTTTTGGAGTAAGGACAGAGTTTCTTGGAAATACAAAAAGTATATACCAGAGAGGAAAGGATTGCTTATTTGGCAACATATATGACGATCTATTGTATGTTAAAGGGCTTCCCAGGTGGTGTAGTGGTAAAGAGTCTGCCTGCCAGTTCAGGAGACACAAGAAACATAGGTTTGATCCCTGGATCAGGAAGATCCCCTGGAATGGGAAATGACAAACCACTGCAGTATTCTTGCCTGGGAAATTCCATGGACAGAGGAACCAGGTGGGCTATAGTGCATGAGGTCAAAAAGAGTCAGACATGACTGCGTGACTGAGCATACACAAACACATATGTGTGTTAAACTGCATGACAGAAGACACCATCAACAAAGTGAGAAAACAAGCCCAAGCTATTTGTAAACCATTAAACCAATGAGTCAAACTCCCTTATTTTTTGCTTGCACCCAAAGATGAAGAACTCTTGCAGGTTAATTTTTTTCTTGGATTCAAAAATCAGTCTTTGACTATTGTAAGTCCACATTCATTGAATTTTAAAATATTTAAAAGTATTTCTTTTATGAATTTTTACTTAAATATTTTTCAGTGAGTTTGATCATTGTATTTTTCTCTTTAATTTTTATCTTATATTGGAATATGGTTGATTGACAATGTTGTGTTAGTTTCAGATACACACCATAGTGATTCTGTTATATATATACATATATCTGTTCTTTTTCTAATTCTTTTCCCATTTATTTAGGTTATTACAGAATATTGAGCAGAGTTCCCTGTGCCATACAGTAGGTCCGTGTTGGTCATCTGATTTAATTATTAGTAGTTTGTGTATGTCAATTCCAAACTCCAAATCTGTTCTCCCCCAACCCTTCCCCGACCCTGGTAACCTGAAGTTCATTCTTTGAGTCTGTTAATCACTATATCTTTTTCTTAATAATTGTTAAAGCTCTTTATGTATTTTGTGATCATTTTTGGCTGAAAGTAACAGAAACCCTCAAACTCAAACCGGCTTAAATAATAATGATTACTTTACAGAGCTCAAGTCTCCCTTCAGGCATCAAGGCCACTCTTTCCTTATCTTTGCTCTGCCAGGGGCTTCATCTTCAGGCTTACTCCCTTCATGGTTGTGAGATGGCAACCGCAATTCCAAACTTCATATCCAAACCCAGCACTGTCCAGAGGACAGAAGGTTCTGCTGACCACCACCTCTTTTTTAGTGGGAGGAGGACTTTCCCAGAAGTCCTGCAGACACCCCTCATTGTCTAAGTTGGTCACACATCCCATCCTAGATCAAGGGAAGGATTTTATACTTAATTATGGGGAGTCAGTCACCATGACCCTCCATTAGACCTTTCATATCAGTAGTCCTTTGTCATATATAATATATTTTAAAGCTTCCCATTTCTTGTAATATGGTTCATAAATAGGTATCAGATGCCATTGTTTCTTAATTCTAAGATACCTTAGCTGTGAGGCATTAATGTAACAATCTTTCTGAAGAGGAGAGGACTATATTTCATTTGAAGGAATAAATAAGCATATAATGCACATTCAATCCAAATCACTTTTTCAATATCACAGAGTCTGAATCTCAGCCTTTTCCACATTGTACAATACTGTTTTGGGCACTGATTGTTAAATGCAGCATCATGACCAGCACTGCTTTTTCTAAGCTCTGCCTCTACTCTTGACCCTTTTTAGTCCCTTTTAAATTAACAGGATAATTTCAAAACACATAAAAGATTATTGAGTTTTTTTTTTCAACTCCTACTTTATTATACTTGTGGTTTCATTTTATTCTTTACTTGAGGGAAAAAAATATTTTTAAAGTTAATCAGCTTCTTTAGGAAGTTTTTGAAACAGATGCCTAAGTACAGGACCCATGCATAGGTCACACCAACTCCTGCTGGGGTTTGAAATTTTTCTGATCTACTTTAAGAAGTTTGGCATTTCCTTTTCAACTTTTAGAAAAGAAAAGCCTGGTTACATTCTCTTTGCAAAAATGCAAAGTCTAGGTAAATTTAGGGTAAAAAAGTAGAAGTCCTTCAATAATCCCTAATTTCCAAGAGGATCACTTGGTGAGGTGTGACCCTTCCAGAACATTATCCAGGGATTTATGCAGACACGTGTGTGTACCAGTTATGTGGTTTACGTTCAGTAAATCACCCTGTACATGCTCAGTAAGTCTGCTCACATAAGTTTGTTCTGGCGATCTCCCCGTGTGAGTTCCCTAATGGTGGACATTTAGGCTGTTTCTAATTATTTGCTGTTACAAACAGTGCTATAATTAACATCCTTGTAAATGTCTCTTTGTGCATATGGGCAAGCATTTCTTTAGGGTAGCTATCTATGGTTTGGCAATTTCTGCTGCCTTTAATTGCATTGCCTGGTATCTGGCAGACGATCTTCTGCATGTACAATAACTTTTCATGTCCATGCTCTATTATAGTGTAAGTTTTAAAAAGATGTTTTAGGCAACAATTAGGAATCTAAGTTTAAGTTCAAATTCTGTGTGGATTGCTGTGGGCAGCTGAGGTGACACTTGGATGAACAGATGCCTCTACACGTGGCTAAGGTCACCCATGCACAGGCAGTTGTGATGAAGAGCAAGTAAGGTCTCACACGCATTGTAAGGCACATTGTGATTTTTGCACTGTTAAAATATGAGAAAATGCTTCTTAGAACAGAGCAGTTACGGTGTTTGATTTTCCCAGATAAATAGCCCATTGCTCCACCCCATATTTTGAATGGCCCTTGCCCTATGAGTTGATAACAACCGCATTTACAGAAATTCCTTTCCCCTACAGCTGGGAGTGTTTCGGGACTATTAACTCCATTGATCTATGCCTCTGTTCTGGTGCTAGTTCAAGGGGCAAGCTCCCCTGTAGTCTTCTTTTTGAGAACCTTCTTGCACATTTGTCTTTCTGTCTGCTGCTCTTTCTTCCTCCCCACGCTGTCCTTTTCACACGGGCACTTCATTAGCTGTTCACAATCTGCATGATTTTGCATCGTGGTGTGTCTGATGTGAGAACATCTGCGGTAGTCAAGAGCATATTTTCCTCAGGCCTTGACACTGAGCTCGCCATCAGCATGAAGCAGTCTCTCTTGCTTTCTCTCTCTCTCTTTCTCTCTCATCCACTGACATCTCCCAGCATCGCTGCTCCAACATCAGTTATGCCTGAGTCTTGAATGGTGTCAATCTGAGTTGAAAATGTGTCAGCTTTCTTAACATTATCACTAACAGACTGCTTAATTAACCTGCTGATACTATCAATAATGGATCTTGCTGGTATGATAGAAAGAAGACCCGCAGCCCACGGTTGGTCTCTCTCTCTCTTTTCATTTGTTTAGTCTCTCAGTGACAATACTGCTAGAGCTGAACTTTTCAGGAGCGGGATAAGAGCGATCTGGGAGGGTTTGAAAGGAATACAGTAGAACTTAAAGCTCTGGAAGAGACAATGGAATCACTGAAACAGGCTGGCATTCTCGTTGCTCAGAGGTAGGGATGGCTAGTAACCGGTGCATACAGCAAGTGCTCAGTAAATGGCTAACCACTGTACAGAGTCAACAGAAGAGATTACAGGGCACGTGCTGTCTGAGTTGACAGTAAGAAAGTTGGTGTTCACCAGGAGGAGCCTGGGGTTGCCATCATTCTGTAGTGGCTTCCAGGGATTTCTCTCTTTTCCATCTCGCAGCTGAGATGAGAGGGGCACATTGTCGTTCTCAAAAGGGTCCAGACAGGGAGGAGGCTGGGTTTTCACTTCCTTTCATGCTTTATCTTTCATCTCAAGTGGCTTTGTGTTTGAACCAACGACCTCCTCTATCCTTCTGAGGCCACATCACATATTCAGAAATTTCAGAAAGCAGAGATGCCACCGCAGCCTGGAGCAACTCCATCACCTCCCAAACCATGCTCTCTCTTGTCTGTCTGTCTCGCGCGTGCACGTCAACACACACACGCGCACATAGACGGACTTGACACGTCTCAGCTGTCCCTGGCTTCCCCCTACCTGGACAAGCCTGTAAGCTCAGCCAGCACCCAGAAATTCACGGACACACTAAACGCATCCCCATTTTCACACTTGGGAGGCCGGCAGGGAGCAGAGTTCATAGAGTGAGTTTAGGCAGCTGCTCCTCCCCTGAACCACATTCCTGTGGCCTTGCCTTTCCTGGAATGGTGGTGGTGGTGGTGGTAGAATGTATTCTCAGAGGGCAGAGATTAATGCCTTTCAGGGCAGAAAACCCCAATATCATCTCCAAAGGTTTTCTTGGGTCTCCTAGTACTTAAGGGCCTGGCTGTCCCAAGGGTGTGATAGGTTGCAGTACATCGCTGCCACCACTAGAGGGCAAATCACTAACACAGGCCAGGTGCCCCTACCCCAGGCCTCTCCAGGGGCCCTTCTGGACCCTAAGCCCTAGAGGGACCCTGGGGCTATCAGGAGCTCACCTCTAAGGGTGAGGAGCAGGAGATGCAGAGCCAGGCTTGGAACCCAAGGCCAACTGGCCTGAAACCCAGGCTCCCATTCTCTCCTCCCTTACCTCAGATTCACCTGCCTGACTCTCAGTCTCTGGGTGTGTTTAAGACAAGGGCTTTTCAGCATCAACTCTACTGACGTGTTGGGCTGGATAATTCTTTGCTGCGGGAGCTGTCCTGTGCATTGAAGGATGTTTAGTCTCTGGTCTACCCAGAGATGCCAGTAACAACCCCTGCCCCGCCCCCCCCACCCGCCCCCCAGATCGTGATCATCAAAAATGTCTCCAACTTTGCCAAATGCCTCACAAAATCAGCCCCGGTTGAGAGCCCCTGTTTGAGACAGGGGAGTGTGGCTGCTGTGGAGACAGCAGGGACTGAAGCCGACAAGGTCTGCCCATGGCTCCCACTGTGACCGTGTGTCGTGTGGAAACACGAGAGCTACTCGGAGACGGCGTATGTGCTGTAAATACGTTTCAAAACTGTATTGGGTCTCCTGCTTTTCTTCTCCAAAGGCTGCAGAGTACCTCGGTCTTCCCCTCTGTTTATTCCACCTCCCTGCTTTACTGAAACAGGAGACGGAGGCTCAGAGACCCTCAGGGCTTCGAGCGGCCCCTCACCTGCAGGGCCGGGTCCTCCAACTGCAAGCGCCCTGGCCCGCTCTGCTCCCTAGCATTGGCTTGGGCACCAGGAGCATCTGCGGTCCTCCTACTCCACCTGCCCACTAGGCCCTGCCGCCCTCCAGTTCCCCAAACCCTGGCGCCCCCCCCTCACTGGAGGGAGTGAGGAAGCAGCAGGTGTTGATGCTAATCAGCGTTCACAGCCCAGAACTGCAGTCGCTCCCAGGCTCACACACTCCCCAAAATTAAACACTCATTATACAAAATTAATTGACATTAATTAGCAAAAATTAAAACTTTAAACACAGCAAGGCGCTTTGGGGGGAGGAGTGAAGCAGGCGGGCTCCATATTTGTCACCCCCCCAACTGCCCACCCTCCCACCATCCCCAAGTCCCCCCACTTCCATCCTGGAGCAGAACCAGGGTTCAGGCGAGGTCAGCACCCACACCCGGCCCTGGGCCCAGACCTAGCCATGTGAATCCCAGGGGAGAGAAGCCAGCTGATGGGTGGCCCCCCAAAGTCGGCACACTCTGCTGAAGTAAGGAGCTAAGAGCCGTCCCCTCAGCCTGGGTCCCCATGATCTCAGCTGAGATGTGGAGGCATGGAAACCCAACCATCTGAATCAAGCATGTAGAAGGCATGCCATTCACCCCAAACTCGTCCATCTCCTGGGTACCCAGAGGATGGGGCACTGTAGCCTTTCAGCTCTGTCCCACTTTGCTGTGTGGCCTCAGATAAGTCACCCCCCTCTCTGAGCCTCAATCTTCCATCCATATGATGAGGGGGAGGCGCTGGGTGAGCACTGAGGTTCCTGCCTGCTCTGGCACCTGCTGTCAGGGAAGCAAGTCTCTGCGAGCTTGATTCACTCTGAGGAGCAAAGGGCTAAGTGTGGGGGGCAGCTGGCATTTTAAGAGGATGCCCAGAAAGGCAGCCAAGGGACTGAGGAGCTGACAGTGGAGCGTCCGGCACCAGTGGGGATTGGCCTTCAAGCCACAGAGCCCTCCTGGATGGGCATCCACTTTGCCTGCCGGTGAGGCCTGCCCCTGAGGAGAGGAAAGCAGTGTCCTGGATAACTGGCTGCTCTCTGAGCCCTGAACAGTTTCCCCTCCCCCCTCACACTGGTTATTTATTTTCCACCTTTGCTTTCCAGGTTCCCAAGGGCCCCACATCCTTCACCAGGCTGATAGGCAGCAGAGCCATGCCTCCACCCACTATGGGAACAGTGCCGTGCTTAGTCACTCAGTCGTGTCCGACTCTTTGTGACCCCATGGACTGTCACCCACCAGGCTCCTTTGTCTATGGGAATTCTCCCAGGCAAGAAGACTGGAGTGGGCTGCCATGCCCTCCTCCAGGGGATCTTCTCAACCCAGGGATCGAACCCAGGTTTCCTTCCTTGCAGGCGGATTCTTTACCATCTGAGCTATCAGGGAAGCCCATGAATACTGGAGTGGGTACCCAGAGAGGATCTTCTCCAGGGGATCCTCCCAACCCAGGAATGGAACCGGGGTCTCCTGCATTGCAGGTGGATTCTTTACCCGCTGAGCTACCAGGGAAGCCCCGGCATTTATTCAGAAGCTTCATTGCTTGGTGTGGGTAGAACCCAGTGGTCTTCTCCACAAGGTAGAATGCCATCCTCCCCCCCTCACTCCTGCTCCCTTCTCTCTCTCCAGCCAGTGCCAATATCTGCAACGTGGTTCTGATGCGATACGGGGAGCTGGAGGAGGGAATTGACGTCTTGGACGGTGATGGCAACCTCGTGGGCTCCTCCAAGATTGCCGCCAGACATGTGGGTCATCTGGGGGCTCAGGGGGCTGGTGGGGAGGCTCTGGTTAGTTTTCCCTTGACATGATCATTCCCCAGGGGTTTCTGTCCACCGTGCCCTTGCCTTTCCTCTTGAGCACGCCTCCCCGCCCCTGCCCCCCACTCCCATCCATGTGAACCACAGGCCTCAGGTCTGGCCCTCGCCAGCCCTGCCTCTTGGACACCCTTGCTTCTCTGCAGCAACCTCTTCACCCCTGGGAAGCATCCCCATCTCTTATCCCAGCCCCTTAGGACCTGCTTTCTCTGACCTGTTAATTGGTGAGGGCAGAGGAGGCCCCCCGCGCCCCACCCCGCCCGCGCCCTGGAGCTTTCTTTCCCTTCCCCAGGACCTAGAGCCCTGCTCCTGGGGCCTTCATATCCCCCTGGGTGAGAAGAGGACAGGTGGAAGTGGATGATTTGTGGTTCTGTGCTAACAGGCACTTCTGCAGGTGATACGTCACCAGGGAGTGAGTGTGGCCAAGGTGAAGGGATTTCAGGCTTGCAGGAAGCCATGGAGATGGTTTGGGGAAGAGTATTTTGTTTCAGGAGGCCCTCTTTCACTTCTTTCACTTTTCACCAGCCTCACTCACTCTAGCAATTTTTTAAAAAATTCCAGTCTGTGTATATATCTCCCTGTGCTTTCCGGCCTTCATCCTAATGGCAACTAGTGTCATGTCCTGCTCTAGCCTCTGAGTGCTGGGTCCCCTCTGCTCCAGCCCCTCTCCCTCATCAGCTTGCACATGGGGCCGCCACTGCGCTGTCAGCGAGGCCATCTCCATAAGCCTCTGACCCCACTGGGAAAGTAAGTGTCCGTGCACGGCTTGTGAGGGGCAAGGAGCTCGAGGGTGCTGGCGTCCACACTACATTCTCTGCTTTCTGCAAAGGCTTTGGGTGCCCGCCCGCCCCCACACACACACATCCTTACGCCTGTTCAGGAGACTGAAGGGACCCTCTCCCAGGCCTTCCTGCAGCTGATGATGAAGAACCCAGGTTCTTGGGAGAAATATTCAGCCCCCGGCCCCTCATCAGAGGGGAGTTAGCCTCAACTTCCCACCTGACCCTAACCTCCTATCCAGCCCTATTCTCTTTCCTGACTTCCTGAGAGGGTGGCCAATAGTGACAGCTCCTTCACGTGGTCCAAACAGCAGGGACCCCCAACTCTTCTGCAGCCCTGGGCTTCCCTTGTCTTGAGGCTGCCGGCCCCTTGCCATTCTGGAGAAAGACTCCAGGGACCCACGTGTTACAATCATTCCTTGACCCTTCTCTGAGAGCCAGGAGCCTGCATCACAGCGACCATCAGGATGCAGAGATGCCACTGAGCTATACCTCGACAGCCGCCACTGCCCGGGGATCCTGAGGGAACCCCCCGAGCCAGGCCCCAGGCAGACCCCTTATGGGGACCACAGACACTCAGCAGAAGCCTTTCCCACTACAAAGTTGACCTCTTGTCGCTAAGAAAGACTCTCCTCCAGAGCCAGGAGATGCTTTAAGGGCCCAAAAAAGAAAGTCAGTCCCGGAACCTCTGTTCTCACTGGGCACAAGGAACCTCAGGCAGCTCAGCAGGTCCCAGCAGTTTGTTCTGGTCCTTCCAGCGCCTGCTTTGTTTCTGAGCATCTCGAGTCCTCCATGTGCTTCCTCTCAGCTGCAGCACCACCCCCCACCCCCAACTCGGGCACCTCCCTGGGCGCAGGCCTCTTCCTGGGACTGCCTCTGTATTGCCACCCCTCCCCCACACGTGGCAGGTGATGGGAATCTGTGATGGGAAGACAGGGAGAGCTTTTTTCTGTTGTGGGGAATACAGCTTAGCGAGCAATTCCATGAATTATTCTGTTCAGCCAGATGTGCTTAGCAGCAGTTCACACACCTAGGGGCTCCAGGGCGGGCTTTGCTGCCAGGCAGCTGTCCCACCCCCAGAAGCCCCTGCTCACCAAGCCTCTGCTTGCCCCTCAGGCCCTGCTGGAGACAGCGCTGACACGAGTGGTCCTCCCCATGCCCATCCTGGTGCTACCCCCGATCGTCATGTCCATGCTGGAGAAGTGAGTGGGGCCAGGACGGCGGCCATCGTGGAGGTGGAGGGGAGGGGGCCCTGCTGGCCCAGGGCAAGGGCCCTAGTTTGTTCTGACTCTCCTTGAAAGGACTGCTGGAATCATCTTGTGAGAATTAATGGACTGTCCCTGCTCAGGACCCTGTGCTAGGAGCTGGGAGGGAGGTCCTGATGCACAAGGCAGGGCTGGCGCTTCTTAGGGGTGTGTGTGTGTGTGTGTGTGTGTGTATGCACTCTATTAGTGCACAGCATAGGACCAGTGATAGAGAGAGCGTTTGAGGACTGTGGTGGGAAGACTAGATTTGGACCCAGCATACCCCTTTCAAGTATCTGCAGTGAGGCAAGTCTCCACCTCACTATGCCTCAGTTTCTCCATTTATAAAATAATAGTATTAACCTTCATGCCACCCTCAGAGGGATGTTCTGAGAATATATTTGTCCTGACTCTAAAGAAAGAGTCAGGAGTCATGGTTGTGTCTCTAAAAGACATATCTGCTTTTTATAAGCAAAAGATATATTTTGCTTAATATAATTGTTATGGTAGTTGGTTCCTTTTAATTGACAAGTGATATCCCATTGTAAGGGCTTCCCTGGTAGCTCAGCTGGTAAAGAATCCGCCTGCAATGCAGGAGACCCCAGTTTGATTCCTGGGTCGGGAAGATCCCTGGAGAAGGGATAGGCTACCCACTCCAGTATTCTTGGGCTTCCCTGGTGGCTCAGACAGTAAAGAATCCACCTGCAAGGAGGGAGACCTGGGTTCGATCCCTGGGTTGGGAAGATCCCCTGGAGAAGGGAAAGGCAACCCACTCCAGTGTTCTGGCCTGGAGAATCCCCATGTACCAGAGAAACCTGGCAGGCCACAGCCCATGGGGTCACAGAGTCAGACTCTACTGAGCGACTAAGCACAACATAGCACAGAGGAGATACAATAATAAGAACAGTGATGTAGTGATTCTATTAATTAATGAGGGTAAAACTGAATGATGAAGATGGGGATGCTGCTGGGAGGAGAGGCTGAGGGGAGGAGGGAAGAAGCAGGCAGATCCCTGAAGATGAGGGCAAGTCTAGGAGGATGGCAAGAAGCAGGGAATGGTTCTAGGTGCAGGGAGGAAGATAAGCAAAGGCCTGGAGGTCTGGTACAGGTAGAAGTGAAGAGGTGATCGCTCCCTCCCTCTGGGGGCCCAGCCTGGAAGGGGGCACCTCAAGGCTATAGATGGGCTTGGGGCTGTGTAGGACAAGGATGGGGTTGGTGGCACTCCATGGAAGGCGTAGGTTAGGGGCTTCTCCCCAGTTTGAGGACTTTCTTATTCTCACAAACCAAATGACAATTAGCATCGAACCCTTATTAAACACTTGTTACATCCCAGTCCTCTCTCAGCCAGGTCCCTACCTAAATGCCATCTCCTCAAAGATGCCCTCCCTGACCACCCCATTGAAATGACAGCCACCAGGACTCCTTCCCTGGCTACACTGACTTATTTTTACTCACAGCACTTACCAATATCTGAGATTCTTTTTCTAGCTGTATATTATCTGTCTGCTTCACTAGAATGTCATCTACACTTTTGTTTTTAAAGTTACTCAGTCATGTCCAACTCTTTGTGACCCCATGGACTACACTGTCCATGGATTTCTCCGGGCCAGAATACTGGAGTGGGTAGCTATTCCCTTCTCCAGGGAATCTTCCCAACCCAGGGATCGAACCCAAGACTCCTGCATTGCAGGAGGATTCTTTACCATCTGAGTCACCATGGAGGTGGGTAAATTCCTTTTGTTTTCTGCCTGGCACAGTATCTAGCATAGTTCCTGGCAAATAGTGATGTTCAGTGTTTGTTGAATGAATGAATGATCTCATTTAACCTTCACAACAGTGCAATGAGGTCAGTATGGTATCCCTATTTTACAGATGAGTAAAGGAAGGCAAAAAGAGGTTGTGTATCATCTGCTTACAGTCACTCACTAGGAAATGGCAGAGCCAAGCATGACCCAGGAAGATGACTGCAAAGCTGGGCTCTTCCTACCACACTGGCTGCGTTTTGGGTTTTTGGATCCAGCACATAATCACGTCTTTGGAATCCACCCCATATAGAGACAAGGGAGGAGCAAATTTGGGGACCTGGTCTCAGAAAGCTTGTGTTTTGATAAAGGGGGAGACCCACACACAGGTCAGCTGCGGGTGGGACCCAGCAGTGTGTGAACAGGGTCAAGGTGATCTTGAGGGGGGTCTGGTCCAGAGGAAAGGGGCTGCAGCCAACTCTGAGATCAAGATAGGATTTGGTAGAAAGGAAGGCTTTGGGGGCAAGATTGGGCCTGTTGTGTGGACCTTGGAGAGCCCAGCCTAGGAGAAGAAAAGGAGCCCTGTGTCCAGCTATGGGGCTGATCCCTTTCTCCCCTGGAAGAGGGGAGGTGCAGGGTGGGAGTGAGTACCTGAGTGGGGATGGCATATTGAACACTGAGATTTAAGAAAATTAATCTCCTCTAGAAGTTGCGAAAATAAGTCCTGGAAGTGATTGCTTTGGTGCCCCTGACCCTGTAGACATAACTCTGGTGACCTGAAGCTGTCCCCAAATACCAGTGACTACAAGTGCCCACAAGGACCCCACCTGGCAAAGAGGAAGTAGGGGGGCTTCTGTCTTCAAGGCGACTGAATCTTGAACCTGAAATTTGCAGAGGGAAAATGTATGTGATGGCTGTTGGTGACATCTGAACTGGGTTTGCAGTAAGTGGAGTGGTGGTTAGTGTCCCATGAGTTGGAGGCTTCACGGGAGATGGGGTAGATTGTTCCAGTTCTGAACATCCTGGCCTGGAATCAGCCTGGACTACGGGCACCCTGAGTCTGACTCAGCTCTGAGTCCTGAAAAAGCCCCGAAGGCAGGTAGGTTAGTGGGTTAGTAGGCAGCCTTGTATTTGGTTGGTCCTTTCTCAAAGCTCGTGGGAGGGTCTCTGAGGGAAGAGAAAGAGTCCAGTCTGGATTGCCCCAGGAATATAAGGTGGGCAAGACTCAGTTTGCACCCTCAGAGACATAACTAACCTCACATACAGGGGGAACTGCCAGACAGAGGTGGGGACCGGGCTGCGCAGGCACCAAGAGAGACTCCTGGAGGCGGGGTTCCACGTCACCGCTTCCGCTTCCGGGTCTGGCTCGTCAGTTTCCCACCTGGAGAACCACTGCACCGCCCCCCTGACTATCTGGTCTGCTACAGGTCGGCATTTTGCACCACCCAGCAGGCCCCCCCTGTCGAGCACCCCACAGCCTTCCCAAGCAGGGTGCTAATGACGGGGCCTCTGCTGAGGAGGCTGTTGGGGGAGGCAGCCTGACTCTCGACTCTCGACCCTGGGAGCCCTGGTTGGGTGAGGGAGTCAGGACCGCCAGGGAAAAAAGACAAAAGAACACTTACAAAGCAGCCTACTTGCAAATTAATGGAGCGCAAAGTAAAACTGCTCCAAGTGCTGAGGGAATGCACAACAATGGGGAGACAAGCTGTTGTGTGGCGGGCCTCAGTATCTCCTCTCCGGGGGAGCTCTCAGAGACGAGGTCCCTGGGTTTCCAGCTAGGATAGCACAGGTGGGGGGCATGTTCAGATGTCCCGTCTCTGAGACTGAAAGGAAAGGAGTCTCAAGTCAGAAGCCAAGAAGCCTTTAGCACCAGAGCAGGGCACCCCTCTGAGGAGCTGCACACCCTCCTCTCACCCTCCACTACCCCTCCTCTCAGGTCGGGGCTCACACTCCAGCTCCACCGTCCTGGGGAGGAAATTGGTTTTGGACTCTGGGCTGGGAGAGCAGCCCCATACCCCCACGTGATCCCCCCAACTCAGAGGCAGGTGTGGGGCTCTCTCCTCCAGCCCTGCGTCCCTGCCCTCGATTGGGGCCTTGGGTTCACTGCCCTCCCAGGACGGGTCTCAGCTGGTTGCGGTTCAGACCACACCCTCCACGGTAGTTCCTGAGGCCGCTCCCCAGCCTCCCTCAGTCCCTGGGATCCGGGTCTTTCCTCTCTCCCAGGCATTCGCACATCTCTCCATCTGCATATTCTAACTCCCCCAGCTGCCTTTCCAATTCCTCCCTGCCATTTCCCTCTCCTCCACCCCTCCCCCTGTCCTGCTGTGTTCACTCTCCCGCCCGGGCTGGGGCTTCAGAGCCCACTGTTGGCTGCTGTCTGAGCCTGCCTCCTTCCCGGGTGGGGAGCCAGGCCTGTACAGTGAAGACCTCAGCCAGCCACCTTGAGAGAGGAGCGGAGGTCACAGCCCCACGTGGAGGGGGCTGGTCTGTCCAGTGTCCCCACTGGAATGAACCCATGGCCTGCCCCTCACCTGTCAGGGAGGAAACCTCCCTCCATGACCCTGGGGGAGGGACAGTGCTTCCAGGGAAAACACACCCTCCGGTCTGTCCCCATGCTCTGGCCACCCTCAGGGCCTGAGGTCCCAGTCACTGCCTCTCCTGGTCCTGCTGGAGAAGTTGTGCGTGTTAAATCTCTTCAGTCATGTCTGATTCTTTGCAACTCTATGGACTGTAGCCCACCAGGTTCGTCTGTCCATGGGATTCTCCAGGCAAGAATAGTGGAGTGGGTTGCCACGCCCTCCTCCAGGGGATCTTCCCAATCCAGGTATTGAACCCAAGTCTTTTTATGTCTCCTGAAATGGCAAGCAGGCTCTTTATCACTGGCGCTGTTGTAGCCACACGTTCCAGGAAACACACTCACTCAGAAGGACAATGCAGATAGTGGAGTGCAGTTTATTACACCAGCAGGCCCAAGGCAGAGTCTCCTTTTAGCCTGACCGACTTTTGTGAAAACCTCATATACCTTAAATGTACTGCTCAAGCCCACATCCCCAAATTCCTTAAACCAACCTTGGAAAGTGTTAAAGGGAGACACAATCAGGTTACAGCCATGATTCATAATCAGAAGGGTCAGCTGGTTATACATTGTAGCCTACACCAATTGGTGCCATAAAGATTACAAAGGTGATTGACTGCGTAGGGGATTATTACATTCTTTTTGGCAATGGGAAATCTTTGCCAAAAGAGGAGGCCAGTTCGGCCATAGGTATGTTATCCCCATTGCTACTGTTGTAGGAAGAGGGGGCCTCCCCTCCAGGGCCCCAAGAGCAGGCTCTTGTCTAATACTCGGAAAAGAATTGTCCGAGGAGACACGTGCTGACAAAGCAAGAGATTTTATTGGGAAAGGGCACCCGGGTGGAGAGGAGTAGGGTAAGGGAACCCAGGAGAACTGCTCTGCCAAGTGGCTCGCAGTCTCGGGTTTTTTGGTGATGGGATTAGTTTCCAGGTGGCCAATCATTCTGATTCAGAGTCCTTCCTGGTGGCACACGCGTCGCTCAGCCAAGATGGATGCTAGCAAGAGGGATTCTGGGAAGTGGACAGACACGCAGTGTCTCTTTTTGACCTTTCCCGAACTCTTCCGGTTGGTGGTGGCTTATTAGTTCCGTATTCCTTACCAAGACCTCCTGTCGTAAAACAATTCGTGTGAATGGTTACTAGAGAGCCTGGCCAGGGTGGGCGGTTTCAGTCAGTGTGCTTCCCCTAACTACCAGGCACGTAGTCCAAAGCTCACTGAAAGTGCAAGATGGAGTTTCCCTCTTTTTCAAGATGGAGTTAGCTCAGCCTATTCCTTTCCTCCCTCAGCGCCACCTAAGAAGCCCCCTGGACTGAGGCAGAGGGAAGGCCAGAAGGGTTTGAGTTTGATTTGGGCCATTCTGTCCCACTGCTCTTAATCCTGTGGAAATTCCCCTCCCCAGTAGATCAACTCAGGCTTAAGTCAACAACTGGTCATATGGTGGGGTCTAGGCCAGTGGGGAGGGCTGGGGGACAGCCCAGCCACCAGGATCTACCTCCTTCCAGCTGGAAACAAGGGCAGTAACAATAGCAACACTAACACCCCTCACTGAGCACTTAGTGTGTCCCTGTCTTTTACTGAATAGAACTTACAAGTAATTGGATCATTATTGGTACCTTAGCAGGCACATTCTGGGCCACAGTGTCCCAGAGTGTGGTCTGGGGATCACCTGTTTCAGACTCAGGGAGGGTTCCCAGGTGTGGTACCCACAGAATCAGGATCTCATGAAGGTGAGCCCGATTTAACCCCAGCCTGGGTACCAAAGTTTGAAAACCACTGCTCCCAATTCTGCTGTCCCCTTAGAGCCAGAGTCACTCTTGGGATTTGTGTCTGGAGGTAATTACAGGTGGTGTGGGATTTGCCTGCCCACACACTGAGGCACAGCCCCCAGGAGGGCCTCCCCTACCTACTCCAGGAGAGGAGGGCAAGAGTCTCAGTTCCGTCTTCTTCCCACAGAACCGGTCTTCCTCCAGTGAAGGCTGACACTTCCTGAGGGCAGCGTTAGTACCCACCTAACATCCCTTGGCAAATAATCCATCCTGCTGGTGCATCCCACCCCAGGCCTCCCCCAGGTAGATGGCCTGTGGTGTTCACTAGGACCCAGTGGATTATACAGAACGAGATGCTCTGATGGACAACACAGTGAAGGTGGACCTGCCAACCACTATGGTCCCCACTCTGTCTGGAGAGCTTGTTCTGTCATGGGGCTGGGGACCTGGCCCCAGAGGGAGGAGGCTTTCATACCCCTTTCCTGTCCAAGAATCCCTCCTGACACTCGTTGCAGAGAGGGGTGTTAGCTGGCGATGATGTGGTCAGAGGGTCCACAGGCAGGAGCCGGAGCAGCTCAGTGACAGCACTTGCTGGGAGTCAGGAGTCCAGACAGCAGACCTGCCTGCCTCCTGCAGACTTGGCCTTGGCCTTGGCCAAGTCCCTGTCTTCCTCTGTGGCTTTTGGGTCAAAGTTGACCAGGCGGCGTGTAATCTTCCCATATCCAGAAGAGGATCATCCCCTCCTGGCTATGCACATGTGTGTATGCGTGTTCGTGACGCGTGAATGTGTGATTTGTTATGTGCCGCCTTCAAGGACCGTCTTCCTCTGCTGTATCCCCGTGGGGTCCCCCCAGCCCCTACACAGGAGCAGGGATCGGCAGCTTCCTCTATTGTCTCCCCCATTCGGGGTCTTCTTTCCACAGTGGACATACAGTGGGGTGGGGCCCCCACAAGTGTTCGTTTATGAGCTGTGGTTGAGAGTTCAACCAGCAATGTTCTTCAGGGCAGGGCCTGGGGAAATGGGTGCCAATGGGTGAAGGTCCCCAAGACAGAATTTCTCCATTGCTATTTGACTACTGGCTAGCACTGGCCCTTGGGCCCAGTGGGACCCAGCGTGGTGGCTAGTGGCCAGCTCACTCTGTCTCCGGGTCTCATGGCTCCCCCTTCACTCTCTTCCACAGGACAGCTCTCCTGCAGGCGCGTCCCCGGCTGCTCCTCCCTGTGCAAAGCCTTGTATGCCTGGCAGCCTTCGGCCTGGCCCTGCCGCTGGCCATCAGCCTCTTCCCTCAGATGTCAGAGGTCAGTGGAGGGAGGGGCTCAAGGGCAGGACAGGGAAGGTTTGCAGTTTGGTCATTTATAAACCAATACTTAGTGCTGACTCCTTAGCAAGGGGCTAACTAGGCACTGGGGTTAGAACATGAATGAGACAGGCCCAGGTTCTAACCTCAAAGAGCCGAGGTCAGGCAGTGAACACAGCGATGACACAAGGAATAACAAGTGAACAGTGAGTAGTGTGAGGACGGGAGGTGTTCGGCTGTGGGAGGGGACAGTAGGGGCCCAAACGGTGCCTAGAGAGACATGGCGTTTCATGGGGCCTGAAGGATGGGTTAGAGCTGCCCAGGCATGTAAGAGGTGAGGGGACACATAGGCTGAAGTCACCTGGTGTGAAGGTAGGCAACTGAGGCCTTCATTTCTGGTGGAGAGGGGGAAGATGAGGGGCTGGTAAGGGGGCCTAGGGTCAGGTGGTGCTGGGAAGCTGGAAGCCACCACAGAGGGTAAGTGTTACCAGAAGAGCTGTACAGAGCAGGACCAGAGTCCTGATTTTGAATGGTCCCTGTGCTTGCATGGTGAGGCTGGGTTGCAGCTCCAGAGGAGAAGGAGCCTTCAGGAGGCAGTGGCGCGCGTCCAGTGAGAGGATGGTGGCTTGGACCAGGCTGTTGGCAGTGAGCATGGAGAAAAGTGGGTCCTTGAAGATAGAGTTAGGAAGCAGCTTTATCCGGATTTGACGAAGAACTGCATGTGGTGGGAAGACAAGAAACCGGCAGGATATGCGCCCGGCTACCAGGCAGATGTAGGTACTACTTAACAAGATGGAGACACGGAGGTGCTGACATGCGGGAGGACAGCGAGTGGAGCTGGATGCGTGCATGGGGCTTGAGCCTGCGGAACACGTGAACGGAGGTGCCCTGTGGGATTTGGCTTTGGGTGTAGAATCCAGGAGAGAGGCCTGGGCTGGAAGGACAGAAGCAGGGGCCCCCAGCCTAAACAGTGATGGAAGCCAGGGTAGTGGGTAGGACCAGTCAAGGAGTGTGTGGTGAATAGAGGCCTCCAGAAGTGTGCTGCCCAAGGACGAGTGGCCAGGGAGGTAGGGATAGAGCCAAATGGGATGAGACGTGGGGGCGTCCTTAGACAGCAGACCTTCCTGTGAGGTCAAGCTCTGTGAGGTTGAAGAGTGTCATTGGTATCTCTGGACATGAAGGCAAACCCCATCCCAAGGGATCAGTGGGGTTCAGCGGGGGGTGGGGGTGAGGAAATGGGGTGGCAGGCTGACCGCTTGGTCTAGAGGCTTGGGATGCAAAAGAGAGAAGAGAAAGGAAGCCAAGGGGAAAGAGAGAAGCCGTCCCACCACTGGAATGAGATGTAGGGTCAAGAGAGGCTTTATTTTCACTGTTTACAAATGGGAGAGACTGGAGCTTGAGCAAATGCAAAGGGAAGACCTCAGGAGAGAAGGAGGACATTGGAGGGGGAGGATGAAGAGCACGTCCATGAAGTGGGGGAGGCAGGGCACAGAAAGCAGTTCAGAGGATTCACTCGGTATGGTGACCCCTCTCCCCTTCAGTAGGGGGAGGCAGATGTGGTTGGGGTGGAGTTCAGGGGTGGGAGGTTAAGGAAGTTGTTCTGATAGCTCCTGGGGTCTCAAGACTGAGCAGAGGTAGGAGGAGAGTGGGAAGGGGAAGTCAGAGGGCCATGGAGAAGGCTGGAGACCTTCAGAGGGAAGAGCAGGAGAGACCGGGGACCGAGGAAGTCAGAGAACCTGGAGGGCAGGGCCAGGGGTCAGCGGAGGGGATGGCTGGGGGAGGGTTCAGGGCTGTGGGGGTAGCCAGGGATCATCTACCCAGAGATACGGGGCCAGCTCCAGTTTTGTCTGGCTGGGTGAGCCATTTGGGAGGCTGGTATGAGTTCAGGAGGAGCAGAGGACTCCAGAATCTTAGCTGGGTTGGGGTGAAGAAGCACTAGCAAGCTGAGTGAGAAGAGCAAGGTTTGGTGCAGAGGCAGACCTATGGAGGCAAAGAACGACCACTGAACTCATGGGAAGATGGCGGCTGTGGCTGCAGCACTGACCCTGCTCAGTCCTCGCCAGAGGGAGTGCGAGGGGTACAGGTTCCCCCAGGGAAGTTGAGGAAGGTGAAAATAAGGTCCTGGGTGTTACACCTAGACTGTAAGGACTGGAGACATAGGGTCTTAAAATAGGAGGAAGTGACCCAGCCTCCAGGCCCCAAGGAGGGTATGGACTGGCGTCACTTCCCTCCACTGAGTCCCAGAGTTTTAGGAGGAAGCTATAATGGGAAGGGGCTCCTGTCTTGGGGGCCAGCCCAAGGCAGGTGGATGGAAAGCAGTATCCTCACGCCCACGGGCCCAGCCTTGCTACAAAGCTGGGGTACCCTTCCAAACCTTATAGCTCACTCCCAAAGCTGAACAGCTATATCCCGATGCTTAGGGACTCTAAATGGAGCTGGGGGTTCCAGGTTGCCTGGAAGCTCTGAAGATGGCGGGGAGGGCACTTCTTAGTGGTCCCAGCATCCCCATGTGGAAGGCCTGAGCCCACACTCCCCATGGTCACGAACTGCATCTCTGTGCAGTTGGGCCGCGTGTGCAGTTCTGGGCACGAGTTGAGTGCTCCAGGTGCTTGCAAGCACCCCTGTGTTCAGAAGCCTCCAGTAGCTCCCATAGCTCTACCCCTCTGCACAGGGGAGAGACCCAGGGCAGAGAAAGCCCACGAGGGAACTGGAGCCTGTCCCATTGGAAGGATTTTCAAGATCATCCAGTTTAGCACCCCCCTGGCTCTCTGTGGGGGGAAATGGAGGCCCAGAGAAGCTGAGGGTCCAGCCCAGAGTCACAGATAAGCCAGAAACTGATGTGGGAGAACACCGCAGATGCCAGCTTCCAGTTCAGAGCTCCCAGGAGGTGTTGCATCTGCTTGTTTCGTGGGATTTTCTCTCTCTTTTCACCTACCCTGGGGCAGTGAGAGAGGAGGGAGCTGGGGCCTCTCTGTGGTGGTGGAGTCTAGAGCTGTAGGTCTTTGGAGGGTGCTGCTCTGGGACAAGTAACAGAGAAATGGCCACAGTCCAGCCACTCCAGCCTCCAGCTCTGGCTGCCAAGAGGTGGTCTAAGGGAGCGACGTCCAGGCTCCTTCCTTCCCCCATGCCTGCCACAAACAGGCATGGAAGTTAGTTCTGGGTGTCTAACCAAAGTCCATCTCGTTGCAACCCACGCCTCTTTCTCTAGATTGAGAAGAATGTAGTCATTTTGGTTTTTTTTGTTTGTTTGTTTTGGTTTTTACTTTTTCAATTTTTTATTTTTCTTTTTTTTTTTTGCCATTCTCCCAAATCTTCCCACCCTCTCCCACAGAGTCCATAAGACTGTTCTATACATCAGTGTCTCTTTTGCTGTCTCGTATACAGGGTTATCGTTACCATCTTTCTAAATTCCATATATATGCGTTAGTATACTGTATTTATGTTTTTCCTTCTGGCTTACTTCACTCTGTATAATAGGCTCCAGTTTCATCCACCTCATTAGAACTGATTCAAATGTATTCTTTTTAATGGCTGAGTAATACTCCATTGTGTATATGTACCACAGCTTTCTTATCCATTCATCTGCTGATGGACATCTAGGTTGCTTCCATGTCCTGGCTATTATAAACAGTGCTGCGATGAACACTGGGGTACACGTGTCTCTTTCCCTTCTGGTTTCCTCAGTGTATATGCCCAGCAGTGGGATTGTTGGATCATAAGGCAGTTCTATTTCCAGTTTTTTAAGGAATCTCCACACTGTTCTCCATAGTGGCTGTACTAGTTTGCATTCCCACCAACAGTGTAAGAGGGTTCCCTTTTCTCCACACCCTCTCCAGCATTTATTATTTGTAGACTTTTGGATCGCAGCCATTCTGACTGGCGTGAAATGGTACCTCATAGTGGTTTTGATTTTCATTTCTCTGATAAAGAGTGATGTTGAGCATCTTTTCAAGTGTTTGTTAGCCATCTGTATGTCTTCTTTGGAGAAATGTCTATTTAGATCTTTGGCCCATTTTTTGATTGGGTCATTTATTTTTCTGGAGTTGAGCTGTAGGAGTTGCTTGTATATTTTTGAGATTAGTTGTTTGTCGGTTGCTTCATTTGCTATTATTTTCTCCCATTCTGAAGGCTGTCTTTTCACCTTGCTAATAGTTTCCTTTGATGTGCAGAAGCTTTTAAGTTTAATTAGGTCCCATTTGTTTATTTTTGCTTTTATTTCCAATATTCTGGGAGGTGGGTCATAGAGGATCCTGCTGTGATGTATGTCAGAGAGTGTTTTGCCTATGTTCTCCTCTAGGAGTTTTATAGTTTCTGGTCTTATGTTGAGATCTT
>NW_011495064.1:12210528-12211248 GCF_000754665.1 Bison bison bison
ATAATCATTGATTAGTTCTAGTAATTTTCTGGTGGAGTCTTTAGGGTTTTCTATGTAGAGGATCATATCATCTGCAAATAGTGAGAGTTTAACTTCTTCTTTTCCAATTTGGATTCCTTTTATTTCTTTTTCTGCTCTGATTGCTGTAGCCAAAACTTCCAAAACTATGTTGAATAGTAATGGTGAAAGTGGGCACCCTTGTCTTGTTCCTGACTTTAGAGGAAATGCTTTCATTTTTCACCATTGAGGATAATGTTTGCTGTGGGTTTGTCATATATAGCTTTTATTATGTTGAGGTATGTTCCTTCTATTCCTGCTTTCTGGAGAGTTTTTATCATAAATGGGTGTTGAATTTTGTCAAATTAGAGCAGAAATAAATGCAAAAGAAACAAAAGAGACCATAGCAAAAATCAACAAAGCCAAAAGCTGGTTCTTTGAAAGGATAAATAAAATTGACAAACCATTAGCCAGACTCATCAAGAAACAAAGGGAGAAAAATCAAATCAATAAAATTAGAAATGACAGTGGAGAGATCACAACAGACAACATAGAAATACAAAGGATCATAAGAGATTATTATCAACAATTATATGCCAATAAAATGGACAACGAGGAAGAAATGGACAAATTCTTAGAAAAGTACAACTTTCCAAAACTCGACCAGGAAGAAATAGAAAACCTTAACAGACCCATCACAAGCACGGAAATTGAAACTGTAAT
>NW_011495064.1:12212017-12214651 GCF_000754665.1 Bison bison bison
CAAAAATCCTAAACAAAATTCTAGCAATCAGAATCCAACAACACATTAAAAAGATCATACACCATGACCAAGTGGGCTTTATCCCAGGGATGCAAGGATTCTTCAATATCCGCAAATCAATCAATGTAATACACCACATTAACAAATTGAAAAACAAAAACCATATGATTATCTCAATAGATGCAGAGAAAGCCTTTGAATGTAGTCATTTTGTAATAAATCTCTAGAACTTTCTCTGGGAAAGGAGGGTAGGGCCATGATTTTCAGAGCCTCCTCCTCGCCTGCATCAACCCTACAGAATACAGGCTGGCCTGTGCATTATGGGGTGTTTGGAGGGCTGTCTCTGACCTGTGGCACTAAGGCCATCAGGCTGAGAGGACCTTGTTCCCTCTTTCTTCCTCCCAATTAATTCTCTCTAACGAGGTGCTGCTTCTGCTGTGTGGGGATCACGTCTCACATCCCAGAAGCCAATGGGATTTGCCACAATGAGTCTGGACTTGCTTGGGCTGACCCAACCTTGCCAAGAGCCACCAAGGCTGTCAATAGGAGTAATCGCTGGCACACTAATTAATTAATTAGGTGACCTGGAGATGGAATTTAGGAACTGGTTCCTAGAATGGCTGGCCTGCAGTGATTGGTGTGGGGTTTCCAACCCACTAACCCCAGAAGTTGAGGAAACAACTTCAATCCCCTCTTCAATCGCTGGGAAAGTTTTGTCTACTCTTTTCAAACTAGTGTTTCTGCCTATTAAAATGGTGCTAATTTTAAAATTAAAATTGCAAACGATAATAATTATAGCTACCATTTACTAAACATCTACTGGGCCAGGCAGCAGGCTGGGGTCTCTGAGTGCCTTGTATTAAATCTTCCTAATATTCCTTAAGTCAAGGGAGTACTCCTGTTTATCAAGGGGTGCTGCCTAGACAGTTAGATATATGAGTCTCAGGCTCTGGGGAGAGTTTTGGTGGGGGAACATGGAACCTTTGATGCATGGGGGAGACTAAAGCCCTAGAAGTGTCGAGGTTGCCATGGGAGGAAAAAAAGCTGTCTTAAAAAGGGCAGGAGCAGCCAGGAGAGAAACCTGATGAGCGTTTTCATGGACCCTGAGGACAAGGCCGTTTTGAGGAGGAGGGGGCTCCCTGCAAGTGAGCTGCTGCGGAGGAGACTAGCAGGGGTTGACAAGGCTTGGCAGCCCGGGACTGTAGCTGGACAAAGCAGCTGAGGAGGCAAAGTGGTGGTCAGGATTCTGTCTCTGTTCCAAGCAATGAGCTCAGGGATGGGAAGCCACTGGAGAACAGCAAAGAAAGTGTCACTTGCCAGTGTTCTGTGAGACGGTCAAGGGATGGGACACATCGGGTGGCCGCTGTCCTGTGAGATGGGGGGTTGGGAGCCCGGGGAGAGGGCCGTGATGGGGAAGGAGTCGTACAGCCCAGGGCAGAAAGGCCTGGCCTCCCGGGGGTCCTGGGGTCCAGTAAGCAGAGGGCCCTGGTTGATATGGTGGTGAAGTGTGATTCCAGAACATGACAGTCCTGCAAGGCAGGACCAGTACTACTCCATGTTTACAACTGGAAACTGAGGCATATAAGCAGTGTGCCCAAGGCCCCGAGTTGGTAATAACGGAGGGGCTCTGTATTCACAGAAGGATTCGAGAGCCCTCCCAGTCCACCCCCACCTTACCGTCAAGTGAGAAGGCACAGGTCTGGACCCCAGAGGGCTCCTTGCTAATTTGCCAGTGGGAACTTTCCAGTGCGTTCCCCCAGCCCTCCTCCTTCATGGGGAATCCATGTCCAATTCACAGGGACCTTCTGAAGTCTGCCTTTGTTCTCCAACCCAGAGCTGAGGTCAGGTGGGGATGGGGGCCTATAGGCCAGCAGTTTGGGTAGGAAGCTTCCTTAGGAGCTTGAGTGTGAGAATGGGGAAGCAAGGTCTGGCCTCCCTTCTGAGCCCCGGTCCTGTCACAGGGAGTGTGGGGTGTGTCCTGGTGGACCCTGGAGCCTACAGGTTAAGGCTTGGCCAAGGCCAACTCAGCCAGGCTGTGCCCAGGCAGCGATGGGCCCATCTGTATCCCTGCCACAGATATTGGGGGTGCTTTCCCCTTTCCTTGTAATTCGGAGGCCCATGTCATAGCCCCTGCTCTCAGGGAGCTCTGTCTTCTGGGGAGGCAGATAGAAACCCAATAACCAAGGAATGTCAGGTGCAGCGCAGCTAAGATGGAAATAAAGCAGGGTGCTGTGCTGGAGCTCACCCAGGGCTGTGCCAGTCGCAGAGGCCGCCCTGTGGCGTGTGGGGCCTGGTTTGTTTTGACCTTTCTGGCCCTACCCTCTCTGGAGGTTGGGGCTCTGGGCTCCAGGCCAACGTGGCCAGCTCTGTCCTCCCCCAGACACACATACACACACACACACACACACACACACGTGCTGGTGCCTAGGGTCCCTCAAGGGAGATGTCCAAGGTCCAGTCTCCGGGCCCGTGGGCTTGGCTGACCTGGGGATGATGAACGTCCCTCCCGCTCTGACAGCCAGTGTTCCCCACCTGGGAGCACTTCCAATCCCGTTTAATGAACCTCTTGTCTCCCCACAGCAAGAGGCAGCACCTTTGCCAAGTGCCCCGCCCGTGGCCCTGCCCGCTCTGTCT
>NW_011495064.1:12214982-12220270 GCF_000754665.1 Bison bison bison
GGGATTACCGCGACGGCGAGCGGCGGGCGGGCGAGCCAGCCGTGGTGACAGGGAACTAATTAGGAGCAGTTTAACAGGAGGAAAAAGTGAGATCTCCTCTTCACCAACTGTCAATAATTAGCTGGTTTGGTGAGGTTGAAATGTGTCCACAGGAAAAGGTGGGGCTTTTCTGTGGACGAGTCAGGCTTGGGGGTCCAGGGGCCCCTGGGGGCTCTGTCCTGTCCCTAGGTGGGGTTCAGGCTGGGGGCTGCCCCACGTGCCCTGGGTATGCCCTCCTCACCTCTGCCTGGCATCCCCCCACCTCAACTCTCTGTGTGAGTTTGGGCTTCACCCCAAGACCTCCGTTTCCTTTGCCACAAGATGAGGGGTTGGAAGTAAGCTTTCTCCTGGTTCTGTCCATTAAGATTCTGGAAGTGAACCCATGAAACTGGGCCCTGGTACTGGAGCCAGGAGAGCCAATGGCGGGCTGTAGGACCTTAAGTCAGATGCTGACTGTAGGGTGCTTCTCTGGTAGTGTGGGTGCACCACCCTCCGGGGCCAGGCATGGCTTGTGAATGGTGCTGAGTGGCGAATGGGCAGAACCTTCCTTGGAACATGCCTTGGGGCCCCTGGACCCTGACTCAGCTCCTTAGCCCTCCCCGCAGCAATAGGGGTGGGAGCACAGGAAAGAGTGGCTGGACTGCCTCTGTAGGGCCGGGGGCTCCCCAAGTGTGTACATGTCTCTGTCTCTCCCCTGCACCAGCTTCGCAGGGTCTGTGTGGGGCCAGGAGTCCGGTTCACCAGCAGCGAGGGTTGCATGTCTCTGTCCCTCCCCTGCACCAGCTTCGCAGGGCCTGTGTGGGGCCAGGAGTCCGGTTCACCAGCAGCGAGGGCTGTTGCCCTGTGGTTGCTGACTGTGGGTTGTTGGTTTCTTGGTCCCGACACCTCAGCAGGGAACCCCCCCTCTGCCCCTCCAGGCTCTGCCAAACACCTTGACAGGAAGAAAAGACATCATCTGAGCCCCCCAGGGCTTCCTGCTCAGAGCTTCCCCATCAGCCCTGCTAACCCGCAACCTCTCCCTCTCAGCCGAGCCCTTCCTTAACTCAGCCCTGGAGGGCCCAGGGCACCAGAAGCTCAGGGCCTCCCATGTCCTCACTCTAGTCACCCTGGTCTCAGAGATTGGCTTTTAGAGGTCACGTGCATGCTCTAGATGAGGTGTTTGAAGGTCAAGCTTAGCCATGCCCCTGCTCACTCCCCTACTCCTCCCAGGTCCCCCTCCCAGCTTCCATAGTTAAGAAACAAAGAGGCACACCATCCCCGTATGGGAAAAAAATATGGGTACCCCCAGTGGGTACCAGAGCTTCCACCATCTCTCTCCTCATCACTAGCCCCAAAGTAAATGATAGCAACCAGCTTGGCTGGAAGCTGTGACCTGCCAGAAACAAATGTCTCTCCTAGCTTGCCTCTTTTTCTCTGAGAAAGCCTTTGAATTCCCAACCAAGAATGGAGAAGAGTTGGGAATGAGCTCAGGTTCATATTCAGGTCTTTCCAGGTGGAACTAATGGTAAAGGACCTGCCTGCCAATGCAGGAGACGTAAGAGACATGGGTTCGATCCCTGGGTCAGGAAGATCCCTTGGAGGAGGGCATGGCAACCCACTGCAGTATCCTTGCCTGGAGAATCCCATGGACAGAGGGGCCTAGTGGGCTATCCACAGGGTCGCAAAGAGTCAGACACGACTGAACTTAGCACGCAAGCTGTTCTGGAAGAGGTTCCTTCTCCAGGAAGTCCTCCCTGATGAGCCCCACTAGGATCTGTCTCACCCCACACGTGTAGACTCTGGTCACATGTTTCCTGCATCCCAACTCCCTCCCCAGGATGGTAGTACTGTCTCCGGGTATCGCTAAGGCTAAGAACTGGTGCTATTTAGCAACAGCTAATGCAGAGCATGGCTTATCTGGGCTCACCTTGACTTGATTGCTTCCTGCTTTTCCCACTCTTCCAGGGCTGACACGAGACCAGAGCGATGTCTAGGAGGCATCGTGTCCCTCTTAGGTCCACCAAGATTGACCATCTCCCAGAGCAGGTGTTTCCTCCCCTCCAATCTCGAATCCATTTCCTACTTTGCTTGGAGATGTTTGTTTGGGGCTTTTCTCCTTTACTGCTTTAATCAGTCCCTATTGAACTCTGAAGCGGGCTATTTTTGCCATCAGAAATCTGCCGCCTCCCCGCCCGCTGCTTTCTTGGAGTTTGCCCACAGGACCCCCCAGGAGGGATGGATGGGGATGGCAAAGCCGCTCGGAGCCCAGGAACGCCAACGCCACCTGTCACGCTGCCTGTTCTGCACACCCCCACCCCAAACCTGCGCGTGCACGCAGGCCCACACATGGGCACGTGCACGAACATGCACACACGTGCCCTGGTGACAGGCGTCAGCAGGGCCACCTCTCAGGCCATCCCTCCCCAGTTCTTTCCAGGACCTTCTAGAACACCTATCTAAATAGAGGCCAGGAAGGAAGGAAGCTTGGTTACGCAAAGCTTTTGCGGAGACAATTAAACGGGTCAGTGTATGTGAAGTGTTTCGGGTGTACCTGGCCCACAGCAAGGGCTCAGTCCTGTGAGCCGTGAGGAGACACAGGTAAGCAAGACCTAGGCTGGTGGTGGGATAACCATGGAGTCCTGCCTTCCTTAAGCAGGTTTTCTAAGCCTCCAAAGGGTTCTCTCATCCATTTCTTGGTATTATCCACATTGCAGCCCCAGGAGTAGAAAATCTCCCCACCACACATACGGGGAAACTGAGACCTGAAGAAGATGGGGGCGGTAGAAGGATTCTGAGATTGGCCCACCAGGGGGCCCCTCAGGAGCTCCAAATGGGGAGGGAGCTCTGCACATTCCCTGGATGCACATTGCCTGGCGGGGGTTGGGGGGTGGGATGGAAAACATAACATAAGATTCCCAGACTTGAGGAGTTCAGTTTGGTTCAACTTTTATCAAGGACTGACTATGCACAGGGTGACCAAAACTACCCTGAATGGCTCACACTGACGTGGGGGGCGGACGCGGGATTCACAGCTGGTAAGAGTACGAATCAGTGCGTAGCTGGGGGTGTGATGAAGAAGAAACAAGTGCCCAGGGCACCAGGGGCGACAGCAATGGGTTTGGTCTGAGAAGATCAGAGGAGGCTTCCTGGAGGTGGCAGGCAGCCTTAGCGGATTAGGCCTCAAAGCTTGAACACATGATGGAGAGGAGTTGGTGGATGAGGAGGCAGGAGAAGGTGGCAGAAGGCCTTGAGTGTCCAATCAATGAGTCTGACATTCATTGGGAAGGCAGTGGGGCCCAGCGCCACCACTGGAGGCCTGACCCAGGGATCTGGGCTCAGGCCCCAGCTGCTCCCAGCCCTGGCCTAACACCCCTGTCCTCTGAGAATGCTCAGGGTGATGCTCAGGCCTGGGTGTGCATATCTAAGCAGGACCTGAGATCTGCCCAGCCTTGGTGAGAGAGGGTGGTTTGCGGCTGCCCAGTGGGCAAGTTGGTTCCATGCTTGGCAGAGTTGGACAAGTTGGTGCCGGCTTGGGCTTTGGATCTGTGTCAATGTCTCCACCACCTGCAGACCCTCAGAGGCCCAGACCCCTGACCAGGAGCAGGAGGCAGCTTTGAGCCATGTCACAGGGTCATGCGTATCACCCCACCCCCTGCCCAGTGCCTTTGAAAGGGAGGCAGAAAAGCCACCAGAAGAAAGGCAAGGAGGAGGAACTTCTTTGTAGTAGGTAAAAGCCCCAGAGAATGGGGCACAGACCGGGGATCCAGTTTCCTGTTTATGTCTCAGCACCTTAGCTCCAGGTTCAAATATGTAAACTATCCGCTGGCTGCGGGCTGCAGGTGTGTGTGCTCCCAGGCTGCAGAGGCAGAGGTGGCCCCACATACATTCCTGCCTCTGCCCCCCATCCAAGATGAGCCAGGAGACAGAGGCGAATAGCTCAGGGTTAACCCTTCCAGCGCCACCAAGGAAGCCCATCCGGCCGCTCTAGGGTGCTCCGGGGCCAGTGGGCCTGGGAGTACTCTGGGGAGGCTGGTGCTTCCTGCTTGCTGCCTCTGACCTTAGATGTAGCTGGAAGTCTGGGGCTATCTGCTCCAAGGGGAGCAGAGTCTGAGCTGGGTCTGGAGACTAGGGTGGGGCCTCGGCTGGGGAGGGCATCTGGATGAGGCTGTGGGAGCCAGGGTGCAGTTCTGCCTGGCAGTCCTTGAGTGTGAGCAGGACAGCACTGCTCATCTCAAGGCAAAGTGGGGCTGTTCCCAGCAACCCATTTCTTCTTGACACCCCCAGTTCTAGGGTGGGGTACCATCAGCCAGTGCTGCTGGATCACTTCAGCCAGGGCTCTGGCTCCCCATCCTAGACATCCCTTCTCTTGAGGCCCAGGCTGCTGGTGGACAGGCACCTGGGGAGGGGTTTGTCAGATGAAGGAAGGGACCCATAGGTTCCTGCAGGCCCCCTGGGCTGCCTGCACTGGGTCACCCTTCTCCCTGTGGCCACTCCTTGTCCAGCCTTCTTTCTCCTTGTCACCTTCTCCCCAGAGGAGGCCCTTCAGAGCTTCTCTGTGGTCAAGCCCCTGCCCTTGGCCCCCTCCCCAGGGATTCTAGTCTTCTGGGCTGATGCTAGTGGCCTCTGCTTGCTACACTCACTCCTCTCACTGGGCCTTGGCCTCTCCCTCCATCCACAACCCACCTGTGAGCCAGTGTGGCCATCACACCATTTGTTCTGCTGCTGACATAGCACGTGAAGCAGGGGGAGCCCCAGAGAACACATTCCCGGTCTCTACTTCGGGGCCCTGGAGCTGGTTAGCTGCCCTCCCTCAGTACCTGAATCACATTCATTTACCAGCACAGCCTTGGATATGATTTCTGTGGAGGAGACTCAGGCCCACCCCACCCCCCACCACCAACCGCAGAGAGGTGATCGTCAAAGGGTGGGTAGCACAGAGGTCCCTGTCCCGGGCTCCCCTGCTGGGCCCAGTGGTGAGGACCCCCAGTGGTCCCAGCATCCGTGAGTCCACGAGATGCTGGGGCATTGGCTCAAGCCCCAGCTATGGTCAGAGAACTGGAGAGGCCTTAAGCAATGACCAGTTGAACTGGCCCGTGATAGAAGCGAGAGGCTAAGTGAGGGTTAGGAGTCCTCCTGGGTTCTAGGGGGTCACCAGATCCCACCCAAATCCCGCTGCCAAGACCAAAGACTGAAGCCTCTCAGTCTTCGCCGGGGCCATTCTGTTTGCCTGATGTCCATGCTGCTGTGGTCTGTGGTGCCCTCCGTCACTG
>NW_011495064.1:12220631-12225021 GCF_000754665.1 Bison bison bison
CTCCTCTGAGAATGGCGTCACCAGCCACCCCGGCTCCCGAGCTAGAATTAGGAATCATCCAGTGCACAGTCATCCTCCACACCTCCCTCTCACCCCCACGTGGAATTGGTCATCAACTCCTATGGCTTTTGTCTTCAGAAAGGATCCCCGCACACCCTCCCGTCAGCCCCCACTGGCGGCATCCTAGGGAAGACCTGGCACCTTTCTCTGATGCCTGAAGCTGCTGCCTCACTTACTCCTCCATCCCACCCCCACCAGCAAGATGGGGATCTTGGACCACCCCTGCTCAGAAGCCTCGTGGCTTTGCCCTCAGATAAAATGCTGACATCTTCAAGTGGCCTACGAGGGCCTGCCTGTCCCAGCTCCGCCTCCATTTCCGCCACATTCCAACCTGTCCACCGTTGCCCACACCAAACATGCCATGCTGGCCAGCTAATGCTGTTCTCTTCCCCAGCAAGCTTTTTCTGCCCTCTCTCATCAAAACGCCCATTTCTTCCTGGCTTCCCTCCCCTGAGAAGTCTTCCTTTCCTGTTCTTTCATCGGTGCATGGTAACCCCCAATGCGTGGTAACTCCTCCCCAGTTGCCATGGCACTTTGTCTCTCTGGAACCCATCTGCTTTCCTGTCTGACTCCTCCCCTAGACTTGAAGCTTCTCAAGGGCACGGGCTGGTCTTGTCCATCTCTGTGTGCCCAGCCTGGTGTATGGCGTTGGCAGCCATAAGCATCCGCTACTTAAGAGCCGACTGAATTGAAATGAGAGGAAAAGCCTTAGATGCCATCTGTCCCCAAGTGCCTGCTCCTGAGTTGAGGGCCTCGACCACCGCCCTCCCCGGCAGCCTTCCCATTGCCTGCGTCTCCCCCCTGCTTCCCTCCTACCTGCTGTCCTCAGCTCAGTGGGGAGCTGGAGGGGGGAGCCTGGGTCTGCGACAGCTCCACTGAGAGGATGAGGTCTCGGTCTCCACCAGGGCCAGTGCTCTCCAGGGAACGGGCCGAGGAGGCTGTGGCCCTGGCCCGTGGTCCTCCACCATGGTGGTGAGCAGCCTCTCTGATTTTAATGCGGGACTCAGTGCTTCAGTGAAAGCCGGCATGGGAAGTTGCTAATAATGGCACTAAAATAAAATATGCTACATCTGTTATGGGTAGCAGAACAAAATTAGCTGCTCACACCTCTGACATCCAAGATGTCTTAACTTAAAATACTCCTTGGCTTACTTTACATCATTTACTGATTATATTTAAAAGAAATACAATTTTGCAATTACTGTTCTTTCCAGCGTGATATCTATGCATCATTTTCCTTTTATGTTTATATATTTCTCCTTCATTAGTGCAGTCTGAAGGGTGATTAGGATTCTTCAAACATTTTACAGAGGTTAAACGTTGATTAAGATTTAATTATTACTGTAAATAGCTTGGAATGACATATGGTGCAAAAGCCTGACATATGTGCATTTGAATAAATGAAGTGCTATTTCCCAGGATGCCTCAGTAGCTGTTTAACAGCTTTCCCGAAGGGTTATGTTACACCTCATGGTAAGATTGCTGGGATGTTATATTTTGTTGGTTTTTGCAGCTGAAAGCTAAGAACAGTTTTCCAGTTTTTTAAAAACATTGAATATTTTAAATACCTAAATTGTTTTGCACAAATTTTTGCTAATTTGTCTAACTAGGTTAAACATTTTCAAAAGCATTTAGATTTTTAAGCGTGGGCGCTGTGCATTGTGTCAGTGGCAGCATGGGGACGAGGGGAGCCGGTGGGGTGGAGAGGACTCGGAGGCCAGCAGGGTGTGCAGGGAGGAGGTGGTTCGAGGAGAGCGGGTGGGGACGAGGCCTGGGCCCTGAGCCTGGTTCTTGCTTCTTTGGCCTTCTCAAGTGGGCTGTGTATCGGGGTACCAGAGACCACAGGGAGAGGGTCCCTGCCAGCTGCAGTCCACAGGGACTCTTGTCTGGCCTCAGACCTGAGTTCTCCGAAAGCTGGGCCAGGCTATGGCACCTCCTGCCTGCTCCCCAGGGCTGCCATGTCTTGATATATAGCACGTACCTGGGACCAGGCTCAGCTGAGCTGACTGGTGCTTCCTGATTCAACCCGGGGCAGGGGTCAGGCCGGGGCTCCTCACGGAGCCTCCCTCCTGGCTCCCTCAGGTTTAGGGGCTCCGGCATCCCCACTGGCTCAGCCCCCAGAGCTGTGGGTCAACATCGGGGCTGCTGTGGGGACTCCCAGGGGACCCCGCCCTCCCAGTACTTTCTGCCTTTCTTCTTTCCACTCATTGACTCAACACTTGAGAACACCTGCTGTCTCCCGGCCTTGAGGATGCAGGATGCACAGCAGCATGCACTCGCTGCCTCATGGAGCTTGCGATCTACCGTGGGAAGAGGAGCAGGAGCAAGCAGTCAGCCTCAAATCATGTGCTACAAGTGTACAGAGGGAGGCAAGTGTGGGGCTGGAGAGGTGGCCACACCCAGCCTGGATGAGGGAAGATATCTGAAGCAGCGGCCTGGAAGCTGAGCGGAGGACCAGGGATTCAGAGTAGGCCAGGCGAGGAAGAGGCAGAGGGGCAGCTCAGGCAAAGACTCGGGGTGTGAATAAGCCAGTGTATCTGAGGCACTGTGATAGGCAGGTGTGCTGTGTCTCCAATCCCACGGACAGGGTGGCGAGAGCGAGGCAGGGTCTGGGTCCCTGAGGGCAGTGGTGCCGGTGAGCCCTTTCATAACAAAGAGAGGCATGATCGGACTTGCTGCTGAGAAGGCTCACCCTGGCTGTGGTGGAAGAGGGGCTGGAAGGGGTGAGACAGTGAGGGGAGGGAAAGAGAGTGGAGGTCTGGAAGACCTGCGGTCCCTGGCCAGAGCACCGTTGGACGGTGGTGTGAAGCTGGGGTCGGGGAGGAAGAGACGAGGAATTCAGTTCTGTTCTAGATGGGTCGAGTAGAAGTACCTATGGAGCTGTGCGCAGGGAAGAGGGACCCCCAGACCCTGAGAAGCGTCCAGTAGGTGTCACAAAAAAGGAGCTGGCAGTAAGCTTGGAGAGAAAGACTTTTGTGGAGGGGAGTGGAAACAGAAGCCAGGTTTGCAGTGGGCTGGGAAATCAGTGGGAGGTGAGGAGCTGGAGCTGCCCTTAAAGGAGTGGACAGTGCCTTAAAGAAGCGAGGTTGTTATGGGGGGAGAGAGCCCCAGTGATAGCAGGAACACGACCTGGGGTAATGGAGGGTGTCAGATGGGAGGTTCTCTGCTGATGAGCAGGAGTCCCTGAAAAGGTGGGCAACAGGGTGGGCCATCTGGCAGTGGTCTCCAGTGTGGGGTCCTCCGGGGGCAGGGATAGCCACAGTGGGGCAGCAGGAGGGCAGATCCGGAGCAGAGTGAGAACACAGGTAGGTCATGGGTTTGACAAGAAGCTGAGGGGTGCCTCGTGAGGCCTTCTGTTTTCACTCCAAGGTAGGAAGATGAGTGGGAAGCTGAGGGCGGGGAGGCTGAGGAGAGCAGAGGAGGCTTTAGGCGGCCTCTGCGGAGAATGGGAGATGGAGCTGACCAACCATATGGCCCAGGGGTGGGGATTTTCTGGCCACTGTGAAGGTCAAGCCAAAGTCAAGGACAGTGAACTCTGAGCAGTCTCTGCTAGGTGGTCAGGTTCAAGTGGGGAGAAGGTAGACGCGTGATGGAGCTGCTCCTTCTGCCAGTCAGGCGTGAAGGGCCTTGCAGCTTGGAGAGGCTCAAGTGGTGGCCTCTCACATCCAGCTGGAGGGGGAGGATGTGAAGACAGCTCTAGAGAGTCTGGGGCTGGGGTCGGTGGTCTGAAAGCAGATAGGAGAGTGAGGAGGGTGCTTGGAGGGACAGAGGATGGTGGGGTGCAAGAGGGTGGGGTTTGGATTTGAGTTTGGGTGGAACATCCCTGGGGGACGAGGTCCTTGGAGATGAGGGAGACGGAGAACTCAGAAGGTAGGACTTTCCCCTACATGGACGTGCTGGCAGCGGGTGAGGTACAGCTTTGGCTGGAAGGGGTGTCGTGAGCCCCTAAGCAGAAGGGCAGGAAAAGAGGAAGATGCGTCACGAGGTGGCACGCATGGGCCCTGGTTGGGGGCCGGGGGCAGAGGAGAAGTGGCAGCACCAGGAGGTCCTGACCGCTGCTCCCAGCTCCCCACTTGTCCCCTCCCTCCCGTCCCCTCACCTTTCCTCTCTGCTCTCACTCTCTCCTCAGATCGAAACAAGCCAGTTAGAGCCTGAGATCGCCCAGGCCACGAGCAGCCGGACAGTGGTGTACAACAAGGGACTGTGAGCAGTGGCCGGCCGGCCTGGGGACAGAGTGTTGTCCAGGCCCGGAGTTGGGGGCAAGGAAGGAGTCCTGTGGGCTGCACCTGCAGGGAGAGACAAGCTGACCCCCACCCCCAGTCCCAGGCCA
>NW_011495064.1:12225121-12230559 GCF_000754665.1 Bison bison bison
GTCCCAGGCCACCTGGGGGAGCACTCCCCCCACAGTGGTAGGGAGACTAATCTATTCATGAATTAACATAAGGGAGAAGAATTCTGACACATTTACTATAAAAAATAATCAAGTGCATTTCTGGGCCTTACGTGGGGTTGTCAAAACTCTACTTAGCACAATTATGTGTGAAGCTGAAAAATTGTAGAGTGCCCACGGGGTAGGGTTAGGATCCTTTTATACTTGGTTTCTTTTTTATTTTTAATCAGAATCAAGCCTTGGTTACAGCTGCCCAGAGGCAGCAGGTGGTGGGAAGAGGAGAAGGCCTGGGAGCTGGTGGTCCTGGTGGCTGGGCTGCTGGATTTAAGATGCTACTGAGGCCAGGCCCGATGGCTGCCTGGGCTGGGGAGGGGAGGCAGGCAGATGAACCAGCTGTGAGGAAGTTCCTCAGGAAGTGGCCCAGGAAGTCAAGGGGCACTGGAAGATTCCTTGGGCAGCTGGCTCTGAGTGTGGCCAGCCTGCATTCACGCCTCTCCTGCAAAACCAGTTCCTCTGCATGAAGCCCAGTGACACACTTAGGCTGTTGTCACCCTACATGGAGCCCTCATCCACGTGGGACCCGAGATGGTTCCGGCTCCAGGCAGGAGGCCCTAAGAAGGAGCAGTATTTGGCGGAAACTGTGCCTGCATTCTGGCCTCTGTGGGAAGGTCTTCCTTCCAGGCACAGGCTGGAAGCAGGGTGTTGGGGCCGAGGGTGGGGCTGGAGCCGGGCTGCCTGCTGTCATCTCCAGCCACCAGGTCGGCTACCCAGCTCATCATTTCCCGAGCAGGAGGGTCTTATGCCCAAAGCCCAGATCTCTAGGCATCGACCTGAGAGTGTCAGCCCTGGAACAGCGGGCCCTGGCTCTGGCACTCATGGGCTGTGTGACCTTGGACAAGTGTACTCCCTTCACTGAGTCTCCACTCTCTGTCTGGAACCAGAGGACTGTACGGAGGCGTTCCCACCTGCTGTTTCAGCTAGACTTCATCTTTGCCCGTCCTGCTCAGTGGCTGGGCAGTCCAGGCACATCCCCAGTGTGGACACTGGACTGGGAATGGGGCAGGCTCCTTCGGAATGGCCAGCGGTTGGCCTCAGCACCGGAACCTTGCCCTTCTGTATGTGAACATCCTGGGAGCACGTGACCTTTGCCAAACACCTTACAGTTCTGGAGCAGGGGGCAGAGTGCCTGCCTGGGCCTGCGTGTGCACACGTGCCCGTGCCATCGCCTCTCACTGTGCACAGGTCTCTGAGGCCCCTTGCTGCTGGCTCCCACTGGCAGGCCAGAAAGAGGAGAGCTCTGCAGGAGCTTTGCAGAGGGAAGCAGGGCCTGCGGTGAAGATGAACAGGATAAACCCCCTGCCACACCCCCGTCTGAAAGGCCCAAAGAGGAAGCCTGGCCTCCAGGCATCCCTCACCTGGCCCTAGCTGGAGTGGAGCCTTTGATATGCTCCCCTGGTGACTTCACCCTGAGAGAGAGACGTGGCCAGAGATGAACACACACAGGGGCAGGAAAGGACAAGTGCGGGGCAGAAAGTGTGTGGCCATGGGCGGCTCTTCCTGTCTTTAGGACAGGGTGGTTGTGAGGTGGGCCTCCCACAGGCATTGACACCGCGTACCCCCAGAAGCCCCTGCTTCTCTCTCCTCCCAGCCAAACCCTGATGCCCCCCAGCTAGCTCTGCAGGATACTGCTCTGAGGGCTCCTCACTTTCCAAAGGAGCAGCCCATCAGTAAAGGCAGAAGGCGGAGACAAGCATGGAGGGCATGAGCAGTGTTGGACGGGCAGGTGGTTTCAGCTAATCCCCCTGTAATGGGAATGTGCCAACTACTCGGGGCTGGGCATGTCTGGGGCCTCTCTTGAAAAGCTCACTTCAAGCTCACCTTGCCCCACCTCTCACAGGGTCTTGTTCTTTTGCACTTTACCTTGGGACCAAAACTGCCCACCCCAGCCCCTCTCCCATCCCCTCCTGGGCCCTGGCAGAGACGGGGGTCTTTCCAACTCGGTCTGTGTGCTTGCTGCCCCAACCCTGGGAGCCCTGTGGCCTCGGCATCTCATATCCTACTTACATTGTCTCCTGGGTGATTTCTGGTCATGCTCCCAATGCAATTTCATGTGAGCTAAGAGGGTTTCTCCTGGAGAGAGGGGAGTGAGGGGTGGGTGGCAAAGGATCCTGATAGCTCAGTGTAATAGTGACAGAGATTCAGGTGGCCATGCTGCTGAGTCCTGGTCTGGCTGCATTAAATACCGTGAGGGTAAACTTTTGGTCAGCATCCACCCTCTACCCTGCTGAGGCCAGAGGACAAGAGGCCTCGTGGGCAGACTGGTTCATATCTGGAATGGAGGCTGAGGCAGGACCTACTGAGGGCAGGGCCTGGCCCAGCTGTGCCATAGCACAGGGCATGCCTGCCACTGACTCTTGAGCCCTGATGTCCCAGCCTACCCTCCTCTGGTCACTTCAAACATTCCCTCAGGCTGGGGGATACCCTGCCGCTATCCCAGAGAGTAATCTGAGCGCGCAGGGATTAAAAGCCCAAGATGTCGAGATGACCGACCGGCCCCGTTTCAATCCCTGACTGTGAGCCAGCGGGTCTCCTGTCCTGATGGCCTGAGAGGAGAAGGGCCGGGGCACAGAAGCAAGGTGGTTTTCCAGCCCTGGGTCAGAGTGAGCGAGGCACCAGCACACATGCTGCGTTCCCTCCCAGGGTACTCTGCAGTGTCTTTTTAACCTTCTCAGAAAATTTCTCAAATTCTGTGATTTCTGTAATACTATTGAGCTGTGGGCAATAAATGATGGATTTAAGGCATCAGGGCTTGGCTTTGTGAATTGTGGGTGGGAAGGGTGGGGGTGGGGAAACAGTGGCAACCAGCCAACAGCTGACTGAGAATTTTGTGGGAAGGCCCTGAGGACGGTGCAAACCTATCCTCTAGGAGGGTCAGGCCTGCTGGGAGGCCCATAGGGAAAGAGAGACAGAAGGATGGAGGAGCAGGAGAGGGCAGAAAGCTGGACGAGGGGGTGAGGTGAAACTCTGCCAAGGGACCCTTTACAAAGTGGGTGCTAAATGGAGCACCTACTAAGGGCCCACTGCAAGGAAATGAGTAGAAAAGGGATTCTGGTAGATTCTCAGCTGCTGATAGCTGGAAGACAGGAGGGAGGCATTGCGGGGGGGATGCATTCTGGACTGCCTGGGGGCCAGGAGGGACTTCAGAGGGAGAGGTGCACACCAGGTCGAAAGCTACCTGGCATTGACATGTACCATTGTGTGCATGGTACCATCCCTGGCAACTCTGCCTCTTTTAGACTCTTCCACAGTCCCTCAGGGCCAGCCTTGGCCACCTCCTGACAGCTCCTCCAGCTCCAGGCAGCTCCCAGAGTTCCTGAGGAGGTGAGGCCTGGCTTCTTCTCTGGGACCTCCAAGCATCGTCCGCCCTCTGCAGGGAGGAGCTGATAGAGCTGATGGCCTCCCCTGCCAGTAGTGGATGTGTGGTTCGTGGTCAGGCAGCCCCGGGTTCCGGTTCCAATTTGGCCTCAGCATGACTGTGACTTCTAGCTGATCACTTCCTCCGTTCACCCATTCATTTGGTCAGGTGTTTATGGAACGTCTCCAGCAACACTTTGGTGTGGCTAAGGGTATAAAGTGTCAAGAACAGCATTGCTCGCTGGACTGGTACTGGAGAGACCAGGTGAGGAATGCACCCAGACTCTTCTCCACGCCTCCCAGGCGTCAGAGGGGCTGCTGCCTCCCCTACCTAGGCACAGGGCCTCCCTAGGAGGGTAGGAGGAGGAAAAGGACAAGGGAGGGGTCTGTTCTCAAAGTGATGCTTTTAGGTCAGGGGCCATCTGGTCTCTGGGGAATTTGCTAAGAGCCTCACTGGCCACGGCCGCCATCAGGACGGAAATCCTTGACTCTCTGGACAGACGCAAATCCCTCCTGGGAGCTGTTTGTTGTTTTTAGCTAGTTCGGGGGCTCATCTTCTGCCCAGCCCAGAGATCATTGACACTCCAGGAATGTGGCTTCCCCTGGCCCCATCCCCACCCACTGGCCCCTAGGGCCTCCCTCCTCCCACTCAGGCCACGGTTAGGAGGAGAGTCAGAGTGCCAGCGGAGGAAAGCAGTGATGAGTGACAGTTTCCCAAGGCGCTGGGGAGCCCAACCTCATTTTCAGGATGGAGCTTCCCTCCCGCCATCTCACCCATCCCACTGCCCTTGATTAGCTCCCCAAACAGGAAAGACTCAGAGTTCCCTGAAAGGCCTCATGCTCCAGGACCTTGCTTCCCTCAGCATCAGGTGTGTCTCTTAGGCAATAGCCCAGAAGTGTTTGCGTTCCACTCCGAGGAAGCTGCCGGCAGCCTGTCCAAGGTCAGAGCCTGGCTTCTTCTCGACAAGGACAGCTCCTCAACCGGAGCTAGAATCTGGAGACCCCACCTTGCTCCAGTTCCCTGGGCCTTGCAGAGGGGAGAAGAGAAGGAAGGAGAGGCACCAGACACCCCTTGAAGACCCCCACACAAATCCAGCGGGGAAATGAGGAAAGGGCGCTGCCATCAGCCCCCGGCCGCCCGGGCTGGCTCTCAGCCTCTTCACGTGTGTGCACGCAGAGGGACGGACAGTACAGCAGGGCCCTCACTCTCTTCCAGAGGCTAGTTGCAGGAAGACACTGGAGCTGTCAGTGAGCCGGCAGCTGTAATGCTGAAGACAGCTGGAGCCACTAGAGGCTTTAAGTAGGGAAATGGATATTCAGCCGTCAACAGAGCAGAGGGTAGTGTGAACAGGCAAGACTGCTGGGGAGACCGGGGAAGAGACCTCTGTGGCAGTCAAGGTGAGGGAAGATGGACCCTGGACCAAGTGATGGGATGGGGATGGAGAGAAGTGAGGAGGTTCAGGACTGCTTAGCTCCTGCTGATTCACGTGGAAAGGATTGCAGAGGACAGTCCAAGATGGCCCTGGATTCCTGGCTTTGTCAGTTGAGGACATAGATGGTGGTGCCATTTCTCAGAGCTAAGGGCAGAGAAGGATGAACATACTTGTAGAGACAATGATGCATTCTGTTCCGCAAGTTACTAGAGGTTCCTGTGAGACAACCAAGTCAAGATGCCAGAAGTCAACTGGGAGTGCCTGTCTGGAGTTCAGGAGCAGGGTGGGGTATCCAATCCCAATCGATGCAGATTGGCATGTTGTCCATTTATTGATTCCCTGGTGGCTCAGATGGTAAAGAATTCGCCTGCCAATGTAGGAGACTGGGGTGCAATCCCTGGATCAGGAAGATCCCCTGGAGAAGGGAATGGCAACCCACTCCAGTATTCTTGCCTGCAGAATTCCATGGACAGAGGGGCCTGGCAGGCTACAATCCGTGGGGTCACAAAGAATCAGACACTGCAGAGGAACTAACACTTTCACTTTTCACCTGGGGCTAAAGGAGCAGAGGCA
>NW_011495064.1:12230659-12245923 GCF_000754665.1 Bison bison bison
GGGGGGGTGTGGAGTGGGGGGGAGTACGTAGAGGGAGAAGAGGAAGACCTGGGCCGGAACCTCCAGGGGTCCCCATCTGTGAGGACTGCAAAGAAGCTCAGCCCCAAGAAAGGTGTTGTGGGCTGAACTATGTCTCCCAAGTATGTTGAAGTCCCAACCTGCAATATCTCAGAATGTGACTCCATTCGGAGGTACAATCCTTAAAGAGGTAATTAAGTTAAAATGAGATCAATTAGGATGGGCCCAAATCTCACCAGTATGACTACTGTCCTTATAGGAAGAGGAAATTCGGATGTAGTCACGCATAGAGGGAGAGCACCAGGTGAACACGAAGACGCCCATCTGCAAGCCAAAGAGGGAACCCTCCGAAGAAAACAACCCTGCTGGCACTGTGATCTTGGATTTCTAGCCTCTAGAACTATGAGAAAAAAAAAAATCCTACTGTTTAAGCCACCCAGTCTGTGGTGCTTGTTGTGGCACCCCTAACAGACTAATACAAGAAGAAAGAGGAAGATGAGTAGGGTGTGGCATCCCAGATGACAAGAGATGAGGATGCTTCAAGTAGGAGAGGCTGTCCGGGTATTTAATAGATGCTGAGAGTTGAAGGAAAATGAAGACCAAGGTGTGTCTTGGGAAGACCTGGAGAGAATGGTCTCAGTGGAGTGTGGTCATGGCCACAGATTTCCATGGGTTAAGAACTTAGCAGGACTCCCAATGACTGCCAGTATCACATGGGGTTAAGCGAGGGCTCTAGGAGGGAGATTCTTGGGCAGGTCTGCACATCTTGGGCAGGTCAGACCCCACCCCAGAAGTGGGGTCTCCAGGGTGGCAGGGAGTGGTAACAAGAGGCAAAAGGAGAGAACAGGTTGGATGCAGGAGGTGTGGGTCTGAGGGCGGGAAGCTGGTGGGGCATGGAGGCTAGCTTCCCTGGCCCCTCCAGATCCACTCTGCAACCGTCTCCCCCCACAGTCCGTCCCAGGAGGCTGACTCATACGGACTTGCTCTCTGGCTCCCGCCATTGGGAGTCACCAGAAGGAGACTGGAGGATCAGAGGAGAGTGAGACTGGAGCTCTCCCCTCCGAACCTCCCTGCAGTCTGTGGGCTTCGTGCTCCTAAAGTCTGTAGCTCCTGTTTGGGGCCCCCCTCCATCCAACTGTCCTCTTAGACCCTGACACTTGTTCCTGCGCTTGCTTGGCCTCTTCAGGCCTGAAGGCCACATGGGTTCCCAACTGTTGCTAGTCCTGGGGTCCTGCAACATCTCTTGTTGGTTTCCCAAAAGGTGTTGATTCCCCTTTATTTAACTCTCTTCAAAGTGCTCCGTTTGAAGAGACCCTCTCTTTCTACTGGGCCCCTGGCTGATATGAAGGTGCTCCCTTCTACCGCTTCTAGATGGAAGTAAGTTCCTCTGCTGAGGGTAAGGGAGGAAAGGGGTTTGGGGGAGAACCCTGGGGAGAGGTTTGAGACACACCATGGAGAACAGGAATGGACCTATAAATGGGGTGAAATCTCAGCAGAGGGGCACCATGTAGCTCGCTGGTCCGATGGTCTCATGGACTCAGCTGCCAGGGCAGGTGGGAAAACGGGTTCAAGCAAGTGTGTGGTTTCTCCAGGTGCAACTAAGGAACAGCAGGACCAGGGGATGTCAGAGGATGGAGGGGCCCGTGAGGTGAGAGCACGGATGGAGAGGAAAATCATGTGAGTGACGGGAAAGAGCATGTGGTCTGAGAGGAACGGACATCTGAAAGTGGGATCAGAAAGCAGGTGGGATTCTGGGCTCTGACTTGCCCGAAGAGTGGGTGGTGGTGAGGGACAAAGCGGGTGAGAGGTTGGGGTGCTGGATGGGTGTAGACCCTCAGGTTTTGAGAGGAGGTTCAGGACATCTGGGAGGACCGGGAGCCAGGAGCCACAGTCTTTGACAACTGAGGGGGCCGACTGGGACCCACAGCCACACACCCACACACACCCCCATGGTCACAGTGACATGCAGCACGCCCACAGCCCCACCAGACACTCCCAGACACCCTCACACGCACTCACCCTCACACGCGCCCCAGACAGCAGATGGGGCGCTCGGGTAATTGGTTAAACCTGTTCCCGATGTCTGGCTCCGCACTGGCAGCGCCTGTCTGACAGGAAAGCTGGCTGGGCCCCGCACAGCTCAGCCTGCTGGCCTTCCTCCCCTCCCCCGGGGGCTGCCCTGAGCAGCGCCCCCAGAGAGGCCTGTGGGCCCCGGCCTGGCTCCCTCCCAGGCAGAAGAACCCAGTTTATGAGTGAGGGTTCCACGAGCCCCACAGGAAGAGATCCCAGCACCTGTAGGGAGGAGCCCAACCATGGCTGCAGAGACCGAGGGACCAGGCCTGGAAAGTCCCACGGACAAGGGGACATGCGAAGATCATGCCCTGGGCGGGAGGCACGCCGCACAGGCCACCAGACCTGAGGACAGCTCCCTGCATCCCTCCACCTCAGCCATGTGCCCCTGGGCTTCTCAAGGTGCTGTCAGTAGCTCAGCCTGCGGAACTCTGTGGGCCCTGGGAGGCCAGCCCGACCGAGGGCTGCGACTGAGTCGACTTGCCCAGGGAAGGCCTGCTGAGCGGTCCTGTCTGGCCAGCGGGGCTCGACCTGGTCCTCACCTCCGCAGGGCCCTGATCTCCAGTGGGAGGCGTGGTTGGGGGAGGGAAGGGAGCATCATTCCTCGCTGCTTCTCCCCTTCCCGCTGCATCTGTGTCTCTTCGAGAGAGACTTTGGTTTGTTCCCTGGAGAGGGCCCAAAAACTCCCAAATTAGCAAACCTGGCAAGCCCACAGCTCAGAAAATAGTTCATCCTGATTCCATGTTTTTCAGGCTCACAGAAGCCTTTATTAATGAAGTCACAACACCAATATTTACCGTCTGTGGGGAGAGGCACAACATGGGGCATGGATGGGAGTGCCTCGGGGACTCCCGCCCCGCCCCCTGCAGGCCTGGCCCGGGAAGATGGGCAGGTTTCCTCGAGTCCTTTCCAGCCCTTTATGGGGATGACAGGGGTGCTCTGCTGTGATCGTCCTGCATCCCCTCCCCCACCAAGTGAGAGAGGAAGAGTTTACCCATTCCTCCACCCTTGGTAGGGCCAAAAAAAAAGCCTCCTCTTCTTACCTTCACCCTGTCTGCGCATACATGCTCCCCAGAGGTTATCCTGCCTGTCCGGGAGCGAGAGTTCACTGTGAGATTCAACTGGACTTACCCAGGTTAGGACTTTCAGGCTGTGAGGGAAGCATTTTCCTGGTTGATGTTTAGGAGGGAGGCATTGGGATGGAACACGGCCTTTAGGTTTCTGGCATTGACTGGACCCCCGAGAGACACTGACAGGCCCCAGCAATAGGACCTTCTGTGCTTAGATCGCTTCGTGTGCCTCAAGCAACAAAGCTTGGCCTTTGACATCTTTTCAACAACTTCAACATTGATCAACCCCCCAGGACATTCAAGGTACCAAGAATAGGCTAAGGAAAGGCACAGCACAGGCAAAACCCCTCGCTCATTGGGCAACAGGGATGACGTGGGTGAGACGGAAGCAGAGGAAACCAGGAGTGAAGGAGGAGAGGCCAAGGGTGGGAAAGAAGGGAGCAGAGTGGGGGGCTGAGCACGGGGCAGTGTGCTCCTATTTGGGCTTGAGGAAGAGAGCCCTAGGCACAGCACAGCTCCTTTGAAGTGGGCCTCATCCCTGACATCCACACAAATCTCATTATGCCCCCCACTCCTCCCCTCCCAACTCAAACCCCTGGGATCCATTTACATTGCTTCCCAAGGTAGAAGAAACCTTGGTTGTTGGCAAAGGTGGGCAGTCCTAGAGAACAGGTAAGGCAATGAGTCAGCTGGGCATGAGGTGCTGGGGGGCATGGGGTGCCGCAGGCAGGCTGCTCGTGGGTCTGCAGCTCAGCAGAGGTCAGCTGGTGGCATTGACCAGGAACCAAAGAGAAGTCCTGGAGGTGGGTGCGAAGGCCCAGGCAGACGGCACAGCAAGGGAGGCGGGGGGGGCACGGACTGACCCTGGGGTAGACAGAGGGGACAGGACAGGGATAAGGGTGGGGAGGACTCAGAAAGGCAGGAAGAGCCATCAGAGGCACTGGGGTGAAGGCGGGGAGGGGTGGGGGAGCCTAGGAGGGAATGGCCTAAGATGGAGAGCAGTGAAGCCAGATGGGGGGCATTGAGTTGGGCCGGGGGTGGCAGTAACCATGGGTGGTGACAGTCTTCAATTCCCACCCAGTGGGGAGGCAGAGGTGGGGAGCAGGGGTGTGGATCACGTGCGAGATGGAGCAGTAGAGGCAGGTCTGGCCATGGTAAGGGCCAGAGGCACGGGATACAGGTTACGAACAGAGGTTTTCTTAGGATGAAGGAAACCTTGCTGCGTGACAAGCAGGAAAGACAAGTGAACAAATTGGAGGCAGATGAACTAGAGATCGGTGGGCCCTGCCTCGAGCTCTTGCCCAGGCTGGAAGGCCCTAAGTTCCCAGGAACCAGTTGCAAGCTCAGCCTGAAGCCCTGTCTCTGAAGATTTCATCCACCCAGAGGGGCTTTGCAGGGGCAGGAGAGCATCCTGGTGGGGCAGGACTTGGGGCAGAGGTGGTCACCTCTGGGAAGGATGCCCCCTTTACCCAGCCGCATTTTTCCCTTGACTGGAGAAGTCACCAGAGCTCCATGCATGGAGAAGTATGGATGCTGTCTCCTCCTTGACCCACCTGGGCCTGATTCCCACCATTCATTAAGTTTGGGAAGACTTGAGCATAGCCTCCCTCAGAATACAGAGTGGTTCTTCCCTACGTCTAGCCTCAGTTTCTCTTGCTGTGGAGTTGGAGCTAGAGACCAGGGTCAAGCACCATCAAAAGAGAAGAGTCAGTGGATTGAGTCTCCAAGGCCCCGTCCAGATTCCCAGGCCCTGAACAAGCTTGCTCAGCCAGTTCCCCCTGTGGCTCTCAGAGCCAGAACCCACCACCCCAGGCTCACAGGCTCTGGGGTTGGAGCTGGATGCCCATGTCATTAAGAGAGAGACTTTTATTGTTCCCATAGGGAAGGGAGACACAAGGGGATCACTAAGAACTACAGCGGGTGCCTGCAAAATAAATTAAAACAGAAATGCAAAACGAAAAGGAGATAAGAGAAATGGAGAGTGGCTGGGGGGCTGCACTGCCCAGGCGGGCAGGCTCTCCAAGGAGAAGGTCGAGCAGTCCTGGGCCTCAGCCAGCCCATATCTTGTCCCTCTGTCGGTGGTGGCCCCAGGCTCCGAGCCCTCCGGGGCCGTGACCTGAGGCCTCCACGCAGCCCGGCCGAGGAGTGGCCAGAGTCCTGCTGGGCCCACCGGTGGGGGGGCCTGGCCAGCAGCGCGTGGCACTCTGCCCTGGTGGGGTTGCGGCTGCCCACCCTAGTCATTGGAGGTGACGTCGATGTCCTCCCCGTTGGCCTGCTTCGTGGCAATGCGCCACCGGTTGATGTGGTGGGAGCCCTTCTTCTTCTGCTCCGACTCGGGCCCTTCCTCCTCCAGCTTCTGCCGCTTGTACTTTGTCCTCCGGTTCTGGAACCACACCTTCACCTGGGCCGGGGAGGGAGGGGCACAGGGGAAAACCCCCCAGCAACCCCCCCGCAGCCACTCAGCCTTCAGGCTGGGCTGGGAGCTGGATGGGGAAACGGAGACCAGGGTTGTCTCCGCTGGCCGGTGCCACCTGATGGGTCTGGAGGTCTTCCCTTCCAGATGCAAATGAGGGGGGCCAGGGCACAGTGGGCCTGAGAGGGGCTGTTTTGCTGTCCCCTCAACAGAGGGGCAGAAAAGGCAACGGCACCCGACTCCAGTACTCTTGCCTGGAAAATCCCATGGACGGAGAAGCCTGGTAGGCTACAGTCCATGGGGTCGCTAAGAGTCAGACATGACTGAGCAACTTCACTTTCACTTCTCACTTTCATGCATTGGAGAAGGAAATGGCATCCCACTCCAGTGTTCTTGCCTGGAGAATCCCAGAGACGGGGGAGCCTGGTGGGCTGCCGTTTCTAGGGTCGCACAGAGTCGGACACAACTGAAGCGACTTAGAAGCAGCAGCAGCAACAGAGGAGAGGGAGGGGGTCTTGGAGCTGCCGCGCATCCTGGTTCCTGCAGCCACCACATGGGTCTGGATGGTTAGGGTGAGCCCCACCCCAAAGTCAACCCTGTGCTCAGAGCAGCACGAAGAGGCAGAGCAGACACAGCTACTTAACCCAGAGGCGCTGTTCCTGCCAAGGGCAGTGTCCAGGACAGCGGAGCACTCTGAGGCCCAGAGACCCCACTGCTCGAGGCACCAGCCTCTCATACCGTCCAGGTCAGTCTGTCTCACAAGAGGAGCCTGTCTTAGTAACCTCAGGTAGAATCCTCCATCCCGCCTCAGAGGTGGAGCTGGATGGGTGGGGAGTCCTGGATCCTTGGGTGCCAGCTCCTCGGGGTAGTCTGAAATCCACCAATGGAGGCCTCATCCTCCTTACACATCGGGGTGTCTGCATCCCACCCAGTGCTCTGGACTTGCTACCCCCACATCACCAGCCCCTGCAGCCCATCCAGATGTGGGAACAGGTCACACAAGGAATAGCTGGGAGAAATACCAGGGGACAGAAGTGAGCTCCTTCTTAAACACAGAGAGCCTCCCAGCTCATGTCAGGCAGTGAGAGCCCTGACAAGGGGAGGGGTCGGAGCCCAACAACTCTCCTGTGTGATGTGGAGGCAGGGCGGGCCCATGATGCTAAGCCCATCTCCTCTAGGAAGCCTCCCCAGACTCCGTCCCGTCTCTCATCATCCATCCCTTCTCCCGCCTCCTCCAGCATTTGCTCAGTGCCCAGCACACGACAGCCCTTAACATCCTCTCCTGCATGATCTGGGAGGATCGTCCTGGTCCTTCACTAGCTTTATAGTTTTAGTTCTTGAGGAGTGTGGAGAAAACCTCACTTTGTCAACTCCTCCTGACTACACAGTCCTTTTCTTGGCCTTGCAGCACCAGGCCAGACCAGATCGCCCTCAGAGTTGGCGAGAGGGGTTGAGTGCTGATCATCTGCTGTGTTCCCTCCCCTCTCTGGATTTAAGTCCCTCATGCATAAGAGAGATGCTTTCTGGGGCCCTTTACAGCTTTAGGGCACCTTCTGGGCTTTTGTTCACAGGATACCTGGGGAAGGTGGTGCCGAGGGGGCAGGGTTATGAGGCATGGAGGGTTTCCTGAAATAACAGCACATTTAAAAAGCAAGTGGTAAAGAATCCGCCTGCCAACGCAGGAGACATAAGAGACGCGGGTTCGATCCCTGGGTGGGGAAGATCCCCTGGAGGAGGGCTTGGCAACCCACTCCAGTATTCTTGCCGGGAGAATCCCATGGACAGAGGATCCTGGAGCACTACAGTTCATGGGGTCACACAGAATCGGATACGACTGAAGCAACTAAGACAGACGCAGACAACTGCGGTTGGAGTGACCCGTGGCGCCCGTACAGGTGGTGAGCGGTAGGTCATGTGTGTGGGACAAGCGTAAGCACCTCGCTGCAGCAACAGCAGTGACTACTAAAGGGAGAACCTTGAATCCTGGGGTAGGGGGGCAGCTAAAGGCGATCCTCAGAGACACTACACAGATCTGTCCCTGCTCCCTGAGAATGGGTGAAAAGCACAGGCCTTAGCCACAAAGCCCAGAGCGGCAGCCAAAGCTGGGCCGGCACGCAGGCCCAGGGGGCAGCTTCATGCTCAGGATGCCCCGCCTTCCCATCCTGCAGACACTGCCCCCTGTCCCCTCCGTGGAGCCCGCCCCTCCCAGGGCCTCCATGGCACCACTGGTCCTGCCTGTTGGTTTCTGAGCACCAGGGTGGGTGTGAGGGCAGCCAGCGCTCCATGCTACACAGGACAGCCACACGGACAGGAAGAGATGACTGGCCTTGGTGGACGGAGTGAGGGGAGGCCTCCTTCCTTCAGTTCCAGGGCTGGATTCAACCCATTGCCTGCATGTCCCAGCTCAGATAGATGGAGAAGATGGCAGATGCTCCAGGGGCAGGGCTTCTGGATTCCGTGCCCACCTTTCCTCAGGCACAGGGCTGGCTGGGCCCTGGGTGGTTCTCGGCACAACCATTTGGCAGCCAGCCTGGCCCCTGCCCCCCACCCTGGAGCCCACTGTGACTGTGCCAGCCCGTAGGCGGGTGAGCTCGCCCAGCCTGTGCAAGGCGTGTGTGTGACTCAGGCCTGGATGCAGGGCTGGGGCGGTATTCCTGAGAGCCCCAGGGGCTGGCTGAGGGCTAAGCATGGCCAGCCTGGTGATGCACCATCTGGGGCAGCACCAGGAACACAGGGCCCTTTCTGCACCTTCTCCCTCCCCCATGCATTCCCAAGTCTCCTTCCAAAAGGAGACTCATCTCTAGTTGCATGGGCCTAGCCTGCCACCCTTGCCCAGCATCACTGGCCCAAAGAGTGAAAGCTTCAGTGGTGGAACTTGGGGCACAGAGTATGTTTTCACACCAGGGACAGCTTCCTGGCCAACCCAAATGAAAAGCAATTCTGAATATTTTCTCCATGAAAATACTAGGGTCAAGGAGGCAGCTCTCTAGAAACGGGGACGAAAACTCTCTTCCCAGGCAGCCTGGCTATCTTCCGGAGAACAGCCTTGGGCTGAGTGTCCAGATGCTGTTTACAAAGACTGTAATAGCAAGGGGATGCTCATGACTTAGTGATATCAGTGAAAATGGCAGGATGCACAGTTTGGGCACAGTGTGATCACAGCCATGGAAAAACAAAGCCTATGCATAGGGGAAAAAAGACTAGAAGGAAATGTACCCAAAGTATGGGGGACCTGTCTTCTTTCCACACTTCCGACTTTTCTTTAATGCTTACTTGTAACAATTAATAGTAATTTTTTATTTGCCAAAGAAAAGGAACTGGGCCCAAGTGTGGGAAGAGTTAAGAATGACACCCCATGAACTTTCCAGTCCAGCCAGGCAAATCTGGGGTCATCCCAGAACTCCTTCCCTAGAGGACAAAAGACCTAGAAAGGAGCCAGGTCACATAACGTGGCTACCAGCTCAGTGGCAGAGGGCCTTGGGAGGCTGCCTGCCCCCAACACTGGCATGCTACTCACCTTTCTTTAAGCCCAAGGCACACTTGGCTTTCTGACCGGGGAAGCCCTCACACACCTCTGAACCCTCTGGGTTTGGAGAGAGGTTCCTTGTGGCCTTCTAAGTCCCTACCATACTCAATGTCTCTCAGTCTTTCTGATAAGCAAGATCCTTCCAACAGTCTCCACTTCTGTCCAAGTTACACCACCGGGACCACTCTTACTTAGCCTTTGAAACTCTGTTCCCTGTCCCCGGACGTGGCCCGTTGCCTGTCTGTACTTCCTTAGTGCTTTTCTCTGTCTCCGTGACAGTGACTCCAGCAACGTGTTAATTTATTTGCTCAAACCTCTGTCTCCTCATCAGACAGTATGGGAACCTGGAGAACAAAAGTGGTGTGTTAGCTGGCTTTGGAGGCCCAGTGGGCATGTTCCAGGTATACTCAGCTGGCAGGGCAGAGGTGAAGTGACTGAGCCCTATGCTCTAGGAAAGAGGCACTGGTGCCCACCTGGAAAACAGGGGAAAATCAATGGTAGAGGGATTGGACTCTTAACTGGAAAAGGGGTTTGGAAATTTGCTAGAGAGATGGGATCCTTTCTTGGCTTACTTCAGTGGCCACTTCTATAAGAGGGTCAATTCCTAATTCTTTCAGCTGTGGACTGAATTAACCACTTCTAGGGGGAAGGTGGAGAGGAAGATCCATTGTTGAGGGGACAAGGGTCAGCTTGAATTAGGCTGACTGACTGATTCAGGTGAAACCGGTATGGATAAATGAATGAATGAAGGTACCAAAGCACTAGTGGACTGATCACTGGATACACCAATGAATGAAGATGTATGCGAGTGAATGGACAGATGAACTTACAAACAAGCAAACTATAGCTCCAGCCAATGTTTCAGACTACCTTTGAATGAATCAGGTCTGGATCCCTTCTTTTCCTCCACTCCCCAGTCTTAGCCCGTCCTATCTGGGCCCCTGCACACTTTCAGGTGAATACCTGTCCTCTCCTCAAAGAGTTAAAAATCCTCTATCAGGGGCATTTGAGTCTTGTAACTCTGATACAAGAGGTTTCTCCTTATGTCCTACTGTTATCTCCTCTGTTTTAATTTAAGCCCGTGTCCTTCTATTCTGTCTCCCTCAGACACAGAGACACACCACTCTTTCTAGTCTGTCATCTTCAGACTAGACAGACGCTGGGAGGCATTAATCAAGCCACTCCTCAGCGCGCCTCCCTGCCCTCTCCACTGGGGATCCGATTCCTAACATTTGACCACGTGAACTGCTCCCACTCTCAAGGTCAAGCCCAATGCCATGCTAAGCTCACCCCTCACTCCCCCAAACTGACGTTGCCTCTGGCTCCTCATCAACCAGAGTCCTAACTCTTCCTAAGCTTTCTGGTTTCCTCCTCTCTCAGTCCACCCTGGATGCCTTCACTCTCAGGGAGACATCACAAGATTCGCCTATCTTCTCAGGACCACACCCTCAGAGAACCACTCCAGCCTCCCTTATCTCTCCTGTCCTCTCCTGCCTCCCACTGGACTCGTGGACCTTCAGAGGTGCAGAAGTTCTTGGAGAAGAGCCAAGACTTAGGGAAGGGATGAATCCATCTCAGAACACACGGTGAGCCAGTAACCTTTCCTAAAAATTCAAGTTCCTTGGATATCTCCCTTTTATCCTTCCCCCAAAGGGATATATCCCAGGCGAGAAGTCTCCTTACCATGCCCTTCTGGGGAAAACCCATAAGCAGGTGACCACAAACTTCTGACTCCTAAGATCGCCCCCACCCATGCTCTTGGGCCCTAAGAAGGCAGCCACACTCGATAGCTCCCACACCATCTTAATCCCAAACCCTCCCCCTTTCTTCCCACCAGTCTAGACGGCCCTCCTGTCTCCATGGCTGTGGTCTTCCAGGAGCCTTCCTCCCATGTAATCTCCCCTGACCTCCTCAGTCCACAGCTGTGGCTTCAATAGGACTCCAGTCACTCACCCCTTGCATGCCCTACCACTGTCTGAGGAATCTCCAAGGCCAAGAGACCACATTTCTGCATCCCTTTCCCTCACAATTCAGCTAAACTCAGCCAGGGTAGGTCAAGAAACACCTCCTGAACTGTCTGGAGTTGGAGGAGCAGCTAGAAATACTGACAAATCCATCAGCTGGAGCAACCAAATGCTTTCTCTCCCTCACCCTTAAAACTAATGTGCCCCCCCCCCCCGACCATGCACAGAAGCTCACAGAGGTGCTCCATGCCATGCGTACCTATGATAGCACCTGACCTTTGGGCACTGATCACACTCAGCCCACATGTCCTCCACATTACGGGCACACATATGTTCGTGCATGTGTGCTAAGTTGCTTCAGTTGTGTCCAACTCTTTGCAATCCTATGGACTGTGGTGCTCCAGGCTCCTCTGTCCATGGAATTCTCTAGGGAAGAATACTGGATTGGGGAAATGAACTAGGCAGAGCTCCCCAAGCAGGCAAATTGGATTTTAGTATTTGTCTCCCTGCTAACTGACTGTGTGACCCTGGGCCAGTTACTTCATGCCATGCCCTCCTCTAGGGGATCTTCTCGACTCAGGGATCAAACCCATGTTTCCTGCATTGAAGGTGGATTCTTTACTGCTGAGCCACCAGAGAAGCCTCACACATATGTTACATATGCTCATTACACACACACACACAAGTTCACTCAAACTCGAAGGTCTGATCTAACCCAGGCCCAAGTCTGCCCCACCGGCCACCAGGATTGAATCTTAGATGGCCTTCACCCTGGTCAGACTGCTGGGCTGCGCTACAGCAGAGAGGAGCAAAGAGCTAGAAGGAAGAACTAGCCCTTGCCCAGGGCCCCTCCCTCCTCCTCCTGGATTAACCCGCGCCATTAATTCCACTCTCAACCAATTTAAAGCCCTAGCCCAACTAAAAAGCTCAGGTTGCCTACCCAGAGCATCCCATGCTAGAGCTTTGGGCATACAGATACCCCTGAACTCTGAACCCATACACCGATCTGCTTAACCCTCCCTGAAGTTTTATCCATGAATTGGTCAATAGAACTCCATCACCTATGACTGATCAACAATCAGCTATGATAGTGCAAGGGAATCACAGAAGCAGAGGGACAGAAAGGGAGCAGTCATGCCAAAGACTAAGGGGAATGACTGATAAAATTAGCATATGGATAAGTATACAAGTCAAGAGAAAACTGCCCACTCATTCAGTACATGTTTATGGAACATCTACTCCTCGCTGGTCACTGAACTGGCCCTGGAGCACAGCAAGAAAAAGGAAGGCTTGCCCTCTGTCTCCCAGAGCTGAGATGCTCAGGCCTATTGTTCATTAGGATCACCCAGAGAGCTACTTTATAAACTTCCCTGGGTCTCACCCTGGAACTCCTAAGAGAACCTCCTGAGCAGGCTCTAGGAATCCGTATTTTAAGATTTCTTTGAGAGATGGATGCAACCAGTGTATATATAGTCTGACAGGTGGCATGGCAGGTTATTAAACAATAGCAAAATCCTACATATATTGTGATATGCAGGAGATATGCTGTGAGTCCTGAGAACCTGGAAGACAGATTATACAGAAATACAGAGAAATAGAATATAGATAAGCCAGATGCTCAGGGCTAGAAAGAACCCTGGAGTTCATTTTATTCAACCTTACAGATCAGGAACTGAGGCCCAGAATAAAAGACAAAGCAAGAGTTGATGAGATGATAACCATTACAGACATATGCATATACTGTCAGCTGCTAAAGATCCATAGAGATGGAAGTTTGACATGGATGGTAGATATATAGAAGGTAAAATAGAGTAGATGATAAAGAGATAACCAACAGTTGGGTAAATAGGAATTATTGTTCACAGGAAAGATAGAATTAATAATAAATAGGAAATATAAATTAACCAGCTTTGTGGAGGTAATTTAATGAGAGTAGACAGAAGTATATGGCTAGATATAAAATAGCTATCTGTGAGGGACAGAACAGAGAGCTCTGAGAGACAAATATAGATATTGACAGTAGAAATAGATGGCAGGGGGCTGATGGGAATGACTGAAGCTTGACAAATAGCTGATAGCTAGATTTGACAGGTAAGCTTGCCTGGCAAATACAGCGAGATGGATAGATAATTAGTTAATTATATAGCCTAGGTCCAAATGATAGTTACAAAAGGGACAGAAAGCAGCTCTGCTGATGAAAGAGACTGAACTAAGAATCAGTAATTCCAGGTAGAGACCTTATTATAACAATAATTTGACATATTACTTTCAGCAAAGGGGAGAGAAGTACTGGGGATGCTAATGAATATTATTTGAGTTCAAGTTAGGTATCTTTGATCCTTAAACCTATTTTATGAACGATGAAACCAGAACTCAGAAGTTGAGTAACTGGCCCAAGGTCACACAGTTAGCAGGGAGGCAAATACTGAAATCCCATTTGCCTGCTTGGGGAGCTCTGCCTAGCTCATTTCTCCATCTTAAAGGCCTCACCTGGAAAGACAGGATTCTAACAAGGAGGTTTCTCAGGCTCAAATATCCTACAGTTCTATTATTTTGTTTGTTTCATATGCTTAAAACAGCTCATTTATCGATGCAACAAGATTAGCCATGAGTTTTGATAGTTAACAAAGCTGGATCCATTTTATTTTCTATCTGGTTTTCTTTTAAATATATGTTTAAGCACCTTCTAATAAAAATGAGAGGAAACAAGCATTAGGTTTACTAACTGGCATTGTTAGGCCCAAATATTGACAGGCAGATAAGTTCAGTTGAAAGAAGGTCAATTAAAAATGCTCTCACTGAACTAAAAAAATGGAGGTTTAAAAACAATGACATTATTTCAACAAGTGTTAATCTGTGGGTGGTGGACATAAATGGTTTTGTTTTCTTACACTTCTGCAATTAAATTTAATAACTAATAAATTTAAATGAAGGTACTATAAATACCATTCTTAAACGACACCTTGTTTTAAACAAAAATTTTAAAACGTTTGCGAAGAGGGAAAAGTGGGTGTTATTTTATTAACTTGTTTTTTAAAAATACCTTTAAAAAAAAAAACGTTTTTAAAATTTAAGTCCGTTTTTTTGTGAGCTTGATCTCTGCAGTTAGAACAGACCGGCTAGCAAATCTGAAAAAGCCCGGGTCGTGCCGCAGAGACGGGAGCAATGCATTGATGAAACAGAGCATGAGACAGGTAGGACATAGATACCCACATGCGTCGTGAGCGGGAAAGAGTGAGGTCGGGGCCGGGGACGAAGTTGGGTTTGGATTCCCACATGAAGCCTTCTATCTAGCCTCGCTACCCAGAAGACCCCAGGCTGCACACACACACCCCAACCCCGCCCCCAGCCCGGCACCATCTCTCTGTTGGGACCCGGGTGGAGGATGGTGGTGTGAGAGGAGAGCAGAAAAAGGAGCAGAAGATGAAATGCCGGCGGCGGGCGAGAGCTGCTGGGCCGCCAGCCGACCTCTCTCTTTGCGAGTATGGAAGCTGTCGGGGACGCGAGGGAGTTAAGGTCTCCCAAAGCCTACCTAGTTACAGAAATTCGCCTCCAGGGCAGCAACCAGCCACCCCAGCGCGCTTGACTCCGGGCGGACCGAGAGCTTTAGCGGTGCTTCCAGACAACATTTATTTATGCCAAAGTCTTTACTTACAATAAGGCCAAATCTGCCTCCCTATACTTCCCTTCTAGTTCTTTAATTCTTTAAAATCAATTACAAAAACACTACGTGGTGATTGTAATTTCATCCAGTTCAAATTCCTTCAATGCCACCGCAGTTTATTCCCTCCCCAACTCAACAGCCCTTCAAGTGATGAAAACAGGCCCTGAATACCAGAATCTACTTTCCCACCGTTTCCAGGTCCCGCCGACGCCCGCACACACACACCGCCGTTTCAGCGCAGTGCCAGTCCGCCTGAGCAGAGACCAGGGCCGGCCTCGGACCCCGGGCAAGGGCGCGCACTCCCGGCTAACCTTCTGCTCTTTATAGCCCGAGGACCCGTGGTCTTTCTCCCCACCGCGAGGCCTTCGCCCCCGTCGCCCCTGCATGGCAGCGGAGCCAGTACGGGACAGGCCTGGGCACCGCACACACCTCCGAGCGCCCCCAGAACAGTGGCGGGAGAAGGGCTGCAGTCACCGCAGGGCTGAGACGACACCAGAGGGCCCGGGCGGGCGCGGAGTGACCGCGGCGTGGGTGTTCCG
>NW_011495064.1:12246364-12250571 GCF_000754665.1 Bison bison bison
CGCAGCAGCTGCGAGGGCGAGAAGGCCGTGCGGATCCGCTTGGGCTTGCGCGCGAAGGGGCCGTGCAGAAGCAGCCCGTCCTGGGGCACGTCGCTCGCTGTGGCCGCGTCGCCGACGGCAGATACAGACAGAGAGAAGGGCACCGTGAGCTGCGGCCCGGCAGCCCGCGAAGCCGGCCAAGCTTGGCCCTCGCGCCTCGCTCGCACACGCTCCGGAGCGCTCCGCTGCACTCTCCAACCCTTGACACACGCACACCCACGTCTAGGCTTTCCCCTTTGCCGCCCTTTCTTTAAGTCCACTCCTCTCCCCGAAACCTCCTCCTGGCTGAGAGCTATCGGGTCAGGGGACGCCCAGAATCAGCGGGGCGGATCACTGTTGGGCCAAGAGGCGGGCCGGGGTCTGGAGAGGCACCCACACAGTGCCTGAGCAGCCTAAGACACCAAGGGAAGCTCTCTTTGTCTGGTATGCCCAGTCGTGTCTCCCTCAAAGTGGACCAGGGGTAGAGACAGGGTTGGGTGTCAGGAAAGTGGCAAGGGGCACAACCTGGCTGTCAGATGTCCCCGTACCAAACGCAGATTCAAGAACTGAGGGTATCTTAGGAACTCTCCCTTCACACCTGCTTAAATCAGCCTTGCAGCTAAATGCTCAGGCTACTAGCCCATAGAAAATTCCTGCCAACAAGCGGAGACTCTGCCTTGCAAGTGGTAAAAATAGGCCAGGGGCCAGGTCAAAATCCAGACAGCATCTGGAGGTCTCCAGTTAGGTTACTTCTTCCCAATATCCCACCTCTCTCCCCCCAGGTCATCAGATAAAATCCTCTTCCTGCAGACTTACTGCTCTCTGGTGGAAAAAGACCTTGCTTCATCCCTGAATAATCTTGTGCTGAAGAGATGTGTATAAATAACTAGATGTCATCTTTCTCCCTAATAGATATAGATATATTGGTTTCTGCATGGGCGTATGTAAATATATGCTCCAGCCTCCCTACTGTCTTTTTCTCCTAGAATGTAACAGTCCCTTGGCAAATGTTGGCCATCATGGGGACTCAGCTGCTACATGCAGGATGAGGGCTGACATTGGGCTGAATAGGGCTGAGGTAGTAGGGTCAGGAACTACAAAAGCTGGAACAAGCTTCCATCCACAGCCCCAGTCTCAAGGAATCCCCCCACTAGGCCCTCACACAACCTCTGCCTTGGTTGCACATGCCAACAAGACTGGAAACAGGCCCTGACACCATCCATGGATTCCCATGCAGTGACACATACTAGTACCCTAACCCACCAAGAATGCAGAGCACTGCATGAAATGTTTTGACAGTTAGCAGTTGAGATTGACTGATCCAATTAATTTCTTCAGAAATGGCCACTGGTTTGACTCAATTTGATTTGTTGTTTTGTTCTTAAGACAATTGTTTGGATAATTCAGTTGAGCTCTCCCATCTCTGGAAATATCTCTGTAAGTGAGGCAAGGGCACATAATTGAGATGCTGTTGCTACAGCTCTCCAGGTAACTGTTCATGTCCCTCTGCTGGTGGAAACTGCCTGACCTGATTTTCTCCAAGTCTATGGGCTTTGGACATCTACATAGGAAAACTTGATTGCTGGGGTTTTCTGGGGAACAGCGTTGCCTAGGAATGAGTGGCTAATGCCTGGGTGGGTGGGGGGAGACAGAGTCCCCTGAGAGGGAGAAGCTACTAACTTCCAGTTGCCTTATCCATTCCAAGTGACTGGATCTATGCTGCTACAAAAGTGAGTGGGATCACATCACAGGAAGATGGAGGGGTGGGAACGTCCTGCCCACTGGGTCCTTCAAGGTGGGGGCAGAGTCTCAGGCCTGACAGAAGGAAAAGTTTAGCTTGTGGTGATGGAGGGGACAGATGATTAGGGGAGGTGGTCTGGCAGAGAGGGGTAGGAGGGAGAGAAAGGAGGAGAAGGATCCAGGTGCGGAAAAGGATTACAGCCTCAAGTGGGAGCCAGTGTGATGAGGCCAGAGAAAGGTAGGAGAGGTGGGTGGGAAGCAAACACTCCTTGTTGATGTTAAAATAAATTGCTTCAAAAAACAATAGCATTCTGAGCTCAAGTCAAACACCAACAGTGGTTTTCTCTGGACAAATGAGCTGGAGAGGGACAGAAAGCCTAGCACACCCCTGTGATCACAGGCTTTGGCCTCAGCAACTTGACGGGGCCCAGGCTGGTCAGAAATGATGTGGCAGTGTGGAGACACCCTCGATTTGTGAGTGAATGGGATGCAGAAGTGTGAAGGGTAGTGTGGGGCTGAAAAAGCAGGACTGCAGCCTGCCTAGTGTGTGATTTGATGGGTGTTTTATAATTCTGTGCTGTGTGTTGGTCACTTGTGCGGTAGAGTTCTCTGTGTTTGTCTTTATAAACCCAAAGTGGAGGATGGAAACAACAAGCTTCTCTGTCCTGACATACACAGGACCATTTGGCTCAACGCTGGCTATTTTAGGGGAAAGATAGACTGCTTGGGGTCTTCTTCAGCTGGGGAGAGAATAGCCATTGTAAGTTCACTGTAATCCCCCGAAGGGGCGGGGAGCATGTGTTCTGTAATCTGTGTGTGCATGTGCAGAAACACAGAAGTCCTGACCCAACCAAGAGGAAGCAGAGACCAGGAAAAACTACTCAAGAGGCTGAGTACTGATGAAAGATATGATTTCAAAAGAAGCAAGGGCTTTTTCCTGTCAGGAAGAGTATGTTTAGTACAAAATTAACCATCCTGAGAAATTGATTAATAGTTTCATGTTTCTATAAGAACCAGGGTGGTGCCTATGAGCCTGGGCCACTCTCACTCTGATCTATGGAGAAGGGACCTCAACCGTCCCTACCATGGCTTCAGTTTGCCTTAACTGGACCACAAGGGCAGAACACGCTCTCGGACTGGGGTTGCAGTGTGGCCTGTTTAGAGACAGTCTGTGAGAGTAGGCTGTCAGTTTCAGGCAAGGACACGTGGGAAAGTGGAAAGGGGCTGGCTGAGTCTTCCCTGTAGCTAGTAACTGAACCCCACTCTGCCCCGTTTTCCTCCAGCCTCTCTCTTTAAGGCAATGGCTGGGAACTAGCAATCGACGTTCCCAGGACTGAGGTGGCAGGAACTGGGAACTAGGGATTCGAAGGCCTGGGGCCCAAGCTGCAGTGCCTCCTGGAGATGTTATGGCAAGCTGGGGGCTCTGGGCCGGATGGCGAGGCGGAGAGGCCTGGGGCTACGAGAAGGAGAAGCCCGCTCGGGAACGGAGATAACCTATTCCCCCCTCCTCCTGCCGGAACAAAGGCTCTCTTTGAAGCACCGGCCCATTACCACCACCAGTCCCGAGGGCCTAATCTCCCACGGCCCCCTCCCGCCTCAGCTTCCCGGCCTGGAAAGTTCCTGCTGTCCGAGGGAAATAGCACCGAAGTGCGGCTAACTCGCTGTCTCCTCCAGCCCCTCCTCTTCAGGCCTCGAAAGCCGCCTCCGGCTTCGGGGTCCCGCCGCCTGGTCCCGACCATTCCGTGCTGACTTTTCTTCTCCCAGCGCCTTACTCAGCGGAGAAGCCCTACCCTGCGCGCCGGGACCGCACTGTTGGAGAGCGCTGCGCACAGAACGCAGACGTCTTCCTTTTCGTTCGTGTAGGGTTTTGCTTCTTGCATTAAAACGGGGCTGAAATGAGCATCGCAGAGACCCGGTTCTCTAGAAAACGCGGCGCCGGAGGGCCTGAAATGACTCGGCTCATATCCCCGAGGGCCCCCGAAGACGCAAGGACGCTGGGGCCGCAAGGCGTCTGCCCCGACGCTGACCAGCCCTGAAGCCAAAACCTCTCAGAATTAAAAAAGTCATTCCGTGCCCAACGGATTCTCGTGTTCAAAAATGAGACCACATTTGGCTCCATCTCCGCGTCCAGACACAGTTCTTGGGAGAAAAATGCAACCGTTTTTGCAACTAGACAACGTGCCCGCCGGGGCTGAAGGCTCAGGGAGCGGCGGCAATTTCCGAGAGGATTTTGCCGAGAATTTATTCAGCCTCGCCTGACTGGGGATGCTCAGAGCCGGAGCTGGATCTCTTACAAGGCGTTCCCGACCTTTGGTGCCACGGCCCTCGAACCCTAAAAGCCGGTGTCGGCGAGGTCAATGGAGGGAAAGGAAGCGCAGAGGGCATGGGGCGCCCGGTCTAAAGCCGAGGGCGTTGCCGGGGAGGCCATCTCCGAGTGAGCAGAGACTAC
>NW_011495064.1:12250671-12252723 GCF_000754665.1 Bison bison bison
ACTACAGGGGTCAGGACCGGTTCTGCCCTCTTCTTCGAGCTCCTGTCCCTCCTCTGGTCTGCTAACCTCCGGTCCCTCCGCCACCCCAGCCCGAGGGTTTACAAACAGCCGCGACTTTCAAATTGGCCTGCAGTCGCCAAGTTTTAGAGACCGGGGACCCAGCCCATGGAGGACCGAGGTGGTTTGCTCAATTTAAAATAATACTTAATTTTATCAGTAAACATTGATTTTAATTGACAGACTTCTTTCCCATAGCAGCTGACACCATAGGCATTTTTTGTTGTTGTTCCGGATGATTTGGGCAAATCTTTGAAATGCCCAGAGCAGACAAGGCTTCCCACAAAAATTCTTGCTCAAACAATTACATTACCTTATTTTGTGGGATTTGCTGGGTCAGTATCTATTAGCCAGATGGGACTCAGAAAATTGACAAATTGGGGTGGGGAAAGCGGCTTTCCATGATACAGTTAAGCATCTATAGCCAAAGTTTCAAGAGGTCATTTTCTTCTGTTATCTAGATAATTGTACTAAATACCCAATTTATTTTGACTGTGTAGATCCAGTTTACCACCAGATCAGCCAAAGCTCTAATCACGTCCTTTTCACTTGTTTTGCTAAGAGCCAGTTTACCTATCTCTGAGTCAGGAAACCTAAGGCTGAGGTCTGGTCTACACTAACAAAACTGAAAACTAAACCAATTACTGCACAAATTAAAACCACTCCAAAAAAAGTGAGGGGGGGGGCGCAAGAAGAAAGAAAAGAAAAAACCAATAAATACAAAGAAGAAAGCGAACTCCAACTAATGGAACTCTTTGCTTGGAGCAAGTCAGACTACTGAAATCTGTGTGTGTGTGTGTGTGAGAGAGAGAGAGAGAGAGAGAGAGAGAGAAAGAGAGAAGTGGGGGATCTTCCTTACCAATCCCATTGCCCAGTGCAGACTAGGGGGCTCAGACTGCCTACGACCTTAAAAGCCCTCTGCCCCCGCCCCCTGCCTGGGAGGACTTCAGTCGGTACCCTAGCAGCCTGTCGGTTCCCGGAGTCCTCGAGCGTCGCGGGAAGCCGGTTTGCTTTGGCAAACCTTCCCACCCTGGGTCCGAGAGGCACGTGAGACTTGGAGAAGTCGGGCCGAGGTTGCTGAGAAACATCCCCAAACAGAGGAGCACTGAACACTGAACATTAACTCTCCAGTTTTCCCTCCCCTCTGCCCCTTCTTCCCACAGAATCGGGGCAAGCAGGCGGACTTTCCCCTGTCTCCTTGCGCCAGCGAAGGCGGATCCCTGGGAGTTGGTGGTGGAAGTGCGAACGTAGTATGGTCCCAGGTCCACCTGGGTCGGAGGGAGGGCGGCCGACGCTGAGTTCTCTGGGATGGGACTGGCTCAGCCTGGACACATTAAGGCAGGCCGCAGGGAGGACCAGGAGAGGCTCCAAGGATGCGCCCGGGCTTGGCGTCCGGACCGGCATCATTCCTGGAAAAGCCTGGAGGTCCCAACCTGGTTCTCTGGGAGGGAACCCAACGCGGCAGAAGAGCGAATGGATCTGGCGCGGCTCTTCCCTGCTCAGGAATCGGCCTCTGTGGACCTGCAACCTTTTCTGACACAACTTCTGAATGGCCCCGGACTCCCCCGAGCCTTCCCCGCGCCGCCGCAGCGCGGGCGCCGGCCCGCCGCCGAGGCGGGCACAACGTGGGCACTCACCCTGAAAACGGTGGCCGAAGAAGCGGTTCCGCAGCACCCAGGGATAGAAGTGCAGAGGGTCCCGGTGCTGGGCGCCGAAGAAGGAATGCGGGGGCTGCAGCGGGGAGGCGCCCAGCTGGTGCGCCGGGTGCACGGTCAGCGCGTGGTGGTTCATGGCCTCGGGGAATACGAGCTCGGGACCGCCGTAGAGCGAGCGGCCGGCGCCCGCGGCGGCGGGGAAGCCGCTCACGAAGGCCGCTTCGGCTGCGCTGGGGTGAGGATAATTGAGCGCCGTGGGCCGGAGCGGCTCCTCCGAGGCGGCCGCCGCCAGGGGATGGGAGCCTGCGCCCCCGCCGCCAGGGCCCCCTCCAGTGCCGCC
>NW_011495064.1:12252823-12253414 GCF_000754665.1 Bison bison bison
AACACGGCCGCGCCCGCCAGAGCCGAGCGAGGCACCCGGGCTCTGGGGAGCGCTCCGCGTCCTGGCGCCGCCGCCGTGCGGGGTGTGCACCCAGCCAGGCACATGCACACACACCAGCACCCTTCACCTCCCCCGCCCGCCCGCCCGCGCTCAGCCCCTGCCCACAAGCCAGGCGCGGAGCGGCGAGGGGCGTGCGAGCCAGCGAACGCGGAGTCGGGCCACGGCGCGAGGCTAGGCGCGCCGGCCTCTGCGGCCAAGCGGGCAGCTCCCGGCGCCGGCACCGGCGCGGGCTCCGAACGAAGCTACGAGCTGCTTCTACCGCCTGGGGACTGAGCCCGGCCCCTTCCCTTCCGAGTCCAGCCAGGACCGACCCCCGCCCCCGGTCCTCCCAGCAATGTCCTGCCCGGCCTCGGCCACCGCGCTGCTAGGCGAGAGTTAGCGGGCACCTGCCCCGCGCTCGCCCATTGGCCGCCGCTCACCTGCCCCAAGGTGGGGGGCGGGGCGGGGCGGGGCGAGGGACCGCGGGAAGGGAAAGGAGCCAGCAGTCGGAGGCAAAAACCGGACTGGAGCTTGTGCCGGGCGAGCTAGGCC
>NW_011495064.1:12253514-12254582 GCF_000754665.1 Bison bison bison
TCCTCCTGCTCTCCAGTCTTTTCGCATCTCTGCCCTTTAGCTGAGTCTGGCGGCAGCCGCAAGCGTCTCCACCCAGGCGGGAGCCGAAGGAGGTGTGTGAGGGGTCTGGGGCTTGGGAGAATCTCCAGCCCCACTCCCCAGTGTGTAAATCAGTTGAACCCTCTCCAGTTCGTCCCGGGATGTCGTTTCAGTTCTCAGATAACTTGAATTCGAGTGCAATGTGGGTGTTTGGGGTCCAACGAATAGATTTCTCCTGAGAACTTGCTCCCCTGGCCGCTAGGACCCTCGGGATCTTCCATCGTCCGTCTCCTGGGACGCAGTCTGAAGCCGCGGCCTTGTTCCTGAGGTTTCTCGTTTTCTGGGTGGTAAGGGGGACAGCTTCGGAAAGCAGACGCGCAGTTATTTTCAGAAGAGGCCAGGCCAGGGAGAGCGCTGGAGGAGCTGGCGGAGTGGTCACCCAGACGTCTCAAGCTGCAGTTCTCCGGGATTGGAAGCAGGACCTTGGCCCAGCTACGGGCATCGCCACCGGCCCGCAAGGCCATCTGCTTTCTTCGTCTTCTCTGATTGTGGAGCTCAGGTGCAGGCGGTCCAGGACAGGCCGGGGCCTTGAAGACACTGTCTTACGTTGGAGGTGGCCGAACAGTCCACAACCAACGCCTAAGACCCTCCAAGAAGACACACAGACCATCCGGGGAACGTAGCGGCCACCTGGCCTCCTCCGACCCTCACCTTCCACTCGCGAACGCGGAGCAGCGGACTACTCTACTCCAGCCAGTTTCCACTTCGTGCACTAATTCGTCGGGGATGAGAGGGCAGTTGGAAGGAGAACAAATACTCAGCAAACTTTTCCACCGGGGCCTTCCAATATCCAGGCCTAAGAGGACACTAGGCGGTGATGGGGAGGCTGGGACCCGCACCCTGCCAGTGCACTGCGAGAAGCCGACCTGCTTCCTCGCTGCTGCCCGGTTTAGTCAGAGCGGCCTGGCCGCGGCCCGGGTGCGCGGATTCAGGCAGTGCGTCCCGGCGCCCAGAGGCCAGAAGGTCCTCGTGCCGCGAGGCTCTGCAAGG
>NW_011495064.1:12254682-12304108 GCF_000754665.1 Bison bison bison
CAGGTCTTGAGAGTGGCCTGCCTAAACGCCCGCAGTCTCGGCCGGGGAGAGCGCTCCGGGCGCCCTTGTTGCCACAAAGCGGGTTAAAGTCTATTTTCCACTCGACTGGTCCGAAAAGCCCCCGCGCGCCGAAGCCGTTCCGGCCCCCATGGGAGAGGTGGGGAGGAGACGGCGAGGGGGTGGGGGGAGACTGCCGCACCCTGCAGCCGGTCGCGTCCAGAGCAGACCCGGGCGGAGCACCTCGGAGGCGCCCCAGAAACACCTGAGGAAGGACTCGTTACTGAATTCGTGGCGAGGGCTTGTGTCTCTTTTACTGGCCCCTCCAGATCTTTCTGGCTCACTGTGCTGGTCTCTCCGTTTCTGGCTCAGGCTGTCTCTTTCTCCCTTTCCTGCCTCTTTACCGCCCTCTCCCCCCCCACCGCTTTCCCTCTGTTTCTTCCCCCTCTCCCTTTGCCTCATCCTCCGTTCCGGGTAAGGAGAAGCTCCCTGAGTGGGGATAAGGACCTAACCAGGCCATATCGCTGGGGTGGTGAGGGCGCGAAGCTGGGCAAAGACGTGGAACCGAGATTTTCGTTCTATGTGGAAGGAGACAACGTGAATTCTTCTGGAGCAAGGTCCCCGCAGGGAGCCAGGTTTAGCTGGATAAGCATCACCCGGGCCTGTTCTCTGAATGTGGCGAGGAGGGACTAAGTGCTTGGGCCTGTGACCGAGAAGACTGGAGCCGGATAGGGCTGAACTCAGCCCCAGGCTTTGTTCCCCTAGCCGGTGGTGAACCTCACCGGTCTAGCTGCAGGCCCCCACCTCTTACCTCACCGCAAGGCCGGACATTGACCCCTGAACTCACTAAATTGGGCAGGTAGAGGAGCTTGGAATCTACTGGGCCATTCTGGACATATCTACACTGGCCACAAGGACTTTCCTCATCTGGCTCTGGGTATACATCTCCCTATGTAAATCCATAGACTTTTATAGTAACAATTCCTTGTTGTCACGCTTTCCAAATACTTGGACATCAGTTGTCTGTCATTAACCCTGTTTACAGATGAAGAAACGGACTACACAGGACCAGTGACTGGAGTCCGGTCCTGGTCTGGGTTGAGGTGGGACAGTTCCGTGGGCCTGGCCTGGTTCAGGTTCTGCCCCCATTCTACCCCAACCCCAACTGCAGCTGGACTCTCAGAGGATCAGTGATGGGTTACCCAGTGCCTTGGGTGAAGGGGGTTCTACCTTCAGTTTCCCTCTCCTTAACCTCTCCCATTGTGCCTTTCTCTCACTTTCCTTTCCTGTAATTTCATAATTTCCTTCCTTCCCTTCCCTCCCTCGGCAGATATTTATCTCTTACCTGATTTCCTCTATTTCCGTTGCTCTTAGGGCCTCTTTCCCCTTTGTTGCCTCCCCTGCAGTAGGTTAAGAGAAGAATTTGTTACCTTCAGGAGCTCTCTAAGTCTCCCTCTGTGTTCTGGATCCAGCATCAATGCGCCCCACCACGCCCCAAGTTTTTCTTGTGCCAGATTCCCTGCTTGGTCCCTGCCAAGCTCCCACAGGTCTCCCATTGCTGACCATGTGCTTGCTCCCTCCCCTCACCAGTGGACAGAAGCCCACCTTACCCCCAACCTGCGGCCCCTCCCCCACCTCTGCTCCCCAGCCCTTCCCCTCCACTTCCCCGTCCTCCCTTTCAGGCTGCTGAGTTCTGCAGGAGTCCCCAGGTTGATCATGCCTCCCTCATGCTGGAGCACCTTATAGTCCCACGCATCTGCAGGCTGCTTGCCTTTCACTCTACACCAGCCTTCCCTGGGTTCTCATCTCCCCAAACCCAGCACTTCGCATTATTCAGAGGAGAAGACCTGAACCATCTGTCCTAGTTCTAGCCCCACATCAACTTTTCTCCCCTCTCCATCTCTGGAATAGACTGGGCTCAAGTCCTGACTCATCCATTTACCAGTGGTGAGCCCTGGGGCCAACAATCTTGCCTCAGCTTGCACATCTGTGAAATGGCAAGCCTTTAGTGGGACCTCTGTGGGGATTAAATGAGATAAATTTGTGATGTCCAAGACCAATGTCTGACTCCAGAGAGGCACTCAGTGAATGTTGCGCTGTCTGCCTTTGCCTATGCAGGAAACCTGGGACTCATCCTCAAATCCTCATTCTTTCCCATCCTCCTTATCCTACCAGTCACCAGGTCTTGAGGTCAAGTACTTCTCAGATCTCTATCTTCTCCCTTTTTGCTTCTTTGCTGGCTGATTTCATTCTTCATAACTCAGTTCAACTTCTCCCAGAACCATCCCCTATCCCCCCCACCCACCTGTCACCACTCAGTCATAGCATTCCCCTAGAGAGTGGAGCTGTCTTTGGAGACATTGGTCCCAAACATCCCCAGTCATCTCCCTTTGACCTTCCGTCTTCCTCTTTCCTCTTCAGCCTCCTTCATCTTCATGTCTCCCTGCCTTCGTGTTTCCCTCACCCCGTTAACTTTTCTTCTTCACCACCAGCTAAGTCTTAAATAACTTTTTGTCCCTCTCCGGCTCCCTCATTTCCTTCTTGACTCTGCAAGCCTTTACAACCTGGCTTCCATCCCCATCATATTAGGAATAAGCCTTGTAAAAGCTCCAAAACTTTTATCACGGTGCTATTACAACAGTAATGTGTGCTTACAGAGACAATAATAAGCACAACAACCTCATCATGTTATTGTCTGATTGAATTAGTTATAATCCCCACCCAATGGGCTTGAAGCAGTACATGTAGTAAGCACTTGATAAATGTTAGCAATTATTTTATAGAGCTGTGTTTTCTAATACGAAAGCCATGTGGCTATTGCGTGCTTGAAATGTGGATGGCTTCAACTGAGATATTTTGTAAATATAAAATACACACTAGATTTGGAAGGCTGAGTGTTAAAAATGTAAACAATATTAATATTTTCTATGTTGATTACATGTTACAATAATAATATTTGGGATATTTGGGGGTTAAATAAAATATATTATTTTTATCAATTTCTTTTTACTTTTTAAATGTAGCTACTAGAACATTTTAAAGTGCTTATGTGTCTCACATTCCTATTGGACAGAATTGCTGTAGAAAATGCAAGTAATCCAAAAAAGAGAGGAAGAGTAAATGGGTTTGGGGAAAGGGAAAACAGAGGTCTTGTAATTGTCAAGCCCTCCCACGCTGAAACAGCGTTATGGGATTCTTGCAGTATATCCTTCCAGTTCTTTCTGTCTCTAAGTGTCTCCCTTCAAAAGCAGGAATCATACTGTACACACTTTGTAAACTGCTTCTTTGTAACCATCACAAGCATCTTTGTATCCATTAAATATTCTCTATTGTGGGACATTTATGCTGTTTACAAAGTTTCAGTATTTTAAACAAAATTTGAGCCAGTCTTACTATCAATACATGTACATGGGTATTACTTTTCTATATATTTCTAGAAGTATAATTTCCAGATGTATCTTGATGGTTTGGGGGAAGAAAATGGACAGAATAAACAAGATAAATTTGCTATCATTTAATAAGTTCTATATGAAGTGCCACGTGCTATGCTATGTCCATTGTACATTAATTTCCAGATATGCAGTATTTTGATTCTTTTGAGCCACGTTGCTAATTTGGCCCTGGAAATGTTGTACCCATTTATTCTCCCATGAGAGAGTTTAAGGATTTCTCTTCATCCTCTGAAATACTAATCAGGACTCCTTCTTTCCAAACCCAAGTCTTTCTAGTTATAATTGTCAGTGGGCTCTTCAGCATTTGAAGAGCCCTTCAACTTCTATTCTTTTGGAAATTCTCTCTCCCCTTAATTTTCCTAACAAGTAATTGCCTAGATATGCAGCCTCTGGGAATAGCTCCTTCATGGACTTCCCTTTCTTTTCCTAACTGTGTGTCCTTGAGACTTCCCTGTCTATTTCAACCTTCCAATCTATCCATCTATATACCATTATTTACTCCTGCAGCTTCAACCAATAACTGATACAGACTCCTTTATGGATTTGTAATACCAGCTCTTTATTTTTCCCCAGATCAAGTCATTAATTTTTCAGATATTTGTGAGATGCCTTCCCACAGGCTCCTGAGACACTCACAACACCCTCAAACTGAAATCAATTTGCCCACTAAATCTGTGCCCCTCCCTGGCTCAGCTTCCTCTGAAACAGCCCCATCTTTCTCCAAGACATGGAGCAGCTAGGAAGCATCTGTGATGTCTTCCTCTTGGCCAGCACCCTGCACAGCCAGGCTTTGCATCCATTCCTTTCTTTCCGTGCCCTCTGCCACTGGCATACTTCCCTCCTTGTTACCTATCCCCAGTGATCCTCCTACAGTAATAATTTGTGGTCTCTCCTCTCTATGATTCATATCATATGTGGCTGCCGGATTTCTACAACACAACTCTATCTCGGTAAGATGTTTTCACACAACTGTGGGACCCAGGGCAGCTTCTTTACCTCTCTGTGACTCAGTTTTTTCACCTGCAATCTGCAGATAATAATAACACCTGCAGAAAGAATTAAGATGAGGTGATTCATGTATAGCTTTGCAAACTCAATAAACATCAACTGTTAGTGTCAATGTCTTCAACAGAGTTCAAACCCCTTAGTTGGGCATTTAAGGACCTTCATGAACAAGAACCTACTAGATCATGTCCTCTGCTCACCTAGGGATAAACTGTGCTGCACAATACTCCTGCCACCCAAGGCATTTATCCAGAGACCGCTTACTCTCTGCGGCATGCTCTACACATTTCTCCTCCCAAAAAATGCTACTCTAGAGCATATGTCCATCCCTTTTCTGAGAGGAGGAAAATTGTCAAAAGTGCATGAAGTCAACTGTATAGAATGCCAGCGTCATGAAAACTGTCATTTATTTTGTTCATTGCTGTGTTCCCAATACCGAGAATAATTGCCTGGCAATATTAGATGCTTATTCAAGACTGTTGACTGAATATACCAATTCGAAAAACACAATTTAAAGTTATGTTTGTTCTGAGACAGTGTAAAAGTGTAAATTTTCATCACCATAGAACATAAAGAAAAGATGATCCCATGCTCTGTGAGGTCTGTGATGAGAACAGGACCTATGCCTCATTCTGGGAGATTTCTTCTGCAGAGCCTCCAACAGATGGGAAAGGAAACCCAGACACTTTGAACTTGAACCCTGCCCTGTAAATTACCTAAAGTCTTGAGTGGGGAGGACTAAATTTTCCAGTGTCTCTCTAATTGTAAAATGTGTGAACTTGGAGCAAATATCTCTTTCTTCTGGGAAGACCACTTCAATGGCTGCCTCACTTTTGCAAGGACAAACAAAAGACTCAATTCTTAAATGGAGCAGTTAGAGGTCCCATGACTCAGTGCTCTGCATAACGATACAAACATCTCTCTAATAGGATGGTATCTTTGTAGATTACTATTATTTCAGGGAAATATTTCTTTTCAACGTATGGATCTAGGCTGCTCTCTCCCTGAAAATTAGAACTCCTTCTTAGGAGTATAGATGTGCTCTTATTCAAATACTTCTATGGAATTGAAGGGCAGGGGAGGCCATGCCCTTCACCTCCCACTGATAGTGTGGTCTTGACCAAAAGCGCCAAAGCCTACCCCAAGTTATTGATTCTGCTGAATATCACTCAGAATGTCAGTCCAGAAGGAATATTTTTACTTTTTATTTTAAAAACTTGCAAACATACCCCAAAGTAGACAAAAGTGTATAATGCCTATCCATATTCCCTGTTGCTTAGATTTTATAGCCACTCACATTTTTCCATTTTGCTTCATCCTTTTTTCTCTAGAGTATTTTAGAGTAGATTACAATCATCATGATATTTCACCTCTAAATATCTCACTGTGAATCTCCTTGGGGAATTCTTTTTGAAAACCAAAACTTTTTACCATATGAAATTTCAAACATACCTTGTAGAGAGAATGATATGATGAATCTCCACATGTTTATCATTCAACTTCAGTTATCAGTCTTTTGCCAGGCTTAAAAACATCTTTTTGAATGACTGCTGAGTTGGCACAAAAGTAAAGAAAAATAATTGCCCATAAATTCTGGAAACTTGAATTGAGACAAGGAAGTACATTTTGAAGTTAGAGTTTGTGTTGGAACAAATCCTAGCTCACTGGTGATCCAGAGTTTGGGCTTTAAAGGGCCACAAGTTCGAAGGACAGGGGACAAAGAAGGGGACAGGAAGTCAGATCAAAGACTTTTTTTTTTGAAAGGTGACATCTTAGCTGAGTGAATGAGAAAATAATTCACCTGCCACAGAAGGAGGTGGTGGACATATGATTCTGGCTTAGCTTTGGCTCTGTGTGGAAGGGAAAAAAGAAAACATGTTTTCTTGAGAGTTCCTAATCATAGCCCCGCTATACTTGGATTAGGGGCCAGAAATTTTAGCAAGCCTAAAAGATTCCAAGCTGAAATTTAGTATCCACTGAAAGAAGCAAGCAAGCTTCTTTAGAGGAATACACCTGAAAGCCAAACTTAAAACAAACTTTTTTTTAATTTTATATTGGAGTATAGTTGATAAACAGTGTTCTGTCAGTTTCAGGTGTACAGCAAAGTGATTTAGTTATATACATACATAGATATATAGAAAGCTTATTTGGGTTATTACAGAGTATTGAGCAGTTTCCTATGCTATACAGTAAGTCCTTGTTGGTTATCTGTTTTAACTATAGCGGTGTGTACATGTCAATCCCAAAGGCCTAATCTATCCCTCCCCCTGCCCCTGCCCCCCTCCCTTCCCAATCACAAATTTGTTCTCTAAGTCTGTGAGTGTGTGTCTGTTTGAAAGACAAACTTTAAATAACTTCCCCAGACAAAGTTCCAAGGAAGATAAACTCACAATGAAAAATCACAAAATATACAGGGAAATAACCTACCATGGAAGTCAGCAGATACTATAAACTATGAATCAGACCTGTAGAGGCAGAGCATATTAGAACTATCGGGTACAGAATATAAAATAATTATGTACATTATGTTTTTAAAATAAAAGAGAGTATTAAAAAGAAACTAAAAATACCTAACATGGGTGTGGAAATGGTACAACTTCAGAAACTACTTGGCAGGGTTTTGTTTGGTTTCTGTTTTGGCCATGCCATGTGGCTTGCAGGATCTTAGTTCGCTGATCAGGGATTGAACCTGGGCCCTGGCAGTGAGAGCACTGAGTCCTAAACACTGAATGGCCAGGAAATTCCCTTGGTGGTTTTAAATAAAATTATAATATACCCATTCAGCCATTCTACTCCTGGGTATATATCCAAGAGAAATGAGTACATATCTACAAAACTTTATTCATAATCATCAAAACCTGGAAACAATCTACATGCCCATCAACAGTAGGGTGAACAGATAAATTATTAGACTCATACAATGAAGTGCAGTTGTCCATCAGAACAACATGGATAGATCTCAAATGCACTATTGGGTTGATAGAAGTCAGAATAATGGTTATCCCTGAGGAATTTTCCAGTAGACTGGAAAGTGGAAGAGTGGAACATGCTGAGGTCCTAGGAATGCTCTATATTTTAACTTTGGTGGTGTTTATATGGATACACACAAATATAAAGGTTCATCATGAGTACATTTATGATTCATCCATTTTACTATGTAAATTATACCTCATACAAACAAAAGGGACTAGCCAATTTGGAAAAGTACCAGGGAGAGATATAAAGTAAAATTACTGAAACTAGAAACTCAATTACAGAAAGTTAGTAGAACAGACACAGCACAAGAGAGAAATGATAACCTGAAAGATCTGAAGAACTGAAGAAATACAGCACAAAGAGAGGCAAAGATGTAAAAACTTTTGAGAGTTTAAGGGATATGGAGGGTTGTCCACGAAAGATTATATCTAATCAAGATTCTGAAAGTAGAGAATCGAGGTCATAGGCCAGAGGCATCATTTGAAGAGCTAATGGCTAAGAATTTCCCAAAATCGATGAATGACACCAATCCTTGGCTTGGGGAAGTCCACCAAATTTCTACAAGATAAATAAAAGAAATCCACACATAGACAGTGTAATTGCAGAACACATTAGGAAAAGAGATCTTGAAAGCAGCCAGAGAAAAAGGACAGATTATTACAAAGACTGACAAGCGACTCTCAGCAGTGGATACCAGGAGCGAGTGGAATGTGTCCTCAAAGCACTGAAAGTAATGCACAATACGGAATTGTGTTGTTAACACAACGGGCTTTTCAAGATAAGAGTGAAATAAAGACGCATTTGGGCAAATTAAAAATGAAAATTTCTACCAACCCATCCTCCCTGAAGGAATTTCAGGCAGAAGAAAAGTCTGAGATGAAAAGATAAATGGTGAGTAAAGTTAATATAACAAATACTGACTGATTCAAAAATGGGCAAAGACTTGAACAGACATTCCTTTAAAGAAGATATATGGATGGCTGAAAGTACATGAAAACATGCTTAACTTCACTAATCATTAGGGAAATGCAAATCCAAACGAGATGGCTTCTATCAATAAAACAGAAAATAACCAGTGTTGGCAAAGATGGGAAGAAATTGAAAGGCTTGTGCCTGTTGGTAAGAATGTAGAATGGGGTAGCCGTTGTGGAATACATAGCAGTTCCTCAAAATCTTAAAAATAGAAGTACTGTATGATCCAGCAATTCTACTTATGGGTATAATACCGAAAAGAGTTGAAGGCAGAATTGTGAAGAGATATTTGTACATCCATATTCATTGCAGCATTATTCACAATATCTAAAATATGGAAGCAATTCAAATATCTATCAACAGATGAATGAATAAGCAAAATGTGGTATGTACATATACAATGGAATATTATTCAGCCTCAAAAATGAAGGCAATTTTGCAATATGCTATGATATGAATGAACTTTGAGGACATTATGGTAAATGAAATAAACCAATCACAAAAATTAAATATTGCATGATTTCACTTTTTTGGGGTACTTGGAACAGTCAAAATGATAGTGACAGAAAATAGAATGGTGATTGCCAGGGACTGGGAAGAAGGGGGAATAAAGAGTTATTTTTTTCAATGGGTAGAGAGCTTTAGTTTTGCAAGATGGAAAGAGTTTTGGAGATGGATGGTGGTAATGGTTGAACAACAGTTTGAATATACTTAATACCACTGGAGGGAGAAGGCAATGGCAACCCACTCCAGTACTCTTGCTTGGAAAATCCCATGGACAGAGGAGCCTTGTAGGCTGCAGTCCATGGGGTTGCTAAGAATCAGGCACGACTAAGTGACTTCACTTTCACTTTTCACTTTCATGCATTGGAGAGGGAAATGGCAACCCACTCCAGTATTCTTGCCTGGAGAATCCCAGGGACAGAGGAGCCCAGTGGGCTGCCGTCTATGGGGTCGCACAGAGTCAGACACGACTGAAGCGACTTAACAGCAGCAGCAGCAATACCACTGGAGAAGGGAATGGCAACCCACTCCAGTATACTTGCCCGGAGAATCCCATGGCATAGAAGCCTGGTGGGCTATAGTCCATGGGGTTTCAAAGAGTTGAACATGACTGAGTGACTAACACATAATACCACTGAACTGTACACTTAAAATGGTTAAGATGGTAAATTTTATGTTATGTGTATTCCACCACGATAAAAGTAATTTAAAAATGAATACATAAATAAATAATAAGTAAACGATGGCAGTAGCAAGAAATACGTGTATATCCTAAAATATATCTTTCTGGCAAAGTAAAAACTCTGCAACACATCCATCTAAAATATACATATTGATTACAAAACCTCAATGTCCTTGTATAATTTGTAGGACCAAAAACCCACTAAATATTGAACAACAGCACGTTAGTTGGGGTGGAGTGGTGACCAGATAAAGCAGTAGTCCCCAACTTTTCTGGCACCAGAGACTGGTTTGTGGAAGACGGTTTTTCCATGGACCGCGGTGGGGGGGTTTGGGATGATTCAAGTGCATTATATTTATTATGCACTTTGTTTCTGTTATTATTACATCAACACCACCTCAGATCAAGGCATTAAATTCTGGAGGCTGGAGACACCTGAATCAAAGCATATTTGAATTGTGTATTTTTCTGAAGGAAAGTAAAGATAGTGATTAACGATTTTTGGAAGTTACATGTGCCTGATAAGATGTCTAGGGTAACACCCCAAAGAACAAAAACAGGATATTATTTCCACGTTACTAAAAGAGGAAAAAATTGAATTTTAAAAATCTAGAGTGAAAGACAGTTAAACAACAATAAAACATCTTCTTAATAAAAACTGTAGTCCAGTGGAAAAATCTGAAATTCATGGTTTCTATACTATACAGTAGAATGCCACTCGGCTGAAAGAGCCCTGCTTTGGGACATTAATCTGGTTAGAAAATAACTGAGAAAACATGGAAAGTGTCATAACAAGAAGTGTTAGAGAATCTGTCATTGGCATTCTCTTCTTGGAGATGGAACACAATCACTGAGCAATTCTAAATAAATACTTAAATCACAGGAATTTAAAACATGATGTCAAAACAAAAGTTTGAGTTTCTATTTTTCACAAAAATTTCGAAGAGTTTACCATCAAATTATGATGCCAAATAGAATTGTGAGGAATAATCACATATTTCACCATCAAGAGTTAATCAGGGTTGATGCGAAGATTGGTATAGACAGTAACACATTTCAAGCCAAGATTCTGTATGTGGTTTGAAATTTATGAAAGAAAGTAATAGGCCTTATCAATCTGAAACTACCTTCAAACTATTGCACAAAATCTTCAAGAAGAATTAAAATATTCTTTTAAAACCTTTATATTCAGATTGATGATGGATGAGACAGAGCATTCTAAAAGACGTGCTGTTTTTTTAACCCATTCTATGGAATGGGCATTTTGTTATTCTGCTAACAAGAATTCAGGAATGAAAGTACTTGAAAAAAATTACTGGAAATTTCAGACAACCAGAAACAACATGAAATACATTTATATTGGTATAGTTTTGTAGAAAACATCTACTTTTTGGTGACATTGTCTTTTGTAAACTATCATAGGATTAACTGAAACCTATTGAGGAAAGCAGACTGTATCTACAGCTGAAAATGAAAACTGTGTCTATCAGGGGGATAGGGAATCTAATTTGTGAACAAAAGGAAGTATCTTGTATTGGAAATCAAAGAGAAATATCAACTAATTTAAGTTGGTTTCTACAAATTGTTCACACAATATGGATCTTTCAGTGCCAGTTTCCTTTTCTGAAATGGTAATATATCATAGAACCTGATTTGAGTATATAAATGCAAAGCACATAAAATTGTGTTCAGCACATAGTAAGTATTTAGAATTATTAATAATATAATATAGACATTGTTTCCTTAAACTATGCATGAGATACAAAAAGACAACTGATGGCATAATAACACTAAACTCTGTGCAAGTTTTTTTGCAGAAAATGTCCCAGACCATCCTAATTAAGCAGATGTTCCTGGGTGCCATGGCTATGGATGAGCTCACGGGGAGGCTCTTATGTGAAATTATTATGGAAGCTGATTTTAATAAAATGCATGCCTATATCTACATGGGAGCTGCTGACACAAGTGAAAGATTTAATGTTGTTGCTACAACGTTTACGGAGGATGAGCCAAGAGCTTTATACACACATTGTCATGCACATCTTGGGGATTTAATGGTGTTGAGGTTTGTTGGGATATGAAAGAACTCCACAGTGATCTCAGTACTGTCAATTCTTTGTATGACACTATTCATGCATCTCTGAAAAGCTGGCAAATTTTCAAAACATTTGTAAGTGGAGTGAAGGCATAACATACAGGAAGCTCCAAGGTTGTTGAAAACATCTTGGATTGTTGGTTGTGTCTGAGGGACTTTGCCGCTTATTCAAACATGGGAAGTTCTATCAAGCTATTCTTGAAATGCACAGGTGGCTGGTGTGGTGAGGCAGACTCTGGTTTTCAAATTTGAATTCACCTTTGTTTACAAATTTTAAACAAAAGGATAAGCATTGCAGGCATTTTTTTTTTCCTAAAGAGCTTCCAAGGAAGCTATAGACATTTTTCTCTTTGCCATCAAAGTTAGAAGCAAGATTTTATGGTTTATCATCTGAAAGAAGTGATAACTATTTCAAAATCATTTGGGACAGAATAGAGAAATTATGCCAAAAAGTAATCCCTAACGATTTCAAAGTGGGAAAAAATTGTTTTAAGAAAAAAAAGTTTTCATGTTAATTCAGATAAAACATTTCCCCTACTACATAGAAAAGGTATAATAAACCTTTATCTTGAATAAATAGTAGTCATATTGCTAAACTTGTATTTTCAAAAACCAGTAATAGCTGGTTAATAAAATGAAAGAAATTTCAGAAACACTATCTTGTGGAACAGTATATTAAATGAAGTGAAACATGTACAAGAATTTTCAGTGTTCCTGCCTGCCATGCCCAGAGCTCCATATACCCCAACTGTCCTGGGTGAACCAGGGCCCTCCTCCTGGCCACAGCTGATTGGACTGCGATGGGCACCATAAGCTTGCCCATCACCTTTGGGCTGGGCTCAAACAATGGGATTCTCTCGCAGGCATTAGAGTTAAGTGACTTACAGTGAAATGATGCCTGATAGTGGGCAGAGGGGCAGAGAGCACTGCAAACCAGGGAGCTGGGGATGGTGGAGGCCCTGCGGGCTGGGCCTCCATGTGAGCCCAGGGAAGCCCAGCCCATGCAGAAAGGCCATCCTGGCTTCAGGCCAAAAGCCTGCTCTACTGAAGGTCGGGAGCACAGCCCGTAGTGTGCAAGTGCTCCCCACCCCTGTCTGTCTCCCCGAGTCTTTGAGAGCAGTCCTTATATTGCCTCCTGTCCCCCTACAGTAATGTTTGCCAGACTCCCTGATAAATGGATTAATTAGGATCAGAGGACAGGTAGGAAATATCTGCTGGGTGATGGATGTGATGAGCATGGTAGATCTGCAGGAGAGGACTCTTGGCCTCTTACTGGATCTCCTGGAAAGTGGCTGAAGTATTGGTGGGGAGAGGCCTGAAGAAAACTGTGAGAGAGCCTTGAGAAGTCTCAGCAGCCAGGGGCTGAGGACAGGGGCCTGTTGGTGTGTAACAGTCATCCCTAGGAGAGCATCCCATGGGAGCCCAGTGCCTCGGCCCCAGTGCTTCAGAGACTTCTGCCGTCTGGCCTCATCCACTCCTGACAGGCCTCGGGACACCCGGCTGGCGGGGGTCCACGTCCTCACACACCACACCCCTCGCTGCTGTGCCGTCCGCGGCTCACCAGAGCCAGCCCTGCTCAAGCCTCAAGGCCTCTTCTAACCTCACTTCTCCCAGGCAGCCTTCCCCACCTTTGGAGGCTTCAGGCCTCCATTCACACTTGCATCTGTTAACTCAGGAGAGGCATGTGGCAGGAATCCAGGACTCCCCGGGGCCACAGCACGAAAAGAACAAGATAGCCACTGCCCTTGATTCCCACAGCAGGCGTTTAGGCCCTCCTCACCCCTTCTTTTGCCTCATTCCATGACCGTTCTCCAGTGAGAGAGGAGAGCCACAAGAAGCCTTTTCTCGCTCGTCCATGGCTGAGTTTCTGGTCCTCCTCCTCCCGTGTCCAGGAAGCCTGCGGTTCCAGCTGTTCTCTTTCATTCTGCCTCCACATAGGTACAGGATGCTTCTCACCTCCACCCACGCCTGGGGGCACTCCCTGTGTCTCCCCCAGGTAGCCAACCACCCTTTAATGGCACACTACCGCTCAGGTGTGGCGAGCCCATGATTCTTAGTAAGCTTGGCAGCTCTCCTGGAGACCCCTCTCTTTCTCAAGGGATCACAGACAGTCCCCTCGGTTACCCCCGAGTCTACACTGCCCTTCCCACCCTGCTGCCCCGCTCAGGCCTCAACCTTGCAGCCCCCTTTCCTGTAGTCTGAGAGGCTGCTTCCAGGCCTTGACTAGCCTGATGTTCTCAGTGCCATCACTGTGATGGGTGGAATTTCTGATTGCTTAGACATGAACCACGAGGAAGGCCAGGATATGCTAAGCCGAGCTGCAGTGGAATCCCTATCTTACTGCCTTCGGTGCAATTTGCTCTTCCTCCAGGAAGCCTCCCCAACTACTCTAAACCTAACTCCGCTGGATCTGCCAGGTCTCTTCCAGAGAAGTTTGAAGCTCACAAGTGACTCTGTAACGTGTTCAACTTTTGCCTATCTATAAAACCTCTGTAAATGTATAGAATGGTGTGGTTATGTGTTTTCCCAGTATTCAACAGATATTTCCTGATCACCTGCTACGTGCCAAGCATTGTACTTGGTGCCGAGGACAAAGCAGTGAGCGAAACGAAGCATGGCTGCCCTGCCATGGAGCTTACCTGGTAGCATGTTGGGTGAGACAGAATGAGCAACCAGGCACTCATGGTGTGAATGGTGTGGAGTGGGTGGCAGGAGGTTTTAGGAGCAACATGGCAAAAGCACAATATCAGAGATGCCAACCGTTTCTTGCTCCACCCAAACCCTAATCTGAGGAATCTTTGGTCCAAACAGCCATATTCTGTGTGAGCCACACAACCCCAGAATAAAGGAGATCCGACGAAACAGGCTCTTAGGTCAAGCTTAAGCAGGGAGTGGGATTGGCCAGGGGAAGCCACTGGGGATGTGAGGGATCCAGCAGACTTAACCACCACGAGAGGAGCAGGAGGGAGTCTCCTGGAGGTAAGAGTGCTTGTCCCCGTGTGAGTGAGACTTCCAGGGGGCTAGGCCCCACAACTGCACTCACGGTAGCATGAGCAGAGCAGTAGACATTTGAGAAAAAAAATCAGAAGAGCTACATTTGGTTTGAACAGTGTACATTCTTCTATCCCTCTTTCCTTCTTTTTATGTCTCAGTTTATTCTCTCTCTTATTAAATTTTCTTCTAATTGCCAAGGAAAGGAATTTTCATGACAGAAAAATTTTCAGAACACTATAAAGCAAAAAGAGGTACATAAAAATTCTTCAAAGTTCCACCACTCCGATATCATTATTGTAAAAATCTTGGTGTTATTGATTACAACTAATACTTGTTGAGCTCTTTCTAGATACAAGGCACTAAGACTTACCAGGCGTTATTTTATTTAGTCCCCGTGACATTAGTAGGTGAGTACTCTTTGCAACTCAACCTGGCAGATAGAGGAGGACACTGAGACATGGTCTAAGTAGAAGACAGACTGCAACATGAATAAGGGCAGGTGACAAGCAAGCTGAATGATAGGCGGTGCTCAATTTTTGTTGTACATATTTATGGTCTTAAAAAAAAGACCATAAACAAATATGGACTCCTGTTTCTTTTTACAAATATACTTTGAAGAAATTTTAAGTAAAATACAGTCATACTTAATATACTTTATACAGGTCAAGTCATGTATTTGTGCTGGAGAAAGTAAAAAATACAAGTGATTGTAACAAAGAAAACAAAAATCATCTGTGATCCTCCCACCCGAAATACCACCGTTTACATTTAGAATCTTTCCTCCATTCCTGGAATGAATTTAGAATTAGGGACATAGCTGCAGCTCCTAAACAGGCAACAGCACCCAGGGAGCCTTTTAATGAGCTGGGAAGCCACATGAGCACGCACTGGAGGGTGTGAGTTACACTCGAGACCCTGAAGAACACTTCTGTCTGATGGCAGATGAGTTTGTTACAGACTGTAAGGTTAAACACTGCTCAAATTCTTTACAGACACCCCGGTGGCCGCGCAAGGGGAGCTGGACTTTCTCCCCAGAGATGCACGAGCTGGAGAAGTCATTTCCTGTCTGAGCCTCAGTTTCCTCATCTGTACAATGAGCTGCTACCTTTAGAAGAATGAGTGAATGCCAGCAGGGTTTCACTTCTGGGTTATCTGCTGCATTTTGGATGATTCCTGACACAGTTCCCACCCAGCTCTGGCACGAAAAACAAGAGGGCTGGTATTAATGAAAGAAGCTGGGGTCAGGGAACACCAAAGGCTTAAGGATGCCCAAAGGAGGGTGTGAGCGCTATTTCCCTGGAGGGCTGGGCCAGCCAAGCCGATTAGGGCCCCAGAGCAGCTGTGGGCAGAGGGAGGCCGCTGGGAGTGAGGGGATTCAAACGGCTCTTTCCCACCCTCTCCCCCACCAGCCTGCTCTGTGTAAAAATTCCAAACTCCCAATCAAACCCCCATCTCTTTCTTCTTTCATTCACCTGCCCATCTTCCTCTCCTCTTCTCTCCTTTTCTATCCAAACTCATAATTAATCGCTCAAGGCAAAAGTAATGAATGTTAATTGGCCATCTGTAGGAAGACTAATTAAAATCTACCACGCTGGGGTTTCAAACATACCTATAGCAACGGAGTGAATCGGGAATGAGGCGACGAGGGACTGAGGTAACAGCTGAAAGACTGCAAAACACCATTGGGCTTAGGTGTGAGGGAACAGCGCCAGAGAGGGGCCGAGATGCTGGAGAGGGAGAGGGGAGAGAAACTTGCTTGATTTGTTCTTACCACTGCAGGGCCTGGTGTTTTGTGGCTTTCTGTTTTGTATTTAACAAACACATTTACACATTTCCTTCTCACCGGACGTGGTTTAAGGGGTGGCTGGAGTTTGTCGACACACAGTTGTCGTTCCTCGGCCCCAGGCCTGAACACACCCCTTTTTCCAAGTACACTTGCCCCATGTCAAAATCACACACACACACACACACACCCCACACACTCCCACATACACTGGCTGGTTAAATCTCTTGCACAACTTTGCACAGGTTCAGGCTTGTCACATTATACACTTGCACATTCAGTTATAACCTGAGAGCAACCCAGGGACATGTGGTGACACATAATCACATGTAATCACGTCTGCACACTGCTCTATGCATGTATGCTTTAAGTGTACAAGCCAACTGTCACGCAGATGTGAAAGTGGGTGTGTACTCACAGTAATTTATACCTACACTCAAATTCACGTAATTGTCTTCTAGATACGCACAGATAGATACCCAGGCCCACAGTTGCATGCATATACTGTTACCTGGCAAGTTTTACATCAACAGTTTTATACACAGGTATACTATGGTGACTTAGATGGTAAAGAATCTGTCTGAAATGCAGGAGACCCAGGTTCAATCCCTGGGTTGGGAAGATCCCCTGGAGAAGGGAATGGATACCCACACCAGTTTTCTTGTCTGGAGAATCCCATGGACACAGGAGCCTGGCGGGCTATAGTTCATGGGGTCACAAAGAATAGGACACAACTGAGTGGCTGACATTTTTCACGCATCAGTCAGTCAGTCAGTTCATTTGCTCAGTTGTGTCCGACTCTTTGCGACCCCATGAATCGCAGCACGCCAGGCCTCCCTGTCCATCACCAACTCCCGGAGTTCACTCAGACTCACATCCATCGAGTCAGTGATGCCATCCAGCCATCTCATCCTCTGTCGTCCCCTTCTCCTCCTGCCCCCAATCCCTCCCAGCATCAGGGTCTTTTCCAATGAGTCAACTCTTCCCATGAGGTGGCCAAAGTACTGGAGTTTCAGCTTTAATATCATTCCTTCCAAAGAAATCCCAGGGCTGATCTCCTTCAGAATGGACTGGTTGGATCTCCTTGCAGTCCAAAGGACTCTCAAGAGTCTTCTCCAACACCACAGTTCAAAAGCATCAATTCTTCGGCGCTCAGCTTTCTTCACAGTCCAACTCTCACATCCATACATGACATAAGCAGAGCCAAATATTAATACTAAGGTGGCAAACAGGGACCCATACATACTTGGCTGGGGGCCAGGGCAGGCCTATGTGTGATTCATATGTATCCACATATGTGCATACAGAGGCTCCGGCCCCAGGGAAGAACACACCCTGAATGACGACCACTCACCTTCTTGGGAACACAGGGCTGGAGCCACAGATGCAAGCACTCAGGCCTCATGTCCTTTTTCACTGCTTTGAGCAAAGTAGGCACCTACAACCTGCCTAGAATGGCCCATCCAACCTTCGGGCAGAAAGGATGGTGGATCTTGGGAAGGAGGGAGAGATGACTTGGGAGTTGGGACTGGCTTTGAGGAGGCAGGGCAGAGGTGGGGCTTCTGGCGAGTGGGATGGGTGGCAGGGCCTCTGGACTCTGCCTGTCTTGATGGGGTCAGTTATGTGGGTGTGGGGAGGCTTCCACCTCTGGGCCTGGCACTGTGAGAGGAACTCTGACCTGGGGCGGGGTGCCTTCCACCAGGGCTCCTATTCACTTAGACTGAGAAGGCTGCCCTCCTTTCTGAACAGATTTGGAGGACTCTTCCTCATGACTGTAAAATCCCTTTATGACAAGTGTAGATAAAAGCAGGAAGGAGTGCAAATGCACAGAAAAGAACTTCCTGACCCAGGGGCCAGGGGTAAGAGCTTGGAAAGGGTCAGTGAAGAGAAGGGGGCCAGCCTCCCCTGCTCCCCACCAGAAAAAGGTAAGCACCCTGGGCCTTAGTCCACACTCCCTGCTCAGAATCTGAGATTCTCAGACCTCTATGGCCCAGAGTCAGTGTCCCAGCACATCCCTAGGCCCAGAGGGGAATCCAGCTGGGAGAAGAGCCAGCCAGAGGAAGCTTTGGTGCTCCCAGAGGGAGCTGCAAGCTGGGTGCGTCCCTGGAAGTCAGGAGTCAGCCACCGAAGGGATCCCGGCTCTAGCAAAAGGCTGCGAAGAACCCCTGAGGTCCAGGAATGACGGGCATACAGGAGGCCAACACTCACTACCACCCCTGTAGGATCCAGGGGGTTTGGCCACCCTTCCTCCCTACCGACAAGTAAGGACACCCAGTGGCTCCAATTGCCCAGGGCCGCATGGCTCTAAGAGGCTAAACCAGGCCACAGAAGCCAAGCCCGGTACTAGGCCTCTCCGTGTGCAGGCCGGGAGGGAGTGGGCCTGCTTCCCTGGGTGTGGACTTCCTGGAGAGCCTCCGGGTCCTTGGGGATCTCCCTCTGCCAGGCTGAGGGCCTCAGCATTCTCTGGGAGGAATAGGCGCACACATGCACACACTCTCACACTCACACACACAACCCTACGACAGCTTCTACATTTGGAGCTGACAGATGTGCAAGGTAACAGCTCGGTGCCGCCTGTGCAGCTGAGGCCCCACGTCAGAGTGGGATTATTTCCAGCGAGGCTCAGGGCGGCTGCATGAGTGCAGGCCCGGGTGTGTGTGAGTGTGTGAGTGCGTGTGAGGGAAAGACAGAGAGAGTGTGTGTGTGTATGTGGTTTCTCTTACTCTCTCCTTCCATCTAAATCTGTCTCACTATGTTGCAAACCGTTGTCTGTTTTCCTCCCTGTGTTTCTCTGTCTTCCTCTTCTGTCCTGTTCATGCTGTCTCAGCCATTCACCCTTGCCGTCTGAGTTTTGTCGTCTCGACCTGGATGCTTCAGAGAAGAGAGAAGACGTGCCTCCCCTCGACTCCCTCATTTAGCCCATCCCTTTCCTGTCACTCCCAGCAGGCCCCGAGGCGGACTCTTAGAGAAAGCCCATTTCGTCTCAGAGGACGATGCAGCTGTCCCTGCCCTGCGCACAGGGTGCCTGCCTGGGGGATAGGGTGGTGGAAGATGGGGTGGTCATGAGGCTGGGAGCAGCTCCCCGCCTGACTCCTCGCCGTGGTCACTGTCTTCAGGCTTGGCCTTCTTCTCCTACTGAGCCAGCTCACCCCGCTGCTCGTCACTTATGTGCAGGCCTCCTTTGCTTCCCAAATGTTCTGTCTCCCTTTTGTTATTCCCAACTCCCAGCATAAGCTCAGCCTACCCATGGCCCTGGGCTGACCCCAAACCTGGACTCACAATGACCCTGACCTTGGCCACATATTAATCCTTAATTCTGACCTAGACTAACCCCAACTCTTAAGCCTGACTCTGTCTCTTGAACTTCCCCTTCTTTGAGGGGTTAGCTCCTTTGATCTCTGCCAGTATCACCTGAGTTTACAAGGTTCACAGCTCACCTTTTAAATTAGTTAATTAATTTTTACAGCTCATTTTTTAGTACTGTAGCATTGGAGTAGGGACATACTTGGACCCACTGAATTGGAATCTGTAGTAAAGGAGGAACAATGGAGGAGTGATTTTTTTTTTTTTTTTACCTTTCTTGGTGATTCTGACACAGGCCAGTCCTACCCATGTCCGCAATACACACATGAGGGCTTGCCTTTAGGGATTCCAAGGGGAATCCAAGGAGGTGGGGTTTAACCCCCACATAGGGAAGGTTGGGGTGGGTGGAGGCTTAACTGCCAGGCACCAGTCATCACACCCAGCCCTTTTAAATGCTTCACTCTACCCCTGGCAGTGGGCCACTACGGCATTCACTTGCTCACTCATTCATTAATCCATTCACTCACTTATCATCAAAGACTCAACAAGGCCTCAAAGAATTAGGTCTGCGTAAGGTCTCCGGGATACACACAGCCCCTTGAGCCTTGGATCCCTGGGGTCAAACTGGGCCTTGGAAGGGCAGGACCTGACAGGAAAGGACTCCACAGCAGCTGGACCAAGACCTGAACCAGAGTATGGACCAGACAGATTTCCGCAGCCCCAAGAGGAGGCACGGGTCTCAAAAGTGGGACCCAGGCCCCTCTCTTCCCTTGTCCTGGGGTTGGGGATGGGGGACATGGGCCTGTGGGCTAAGAGACCACTAGACAGCTTGCAGGCCGGTCAGCTGAGGAATCGTCTGAGCCCCTGGAATCAGCTGGAGGTAGGCCTGAGAGGTGGATCCCTCAAAGGAAAAAAGAGGCTTCCTTTTCCCTTCCTTCCTTTTCCCAACCACTTCCTGAAAGTCAAAGGTCAGGACCCTCTCAGCTCACACTAAGGGCAGTTAGAGCTGTGGGGTTGGGGGAAATGGGAGACAGAGGGGAAGGTAGGGGAGTCTTGCTGGAGTGGGATAATTTGGGGTGGGAGTGGGAAGGTGGGCTTTACTTCAAGTCTGAGGGAATGTCCAGCGTTTAGCACTGCCTCCCAGCACTGCAGGCAGAAGACCTTGGGGCTGGGGCAGAGAAGCAACGACAGCTCACTCTCTCCTCCGTCCAGCTACCCTCTAACCCCATCTTCAGTGGCCCCAGAGGCTCCCAGTGAGTCCTTGGCTAACCTCCCTGCAAGCTGCCTGGTGTCTTCAGACCCATGCCCCTCCGCGCTACCCCATCACTGTGTGATGCTGCGGGGGCCCCACCCCGGTGACTGGCAGTGCTTTCACTCCCATCCCTGCCACCGCACAGGACCCCGGTGAGGTCCTGTGGTGAGGGCGCAAGGCTGGGCACTGGGAGCGGGAATTACTGCACACACGTCTGCACAGGAGGCCGTGTTCTGCGGGGAGAGGCTGGGCGAGAGGAGGCTGGAGGCAGCAAGCCCGAGCCCAGCTCTGAGGTGAGACCCCGGGGAGAGCCGGTGGCACCTTGCCCTAGGAGTGGTCCTGAGGCCAGGTAGGAACAGCTGCTCACATCCAGCCTTGGCCAAACAGTGGACTCAGGCACTAGGCTGAGTGCTAGGGGACGTGCTTCGCCCACTCAGGGGACAAAGGAGAGGAATTGGGGGTGGACAGGGAGCTTCTGACCAATCCAACCCCTGCTGGTCATGCTCATGGACAGAGGTGGGTGCTGGGGCTCCCTGGGGTGTGCCTGGACTATTCCCACCCCCCACTCCCACAGGCCAGCTGCTGGCCTCCAGCTCAGGGGTATTAAACACAAAACCGAAAAACTACCAGCTCATTCAGGCCACAGACAAAGAAACCTTGTTTGTCTTTAGGCTAATCTGAGGCCCGCCGGCCAGCAGCTGAGCTCTGGGCACGTGCAGGCATGTATTGTGTGTGTGTTCGAGTGCGCTCATGTGTGTGGTAGCCAAGGACAGGCCGTGCACTCTAAGAACACACATGGCTGCCCCTGAGGTGGCAGGAAGGCCTCCCTGCCCCAGGGGTGCAGGACCTGCGAGGCTGAGTCCAGCCCAAGAAGCAAGGCCTGGGAAATCCCTATGGTCAGAGCACAGGGATCACTACAGAGGCCAGGAGGACCCGCCGGGCAGAGTGATCCCGGCTCTTTCTGCCTCCCCAGCTTCCTGGGGGCCCCTGAGAGTCCAGAAAAGTACAGGCAGAAAGGAAGGTCTAGGGTTTCCAAGGCTCTCAAATCCCCCAACTCCGAGCTGAGAGGATGTCAGGCATGGGAGTGCGTTGCCACCTTGTGGGGACATGTGGTACTTCTCCCTAAGTCTTGGTCAACCAGCTTCCTGGGGAGGGAGACAGCCCCACCGCACATCATACATTTTGCTGGTGCCGACTGCCCTTACATTCCCCTGGGAGCAAGAGGCCAGGCGAGATCTGTCCCACACTCACCAGACTGTGGCCCAGCCCCAGCCACAGAGGCCAATCTGAGAACTGCAGATGCAGCCTGACCACATTTGAAGCACCTTAGAGAAAAGTTTGCCAAGAAAGAATCTTAGAGCTCATCTACTCTAAGGAAACTGAAGCCCAGAGACAAGCCCCTGCCCAAGGCCCACAGCATCTCTATCACAGAGGGAAGCGAGACCGAGGGTCCGACTCCAAGCCTCAACCATTTTCCTGAGGGTCTGGTGAATCCAGGACAAGCTGTCCAGACAGAATCCCAGCCCGAGAGGCCGGGATTACAGGGGGTGTGGTGAGGGCTCTCGCCACAGGCCAGCAATGGAAGGGGCATCTGAGCCACACGATGAGGCTACGCATGCTCTGGATCTTGAGTTGCTCAAGTCGTGTCCGACTCCTTGTGACCCCATGGACTGTAGCCTGCCAGGGTCCTCTGTCCACAGAATTCTCCAAGCAAGAATACTGGAATGGGTTGCCATTTCCTTCTCCAGGGTATCTTCCTGACCCAGGGATCGAACCCAGGTGGCTCCTTTACTGGGGACCCATTAGGGACACCCCATCTTGATATTAAAAGGCAATAAATATCAGCTTCTGTGGCCACTCAGTGTGGCGCCAGCACTGTGCTGAACAGTTACAAACATTAGGTCATTTACTACTCATGATGCCCCTTTGAGGGAGGCACCATTATAATCCGCTTTTTTCAGATAGGGAAACTGAAACAAGAGGAGTAACCTGCCCTGGGTGGCAGAGCAGGGATCTGAGAACAGTGCCTTTGACTCCACTGAGGGCAAAGGCTCAGCTGGGTGAAGAAAGCGCATGAGTTGCTCCCTCCCTCCTAGGGAACCCAGCAGGGCACGGCCAGCTCTAGCTCAGGGCCTGCCTCCACAGGGACCAGTGTTGCCTCTGGTTCCCCAGGAGGCATGGCTTCAGTGCGCCCTCTGCTGTGCACGAGGAGGAACAAAGAGATCTGTCCGGCAATCAGAGGCAGGGCTGAGGCCCGAGACGGCTGGCAGGGACCATGGTCTCTGACCGAATAAGGAACAGGGACAGAGGGCTGCCTGGCTGTAGACCACCACCACCACAGAGCTCTCAGCCTGGCCCACACCTCCTGATCTGCAGAAGGAGCACACCCTTGGTTTCTCAGGGTTTTTTCCTCTTAGAATCTTGTCTACTTTCCATAAAGGCATGTTGGTCCTATGTCCAATCCCCTGAGGATCAGGTCTGTGGGGCAGATGAATGTTACCAGGAGGGCCCATGACAGGTCCACTGAAGATCTGGGATCCATCCAAGCATTGCCATGTGGGTAAAGGGCAGAGTTGGGAATCTAAGAGAGCCAGGGAAACCACCTTTCCCCAAGGGCGGGGGAGCTCTGAGTCAGGCCCTAAAGGCTGGATACCCTTTGAATAGGTCAAGGGTGAGGAAAGGGTAAAAGACTAGGGTAAGAATAGGAAAGGCATAAAGGAGGCACAGGTGTCTGGGCCAGTCACCTAGGACTTTGTTTGAACCTGGGTTTGCTACTGAGGGGCGCTCTGTGAGAAGAGGCAGACAGCCCCAAGACGCCCCAGGACATGAGGGCAATACCCCAAGTTTGGATTAACTGCCTCAGGAACACCCCTTGGGTCGAGGAAACCAGGGAGTTAGTCATAGGACCTGTATCAGAAGAGAAAGCAGGTATTAACAAAGGACAATCCACATTTTATTTGTATCTGCCTTTAACATGTAAAAAACTCTCAGGCTCCTTTCTCCCATCTGGTGGATAGATGGCAGATTCTGGAGGGAGGAAGCATCAGAATGAGGACACAGAGTTCAAGTGAAGGTCTTGCTACCCTGGGCAAAGAGCATCCCTGTGGGCTGGGACTTGCGCTGTCCTCCTATCCCTCCAGGCCATCTGTCAATCTACGTGGGTCCTCCTGTTTGACACTAGCTCATCCCTCCTTCCCCATGGACCGTCATGGGCCAGAGACCCATCCTCCTTTTCTCAGTGTTTTTAGCTTCCTGTCCTAGTTTTCCCATCCCTAAAATTCTATTTCTAGGGAGAAAGAACACCAACAGCCATAACTTGTCTCTCCCAAGTTCACTCCTAACTCAGGGTGGTCAATACAGATATCTGAAAACTGGGAACTCCAGCCACCCAGGGCTCTCACAGTTGGTTGGATCTGAGGGCAGGGCAGTAAGTAAGCATGAGTGCTTATCTGTGTAAGGTAGGGTTGGCAGCGCCACTGTGGCAGCATGTAGGGAGGCACAGGGCTCCTGGGTGTGCCTGTAAGAAGGGGAAGAGAGCCCCTAAAACCAAGGGCATGGTCTTATTCATCGTAGAAGTCAATATGGGCTCCAGACTCGAACTTGTCATTTTGCAGCAAGCTCAGAAGTTTCTGGGCTGATATCTTGCAATCCACAAGTTCCCCCTTTCTCTTCAGCTCCTGCAGGCTTTTTCGCAAGTCTGGGTCCACAGAGGTCTCCCGGGCTAACTGCTGCATGTCAGTGTCCAGGGGACCTAGGGGATGAAGAGCAGAAGATGAGGGGACATGACTGAGGCAGGGGCCCCCGATCTATGTGTGGAGTTGGGTGGAGTCAGGTCTGGCCAGAGGCAATACCTCACCTTGGCTGACATGTGGTCAGCATCACCAAAGGCTCCACACTTCACTATCGAGCTCCAGGCTCATCCAGTGTCCACTGAACACGGTCCCCTTAGACTACCAAATCTACAGATTCACGCTACCCCATCACTCCCCCTCAAAGTCCCAGAGCAGAGAGAGACACTCTCCCTGTGGGAGGAGAATGAAGTGAGCAACCAACTTCTCAAGGGCTCCCGAGCCAGCCCGCTCCAGCACCAGGTCAACTCCCATGGCTGTAGGTGGCTCCCTGTGCGTTCCCAAAAAGTCTACAAACAATAGGTGCTGGAGAGGCTGTGGAGAAAAGGGAACGCTCTGCACTGTTGGTGGGAATGTAAATTGATACAGCCACTATGGAAGACGGTGTGGAGATTCCTTAAAAAACTAGGAATAAAACCACCATATGACCCAGCAGCTAAAGTAATGCTAGTAAAGTAATGCTCAATATTCTCCAGGCCAGGCTTTAGCAATACATGAACCGTGAACTTCCAGATGTTCAAGCTGGTTTTAGAAAAGGCAGAGGAACCAGAGACCAAATTGCCAACATCCGCTGGATCATGGAAAAAGCAAGAGAGTTCCAGAAAAACATCTATTTCTGCTTTATTGACTATGCCAAAGCCTTTGACTGTGTGCATCACAATAAACTGTGGAAAATTCTGAAAGAGATAGGAATACCAGGAATTCTGACCTGCCTCTTGAGAAACTTGTATGCAGGTCAGGAAGCAACAGTTAGAACTGGACATGGAACAAGAGACTGGTTCCAAATAGGAAAAGGAGTACGTCAAGGCTGTATATTGTCACCCTGCTTATTTAACTGCTATGCAAAGTACATCATGAGAAACGCTGGGCTAAAAGAAGCACAAGCTGGAATCAAGATCGCTGGGAGAAATATCAATAACCTCAGATATGCAGATGACACCACCCTTATGGCAGAAAGTGAAGAGGAACTAAAAAGCCTCTTGATGAAGGTGAAAAGAAGAGAGTGAAAAAGTTGGCTTAAAACTCAACATTCAGAAAACGAAGATCATGGCATCTGGTCCCATCACTTCATGGCAAATAGATGGGGAAACAGTGGAAACAGCATCAGACTTTATTTTTGGGGGCTCCAAAATCACTGCAGATGGTGACTGCAGCCATGAAATTAAAAGACGCTTACTCCTTGGAAGAAAAGTTATAACCAACTAGATAGCATATTGAAAAGCAGAGACATTACTTTGCCAACAAAGGTCCGTCTAGTCAAGGCTATGGTTTTTCCAGTGGTCATGTATGGATGTGAGAATTGGACTGTGAGGAAAGCTGAGCGCCAAAGAATTGATGCTTTTGAACTGTGGTGTTGGAGAAGACTCTTGAGAGTCCCTTGGACTGCAAGGAGATCCAACCAGTCCATCCTAAAGGAGATCAGCCCTGGGATTTCTTTGGAAGGAATGATGCTAAAGCTGAAACTCCAGTACTTTGGCCACCTCATGCGAAGAGTTGACTCATTGGAAAAGACCCTGATGCTGGGATGGATTGGGGGCAGGAGGAGAAGGGGACGACAGAGGATGAGATGGCTGGATGGCATCACTGACTCGATGGACGTTGAGTCTGAGTGAACTCCGGGAGTTGGTGATGGACAGGGAGGCCTGGCGTGCTGCGATTCATGGGGTCGCAAAGAGTCGGACACGACTGAGCGACTGAACTGAACTGAACTGAACTGATGACCCAGCAATCCCACTCCTAGCTTGGTTTCCTACCCTGAGGAAACCAAAATTGAAAAAGACACATGCATCCCATTGTTCATTGCAGCCATATTTACAATAGCTAGAACATCGAAGCAACCTAGGTGTCCATCAACAGATGAATGGATAAAGAGGTTGTGGTACATATATACAATGGAATATTACTCAGCCATAAAAAGGAATGCATTTGAGTCAATTCTAATGAGGTGGATGAACCTAGAGCCTATCATACAGAGTAAAGTAAGTCAGAAAGAGAAAGAGAAATACCGTATAATAACGCTTATGTACGGAATCTAGAAAAATGGTACTGAAGAATTTATTTGCAGGGCAGCAATGGAGAAACAGACATAGAGAATAGATTTATGGACATGGGGAGAGACGGGGAGAGGGGAGGAGAGGGTGAGATGTATGGAGAGAGTAACATGGAAACTCCATTACCATATGTAAAACAGATAGCCAACCGGAATTTGCTGTATGGCTCAAGAAACTCAAACAGGAGCTCTGTATCAACCTACGGGGTGGGATGGGGAGGGAGATGGGAGGGAGGGTCTAAAGGGAGCAGACACATGTATACCTATGGCTGACTCATGTTGAGATTTGACAGAAAACAACAAAATTCTGTGCAGCAATTACCCTTCAATTAAAAAATAAATAAATTTATAGAAAAGTCTACAAACAATAAATGTTGGAGAGGGTGTGGAGAAAAGGGTTAGAACCCTCTTGCACTGTCAGTGGGAATGTAAACTGATACAGTCACTATGCAAGACGGTATGGAGAGTCCTTAAAAACTAGGAATAAAACCACCATATGACCCAGTAATCCCACTATTAGGCATATACCCTGAAGAAACCAAAATTGAAAAAGACACATGTACCCCAATGTTCTTAGCAGTACTATTTACAATAGCTAGAACATGGAAGCAACCTAGAAGTCCACTGACAGATGAATGGATAAAGAAGCTGTGGTACATATACACAATGGAATATTACTCAGCTATAAAAAGGAACGTATTTGGGTCAGTTCTAATGAGGTGGATAAACCTAGAGCCTATTATACAGGGTGAAGTTAAGTCAGAGAGAGAAAGACAAATATCATATATTAATGCATATATATGCAGTCTAGAAAGATGGTACCAATGAATTTATCTGCAGGGCACCAACAGAGAAATAGATAGAACAGACTTATGGACATGGTGGGGGGAAGGAAGGAGAGGGTGAGATGTATGGAGAGTAACATGGAAACTTATATTACCCTATGTAAAACAGATAGCCAATGGGAATTTGGTGTATGGCTCAGGGAACTCAAACAGGGGCTCTGTATCAACCTACAGGGGTGGGATGGGGAGGGAGATGGGAGAAGGGTTCAAGAGGGAGAGGATATGTACATCTATGGCTGATTCATGTTGATATCTGGCAGAAAACAACAAAATTCTGTAATTATCCTTCAATTAAAACTAACTAATAGAAAGAAAGAAATGATAGCTGACAACTTCCCAAATCTCTACGGAGATTTGTACATCTAAGTTTATGAAGCTATTATTTCAACCCCAAATTATCTTCTCCAAGACATCAGGACTAGATGGTTTCACTGGTAAATTGTGTCTATCTTTTATGCCAATACCATACTAGTTTGATTACTGTGGCTTTGTAATATAGTTTGAAATCAAGCAGCATGATGCTGGGGATCTTTGTTCTTCTTTCTCAAGACTGCTTTGGCTATTGAGAGTTTTCTGTGGTTCCATATATATTTTAGAATTGCTTGTTCTATTTCTGTGAAAAATGCCACTGGAAACTTGATAGAGATTGCATTAAATCTGTAGATTGGGTTGGATAGTATTGACATTTTAACAATATTAATTTACCCAATCCATGAACATGGCATCTTTCCATTTTATATTTTCTTGAGATTCTTTCATCAATGTCTTACAGTTTTTGGTGTACAAGTCTTTTATCTCCTTCGTTAAATTTGTTCCTTGGTATTTTATTCTTTTGGATGCAATTGTAAATGGGACTGTTAATTTCTTTTCCTGATACTTCATTATTAGTGTATAGAAATGTAACTGATTCTTCACATTGTTTTCTCTATTAAGATGATCATACAAATTTTATCTTTTGTTATTGTGGTGTATTACACTGATTTATTTGTAGATGTTGAAACATCCTTGCATCCCTAGGATAAATCCCACTTGATCATGGTATACAATCTTCTTAAAGTATTTTTGAATTTGGCTCACTAACAATTTTGCTGAGGATTTATGCATCTATGCTCATCAAGGATTTTGGCTTATAATTTTCCTTCCTTGTAGTGTCCTTGTCTGATTTTAGTATCAGGATAAAGTTAGCCCCAAAAAGTGAGTTTGGAGAGCGTTCCCACCTTTACATCCGCTTATCCAGCATGCCTTCCACCTGCTGATATGGAAGCAGCCCTCAAGATCAATGTCCAATTTAGCTGCCTCCAATAAAGCCATCCCTGGTCACACCACCAGAAAGTGCTTCCTTCTTGAACTCTTACAAGTTCACTGATTTTATTTTTAAAAAACATTTATTTATTTATTTGGCTGTGTCGGGTCTTAGTTGTGGCATGTGGATTTTCAATCTCCACTGCAGCATGCTAGATCTTTTAGTGGTGACACGTAGGATCTTTCAGTCGTGACAAGTGTGGTCTTTAGTTGCGGCACGTGAACTCTCAGTTGTGGTATGTAGTATCTAGTTCCTGAACCAGGATCAAACCCAGGCCCCCTGCATTGGGAGCATGGAGTCTTAGCCACTGAACTACCAGAGAAATCCCTATAAGTACTTTCTCACCTGGGGAACCACAGCACCCCAGAATTTGGAGTCAATGGACCTCATGGGCAGAAAATCAAGGAATCTTGGACGTCGAAGAACCACCCTCCTGATCCTCAAATATCTTTCAATCAAATATCAGTGCATCCCCAGTAAGAAGGGATTTGGTCCCTTTCCAAACAGCCCTTTCCATCTTTGGACACCTGTTAGGACATTCTTCCAGAGACTTAAACAAAAACCCAACTGGTCTCTGCCTTCATTCAGGCCCTAAGAGCCCCACAAAAAAGTTCAACTTTCTCACAATGTCCAAGAGAGCTCCCTGAGACGTAAACCAGTCACATGGCATTCTGGAGTTTGTTCTGCTCCTGACTTTGGTTTCCACTTGCTCTCTGTTGCCTGAGTCTGAGGCTGAGCTCAGAGTGGGTGCTACATTGAATGTCAGCTGCAAGAATAACCGTATATATTTGGGAGGAAGAGAGGGAGGGCTGGGTCCTAGAGATCATGAGGAAGTAGACATGGCACCGATCAGACCTTGGAGGCGAGGCTTGATCGGGCTATGCTGCATCTGGGTTTTGATCAGCTTAATCTACCTCTTTGCCCCTAGGGTTCCTAGGGGAAAAGACTACTGGATCTCCACCTAAATTGCTCAGACATCATAAACCATCTTCCAATTCCAGCAACCTCAAGCCTAGAATAGAAGCCTCACTCTTAAGAAAGGGGTATAGTAGCATCACGGTAGAGAGAAACCAGGCCAACCGTCACAAGGCACCCCCCTCCTTTAAATTTCATGAGAATGGGGCTCTATCTTATTTATCACAGCATCCCCCAGTGTTCCAGCACAGTTCAGCACGGGATGGTCAGCATTCAACAATGTCTGTCTGCTCTGCATTCAGCCAACATTCACTGCAGACTGGCTTAGTGGAGCGCTGTGTGAGAAGCTGGGACATAAAGATGAATAGTGCATAATCCCTGCCTTCAAGGCTTTCCTATGCAGAGAGAGACTAGACACATTAAGATAATACAGTATGATAAGTCCTATTTAACAAACGCTAACAATTAGATAGTCCTTCACAGTTTGGGATCACTTCTACAAGTTTGACCTCATTCAGTCCTACAAAGGGCCCTGTGAAACAGGTAACATCTTCCCTATTTCACATGAAGAAATGAGGCACAGGCCTGGAATTCAAATCCTAAAATCCTAATCATCTCTCAGACTCTAATATCTCAGACTTCCTGTCCCCATCCTCAAGTCCAGGCAGCTCCCCACTCTCAGTCCATATCCACTAACTACAGCTTCCTGCCCCCACCAGCCCTAACTTCCTTGGAGCCTGTATTTCCCTTAAGGAGTGATGGGTCAGGATTCAAGGACAATCTACTCTATGGGGCCTTTCCTGGAGGAGACAGAGAGGGCTCCTAGCCCAGTCCCCGAAGGGTAAGCTGCCAGTTCTGAGAACATGGATGGCAGTAAAGCCTCACCTACCTGGGCCATAGCTCAGCACCCTCACGCTAGGTTCCTCCGCCGCCAGGACCTGGAACATCATGTTACGGGCAGCCTTCCCAGCACAGTACAGTCCCCAGCCCTTGAAGGGCTGCAGGGCACAGATGGACGAGATGTTAACCACAGTCCTGCTGAGGCCAGGACTGTCCGGGAAGGCCTTCAGGATACTGGAAGTCAGGCAGAGCGTGGAAGTCAAGTTCAGAGTCCAGTAGTTGTTCACTTCAGTTGGGTCAGTCAGGTCCACCCAACGTTTGGATACATCTCCAAGAGTGCCTGAAAAACCAGACCTTACGAATCACCCAGTGCCAGGCGGGGTTCTCTCTTCTCCCAGCCCTTTTCAAATTCATTCAGACACCCGCTTCCCAACCACAGCTAAAGGAGTCTCTCTAGGGCTTCTGAAGATGGCTCCCTCTTTCCAGACCTGCAGACTGACGTACCTGGGGAACCCCCATACCCGAAGCTTCAAACTGAGAAGGCGCATGCTCTGCTCTGGGGCTGGGTTTAGGGGAACTCTGGGGGCCATTTGGATAAGTGGGGGAAATTTACAACTGCGGAGAGACTCCATGCCCTAACTCAGGTCTCCGCCAGAGGGCGCTGAACAAGAGGATCAGAAAAGTTCTACAGGCATTCTGGAACAAATGGCGCTGAAACAGGAAGGGGGGCGGAGTGGAGAAGCGGGGAGAATGAGCCGCCGAGGCAGCACTAGGTCTTCCTCCACACCTCGCTGAAACTAGGACTTCCAGGCGTCTTTTCTGACTCCTAGGAGTCACCTTTAAAGTTCCAAGAAGCGAGGGGGATGAAAGAGAGGGAAAACAGAACAGGACGCTAAGCAGTATTCCAAGCGCTCACGGGCCAACGGGCGTCTTACCCGCATTGTTGATGAGCAGCACTCGCTGCAGGCCTTCGGGCCTGGGGAGGTCGCACAGAGCACCGACCAGTTGCTGCAAGCCGGTCTCGGCGCCCAGGTCGGCGGGCACCCGCACGATACGCAGACCCGGCCACTCGGCGCCCAGCTCGGTCTCCAGCTGCCGCAGGGCCTCGTCATTGCGGGCGCTTAGGACCAGCACGGAGCGAGGCGACATCAGCGGGGCCAGGACTTGGGCCAGCGTCCGTCCGAAGCCCCGGGAAGCCCCAGTCAGCACGCATAAGGTGCGCCCCAGGCCGCCCACCTTGCCGACGCTGCCCTCCATGCCTCCTACCTGCTAGCTGGAGCCGCTACCATGACTCGGCAGGGGGCGGGGCGGCCGCGGAGGGAGGAGGAGGAGGCAGCGCCCGGCGAGGGCGGGAACCTAGGGAGAGCGCCGGGGCACGCTTTTCCTTGGTCACAAGCGGTTAAAGTGGAGGCGACTGCAAAATTAGAGCGCGAAGAGACTAAATCCGAGGCAGGCCCCCCACAGGAAATCTTAGCCCAATGCGGACCGCGGGCCTCATCCTTTGCCCTGCAAACCCATCAGTGCCCCTATGGAATTCATTCTCCTCCCGAGTTCAGACCTAACTTCCTTGTGTAAGTGATTAAGTGTTCGTCGCTCAGTCGTGCACGACTCTTTGCGACCCCATGGACTGCAGCCCGCCAGGCTCCTCTGTCCATGAGATTTTCCAGGCAAGAAGAATGGAGTGGGTTGCCATTTCCTTCTCTGGAGGATCTTCCAACCCAGGGATCGAACCCAGGTCTCCTGCACTGCAGGCAGATCTTTTACCAACTGAGCTACATGGGAAGCGCAGTTTAAGTGATTACCTCCAGGTTAAGCCATCTTGCTTCTTGCTAGACACCTCTGCACGTGCCAGTGTAGGGACTGGGGTCCTTACTAATGTTATAGCCACGCGTTTGCAGATAGAGGAGTGCAGCTTATTACACCAGCGGGCCCAAGGCCGAGTCTCCTCTTAGCCAAGGACCCCGACCAGCATTTGTGAAAATCTTTTATACCCCATGTGTACATTTCCGAACCCACCACCCCAATTTCCTTGAGACTTACATATAACAAAGGAAGGGTAAATATAATCACAATAACCCCATTATTCAAGTATTATCAAGTGTTAGGTGTTCAAACAGTTAATAATCAATAAGCCTGCGGTTACACTCCAATAGATACAGAAAGAACTTATGACCTGTCCGGAGGGAGGGGTGATTAGAGTATGTTTTCTCCTAGGCCATGAGTAACCTGGATGTGATCTTCAAGGTTCCCCTGTCTGGAGGGGGTCTTATCCTTCTATTGTAGTTTCCATAGGCACTAAACACAGAGTCCAGAGTCCGTTGGAGAGGTGGCTGAGCGTGATCAGCGTGAACAGGCCTAAGATGGGGTCCAGGCCCTATGAATTCCTTCTTCACTATAGGGGAAACTCGCCACCCCGGAACAACCTCTGGGGAAACAGAGTCTTCTCTGTACTGTGTTCACACAGATTCCCCTTGCCTCTCTGAGATTTCTCACTCCTTCTGTCCCTAAAGTTCTGCATTTGCTGGGATCCTGCACCCACTCATGCCACACTCTTCCTCGTAGGCAGTTCCATCCACTCCCACATTCAGGTTTTCAGAAATGACCAGGCCTGTGGTTCAGAAAACCCACATTTCTGGCTTTTTTTCACAGAAAGGTCTCAAATTAAAAAAAATATTCACAACTTATAAGTTTTATTTTATTTGGTGGGAATTTTTAGGACTTCAAGCCAAGGATATAGCATTTCAAGAAACCCTGAAAGAACTCCAAGGAAGCAAGGAGAGGTACTAGGTTATATAGAAGTTTTTGCAACAAATAACAGGTTGTCTAAACATCAAAAGATTATTGTTAATTAAAGAAAACCAGATAACCCAAGTCAAGGAAGTTAGCACTTTTCTGTGTATGGGAAGCTGCAAAAGTCTGGGTTCACTAAAATAATTCCTTTGATACATGCCTTAGCTTTCAAGGGCCAGTATCCTGTTTTCACATCCCTAAGTTCCTCAGGGCTCGACACAGGGAGTGGCTGCAGTCTGATGGCCACTAGATGGCAGGTATTCTTTCCTCTCTGGGTTCTCTCAGGGCTCACCAGCTCACGTCTGTGGTGGCTGCTGGTGACTATGATGTCCTTGTTCACTGATGCGGCAGGAAGTATTCCATCTCTTAGAGGCAAAATGGGAAAGCTGGCAGATGGCCCCAGATCTCCTTACAAAGCAGTCTCCTGCGAGTTTAGCAAGCATGGGAGGCAACCCTCATGGCTCAGCCCAGGTCCACACAGGGCTCTTCCCTGCCCCAGGGACAGACAGCAAAATCGCCTTTCAAGGCTCCTAGAAAAATGCACTTTGCTCCCTTGTTCTTTGGGCTGTCATTGTGAACATCAGAACAATTTGGAAGAAGTTTTTCACTTTCCACTTAGGTGCCTTTACCACAGACTTTTTGTAAAATGTACACCCCAGACTGTAGTACATTACTGTGGAAATTATTCTAAGAACAAATGAAACTGGAAAATTTAGTAGATTTATTTGTTTATATAGCATAGCATTATTTTGAAACATTTTAATGTAAAATACGATAAAGAAAATAAGTATTTATGCTAAGTGATGTTGGGAGTCAAGATTACCAGGTTAGTTAAGGGAATAATCTCTAAATTGAGTTTGAATTGGAAGCCAGAAAATAGTAGAATTTATTGCAATTACTTTCACATTTATACAATAACACCAAAAACCTTTTTCCCTTTTGATGTGTTCATTTTCCAATACCTGTTGCAACAGAGAAAAACAAACCTGACTCCATATTGAATCTATTCCTTTAGCTCTAACCTTTGTGCTCTGGTGCCTGTGCTTCTGTCATGCTGGCTCAGTACCTTTTGTAAAAAGTGTTGCCTATAGCCTGAAATCGGAGAAGGCAATGGCATCCTACTCCAGTACTCTTGCCTGGCAAATCCCATGGACAGAGGAGCCTGGTGGGCTGCAGTCCATTGGGTCACTAGGAGTCGGACATGACTGAGCGACTTCACTTTCACTTTTCACTTTCATGCATTGGAGAAGGAAATGGCAACCCATTCCGGTGTTCTTGCCTGGAGAATCCCAAGGATGGGGGAGCCTGGTGGGCTGCCGTCTATGGGGTCGCACAGAGTCGGACACAACTGAAGCGACTTAGCAGCAGCAGCACAGCCTGAAATATGTGGGATTGTGCATTCTCTAGACTCTGACTTTTAAAAGCATAACACTTTTACTCATATAGAAATGAAAAGTTGCAGAATGGAGGATAACATTTGTCTTGTTGGAGGTTTATAGGAACATTTCGACCTTATCTACTGGAGACCTACAAGGACAAAGGATTCTAGCACCAAGAAGTTTGCAACTAGCCATACCTACCTTGCCCCTTCTAGTATAAAAGAAACCTGAATTCTAACTTGGTAAGATGATTCTGTGGAACACTCCTCCACCGTCTTCTCAGTCTGCTGGCTTTCTGAATAGTTACCATCTCTTGCCCAACACCTCCTCTCTCAATTTACTGGCCTGTTGCACGGTGAGCAGCACAAGCTTGCACTCAGTAATGCTATGATGCTCCTTTTTAAGAGTTCTCCCTGCAACAGTGGCAGAGATTAAAGCAGTGCCCAGATAAAGTCTGCGCTTGTGTTTTGTTTGGCCAATAGGGATTTTTTTTTTTTTTTTTTTAATGTGAGGTGACATTTCTGAAGTGGAAGATTTTACATAGTATCAGAATTTCCAGCTTCTTTGGAGTAATGGGAATGCCTGGCAAGCTGGGTTCTGATTGAGGTGAGCCAACATCACCTCTTGGAAAGAAGACTGCTCCAGTTTGCCAAGATTTTCATCACTCACAGGTGTAGGGAAACATTTCTTTCCCACTAATGGCACATAGCTGAATTCTTGGTTAGTGGTGATGGTCAAAACATTAAAAGCCAGGGCTTTGTGCTGGATTGTGGAGAAGTGGATCTCAGGATGAGATGAGGAGGCTTTTGAGGCTTTAACAAGGACAGGACTCTGTATACCTGTACATCATTTGAAGCGCCCCTGTTTTTCACTTATCTATTAAGGATGGAAGATACAGAGGTTAGATTTGATTGCTTCAAAGCTAAACTCTCTTGTACTGGGCCAAAGGCCTACTCTTTAAGTAAATTTCAATAGCTTCCCCCTGCTCTCCTGGCCTCAGAAAACAGATTGGTGAAAGCACAGTCCCATCCATTCATTCATTCAGCATTTATTGAATTTCTACCATGAGCGAGACTTTGAAGAAAGGAGGGAACTGTTTTCAGTGCAAGTGCGGTTGTTGGCCACCCAAATGTCCAGACCCTTCGCTTTGGGCCTTGGCAGCTAATCAACATTGTTGCAAGGTGGATGCTGCCAATTTATTCTTATGTAACCGGAGTCCTGTCTTGGGAGTTTACAAGGGAGTAAGGTGTGGCTTTCATTTGTAGGCGTGGAGTTAGTTTGTGACTTGCACTATTTGAAGCAGCCAGATATGTATGATTTCTGGAAATCTATGTTTAGAAATGTATATGTATGTATATACATCTGTAGATACAGAATCTATCTCTAGAGAGTGGCTCTCAATTGGGGGGTGTGATTTTGCCCCCTTGGGGACATTGGGCATGTCTGAAGGCATTTTTGGTTGTCATAATTTCTAGGAGGGAGCAGCGGGCCTCTAGGCCAGGGATGCTGCTAAACCACCTGCAGAGGCACAGGAGAGACCCCCTTCCCACAGCAGAAACTTACTCGGCACAAGTGAGTACTGCTGCGGTGGAGAAGCTCTGTCCTAGGGTATGCTTTGGCTTTCAAAGTGCTACTTGTGTTAGGAGGAAGTTTGTTCTTGAATCTATATTGCCGTTTATAATAATCACACATACAGGAAGGGGCCTTAGAGGTCACGTATTTGAACTTTATTCTAACTTAAATCCCTCAGAACAGTGTTCTGCACAATATTAATATAATGAAAAAAGATGTTTATTTGTTCAAAGTGCGAATGCTTGAGCAGTATTCAGTATAATAAGGAGAACGCAATGGCACCCCACTCCAGTACTCTTGCCTGAAAAATCGCATGGATGGAGGAGCCTGGTGGGCTGCAGTCCATGGGGTCGCTAGGAGTTGGACACGACTGAGCGACTTCCCTTTCACTTTTCACTTTCACGCACTGGAGAAGGAAATGGCAACCCACCCCAGTGTTCTTGCCTGGAGAATCCCAGGGATGGTGGAGCCTGGTGGGCTGCCGTCTATGGGGTCACATAGAGTCGGACACGACTGAAGCGACTTAGCAGTAGCAGCTCTCCTGGCCTCAGAAAACAGGTTGGTGAAAGCACAGTCCCATCCATTCATTCATTCAGCATTTATTGAATTTCTACCATGAGCGAGGTTTTGAAGAAAGGAGGGAACAATAAAGGGATGGCCTAACCTCTTCTAAACTTAGCAGCTTCTAAGAGGAACTATTTGGAAATAGCACCCAAGGAGAGTATGGTTTGCTTGACTGGAAGAGAGCCTGGAAAAATTTTCTTTTCTGAGAAAAATTGTTATCTGCTGTACCTGTCCTCCCACCTGTCTTATTTCAAGCAATATTTCAGTAATTTATGAATAATATTTCATGGGCAGCAGCTCATAGAATTCATTTAATAGTAGCACTGCTGCTGCTGCTAAGTTGCTTCAGTCGAGTCCGACTCTTCTCGACCCCATGGACTGCAGCCCACCAGCCTCCTCCATCCATGGGATTTTCCAGGCAAGAGTACTGGAGTGGGGTGCCGTTGCCTTCTCCTAATAGTAGCACAGTGGTTTCCAAATTTGTTTACACACTGGAGTCACTGGGGAACTTCAGTACACTTATGCCTCTATCCCACAGGCCTCGGTTTGGGAATTTTTTATTCTATTTAAACTAAAGCAAACAAACCCAGTTCACCCATTTCTCCCACCTCCACCCCCACCTCTTACTGCCACCAATCTGTTCTCTGTACCTCTGTGCTTCGTTTTTGGGTTTTGTTTTTAGAGTCCACATATAAGAGAGATCATATGCTGCTTGTCTGACTAATTTTGCTTAGTGTTAATATAATGTCCTCAAGGTCCATCCATGTGGTTGAAAATGAAAGATTTCACTCTTCTTTTTTTAATGGCTGAATGATATTCCACTGTACATATATGCTGCTGCTGCTAAGTTGCTTCCGTCATGTCCGGCTCTGTGCGACCCCATAGACGGCAGCCCACCAGGCTCCTCCATCCCTGGGATTCTCCAGGCAAGAACACTGGAGTGGGTTGCCATTTCCTTCTCCAATGCATGAAAGTGAAAAGTGAAAGTGAAGTCGCTCAGTCGAGTCCAACCCTTAGCCACCCCGTGGACTGTAGCTGACCAGGCTCCTTCATCCATGGGAATTTCCAGGCAAGAGTACTGGAGTGGGCTGCCATTGCCTTCTCTGTGTATATATATATACCACAATTTTTGTATCCATTCATTCATCCTTTGACAATTAGATTGTTTCCGTATCTTGACTATTGTAAATAATGCTGCAATGAACACAGTCAGTTCAGTTCAATCACTCAGTCGTGTCCAGCTTTTTGCAACCCCATGGACTGTAGCATGCCAGGCTTCCCTATCCATCACCAACTCCTGGAGCTTGCTCAAACTCATGTCCATCGAGTCAGTGATGCCATCCAATCATCTCATCCAATGAACGCAGGGGTGCATATATCTTTTCAAATTAGTGTTCTTGTTTCCTTTGGACAAATACCCAGAAGTAGAATTGCTGGATCATATAGGAGTTCTATTTTTAATTTTTTGAGATACCTTTATACTATTTTCTATAGTAGCTGCACCAATTTGCATTCCCACCAACAGTGCACACGGGTTCCCTTTTCTCCACATCATCACCAACACTTGTTTCTTATCTTTTTGATAGCAGCAAGTTCTAACAGGTATGAAGTGATATCTCATTGTGGTTTTGAGTTGCATTTCCCTGATGATTAGTAATGTCAAGCATCTTTTCATGTGTCTGTTGCCCATCTGTGTGTCTTCTTTGGTAAAATGTCTATTCAGATCCTCTATCCATTTTTAATTGGATTGTTTGGCTTCCTGCTTCTGAATTGTATGATATTGTTTGTTTTAGTCCCTTATCAGATATATGATTTGCAATTATTTTCTCTCATGCAGTGGATTCCCTTCTTGTTGTGTTGATAGTTTCCTTTACTGTGCAGAAGTTTTTTAGTTTGATACCCTCTCATTTGTTTATTTTTGCTTTTATTGCTTTGGGTGTCAGATTCAAACAATCATTGCCAAGACCAATATATCACGGAGCTTACAGCTTATGCATTCTTCTAGGAACTTTATGGTTTCAGGTCTTATGTTCAAGTCTTTAATCCATGTTTAGCTCAGTTTTTGTGTATCATGTAAGATAGTGGCTCAATTTCATTCTTTTGCAAAAGGCTGTCCAACTTTCCTGGTACCAATTACTGAAGAGACTGTCCTTTCCCTGCTTGATATTTTTGGCCCCTTTGTCATTTTTATTTTGTCATAATTATTTAGCCAAATTTGTGGGTTTATTTCTGGACTCTATTCTGTTTCACTAACCTATGGATCTGTTTTTAATTCCAATACCATACTGTTTCAGTTGCAAAGCTTTGTAATATATTTTGAAATTGGGGAGAATGATGACTCCAGCTTTATTTTTTCTCAAGAATTTTCTCTAGGAATTTTCATCTAGCTCTCCAGATGATTTTTATTATTTTTTTTCCTCAAGAATTTTCTCTAGGAATTTTCATCTAGCTCTCCAGATGATTCTATTGTGCAAACAAGCTTGAGAACCACCAATAGCAATCGGCAGTAAGATTATTTTAAGGGTATAAACACCTGAAAGGAAAGTCATATGTTAAAATAGGTTTAAAAGCCTAAACCTGATAAAGGCATTTAAAGGAAAAATTAGTGAAATTTGAATAAGCTCTGTAGGTTAGTTACTGATATTGTATCATTTCCTGATTTTGACTCATTTCTCAGTCAACTGGAGTACCTTGAATTTGTTTTTATCAGAGAAGATATATAAGTTGTTTCCTTTTCGAGCCCTTAAATATATAAAAGTATCTTCTGTTACATTCTCTTATGAACAAGACAAAGATATGACATAGAATTATTGACTCATTTTTTATTTGATATTCTGAAATGATACTCTATCACCTTTTAATATTCAGTGTTACCTGCTCCGCACCCCCTCCACATAAGCCTGGTGTTAATGTTTTTTATTTTGTAAATAACTCATTCTATCCCTGACTGGGTTCATACAGGATTATTTATTTACAAATTTTGAGTCTACTCGGTATGTTTAGGTGTAGGTCTCATTTTTAATCATTTATTAATCTATTGCACAAAGATTTATTGGGCATCTACCATGTTTCCGTGGTAGTTTAGTGGGCACTTTTGTTAGGAAGACAACTCTTTCATCAGTTTAGGGACATCTTTCTCTAACTTATCTCATTACAGTCTTTTCAAGTAGAATTCCCAATGTTTGGTTCATTTAATCTGACTTGTACTCCTTTCCCAATTTGAACTAGTCCATTCTTCCATGTCTGGTTCTGTTTACTTTCTTGACCTGCATACAGGTTTCTCAGGAAGCAGGTCAGGTGGTCTGGTATTCCCATCTCTTGAAGAATTTTCTCAGTTTGTTGTGATCCACACAGTCAAAGGCTTTAGTATAGTCCATGAAGCAGAAGTAGATGTTTAACTGGAGTTCTCTTGATTTTTCTATGATCCAATGGATGTTGGCAATTTGATCTCTGGTTCCTCTGCCTTTTCTAAATTTAGCTTGTATATCTGGAAGTTCTCAGTTCACATACTGTTAAAGCCTAGCTTGAAGGATTTTAAGCATTACCTTGGTAGCATGTGAGATGAATGCAATTGTGTGGTAGTTTGAACATTCTTTGGCATTGCCCTTCTTTGGGATTGGAATGAAAACTGATATTTTCCAGTCCTGTGTCCACTGCTGAGTTTTCCACATTTGCTGGCATATTGAGTGCAGCACTTTCACAGCATCATCTTTTAGGATTTCAAATAGCTCAACTGGAATTCCATAACCTCCACTAGCTTTGTTTGTAGTAATGCTTCCTAAGGCCCATTTGACTTCACACTGTAGGATGTCTGGCTCTAGGCAAGTGACCACACCTTTGTGGATATCTGGGTCATTAAGACCTTTTTTGTACAGTTCTGTGTATTTTTGCTACCTATTCTTAATCTCTTTTGCTTCTGTTAGATCCTTACTATTTCTGTCCTCAAGATTGCCAGGAAAAATGTCAACAGCCTCAGATATGCAGATGATACCACCCTAATGGCAAAAATTGAAGACAAACTAAAGAGCCTCTTGATGAAGGTGAAAGAGGAGAGTGAAATAACTAGCTCAAAACTCAACATTCAAAAAACTAAGATCATGGCATCTGTTTCCATCACTTCATGACAGATAGATGGGGAAAAAATGGAAACAGTGACAGACCTTATTTCTTGGGCTCCAAAATCACTGCAGACAGTGCCTGCAGCCATGATATTTAAAGACACTTGCTCCTTGGAAGAAACATAGGTTTCAAACCTAGACAGCATATTAGAGAAGAAACCTAGGTGACAAACCTAGACAGTGTATTACAAAGCAGAGACATCACTTTGCTGACAAAGGTCCATATAGTCAAAGCATGGTTTTTCTAGTAGTCATGTAGGGATGTGAGAGCTGGACCATAAAGAAGGCTGAGCACTGAAAAATTGATGCCTTCAAACTGTGGTGCTGGAGAAGATTCTTGAGAGTCCCTTGGACAGCAAGGAGATCAAACCAGTCAATCCTAAAGGAAATCAATCCTGAATATTCATTGGAAGGAGTGATGCTAAAGCTGATGCTGGAAAAGATTGAAGGCAGGAGTAGAAGGCAACAACAGAAGATAAGATGGTTGGGTGGCCTCCTTGACTCAATGGATGTGAGTTTGAGCAAAACTCCAGGAGATAGTGCAGGACAGAGAAGCCTGGTGTGTTGCAGTCCATGGGATCGCAAAGAGTTGAACACGACTTAGTGACTGAACAACAACCATCATATTGATGTCTTTTATCACTTTTATGTGAACTAAGTAAATATTTCTTAAATCAGCCTTTTAAAACACTGTAGCATCAATCTGTAAGTCATTGCCTCCTTAAGTTTACCTTGTTGAATACAGGGCTTCAGACTGCTTTAAGGTATAAGGACAGAGCTCTGTGTAGCCGTCAAGTTCAGTGCTTTGCAGAATGGATTATTGTCACCTGCTCCATGTACAGGAGGGTTATAAGTTATACGTGTGTGTGTGCACCTGTGTGCATGAATGTGTGTATGTCTAGAAGGTGGTCTCTAAGTCTGTTTTTGTTGGCCATGGAGAAAAGATGCTGATTGCTTGCAAAGGCATCTGGCCCAAGCACTCCATAATCCTTTGACTTAATAGCAAAACACACAGATATAATACATGTACAAGGAAGCACTCCAAACCTCTGAACAAACAGTGGGTTAAGCACACACATTTAACCTTGCTTCCTCCTGAAACAACAACAATAAAGTTGTTATTGTTGCTTTTAATGATACAAACATACTTGGTTTGGGAGATGGGAAAGGAGGTAATTACAAAATTTTGGATGCTAGAAATAACATAGATGACTTAGGAGACTCAAAGAGGCCAAATTATTGGTAGCAATGGGGAGAGTTGAGATCCAGCTTAACCTACTGGCAAAATTCTAAAAAGGATCAGAAGTTGGCAACACCAACTATCTCTAAATGAATGATAATGAGGAAGGCTATGATAGCAAGTGAGTAAAAGCCAGTGAGAATCTGAATCCCCTCCTTCGGTCTACACCCGTGGTTGATTAATCCTCTCTCACCTCAGATTATCTGTAGGCTGTTATGGACTAAATATTTACCCCTAAAATTCATATGTTGAAATCCTAGCCCCCAATTCGTGGAGAAGGCAATGGAACCCCACTCCAGTACTCTTGCCTGGAAAATCCCATGGACGGAGGAGCCTGGTGGGCCGCAGTCCATGGGGTCACTAAGAGTCGGACAAGACTCAGCAAATTCACTTTCAGTTTTCACTTTCATGCACTGGAGAAGGAAATGGCAACCCACTCCAGTGTTCTTGCCAGGAGAATCCCAAGGACAGGGGAGCCTGGTGGGCTGCCGTCTATGGGGTCGCACAGAGTTGGACATGATTGAAGTGACTTAGCAGCAGCAGCAGCAGCCCCCAATTCAAGGTGGGAAGGTAATTAGGTCACAGGAGTGGAGCCCTTATGAATGAGATTAGTGCCTTTATAAGAACTCGAGAGCTTGCCCTTGTTCTCTGCCCTGTGAGACACAATGAAAAGAGGGCTGTTTGTAAACCCTCACTGGACATTGGATCTGCTGTCATCCTGATCTCGGAATGCCCAGCCTCCTGAACTGTTTGTGGTTTAAGGCACCAGCCTATGGTAATTTGATATAGCAGCCTGAACTGTCAAAGACAAAGACTAAAGGTTTATTTTCTGGAAAGGGAGAAACATAAGATCTCTGGGCTAGAGAATACCAAGTACAGGTGAGGCCATGCACACCCTCATAAATGGAGACGAGGGAATGAGAAGGCAGGGTTAAGTGGACAAATAAGACTGAAGGCTGAGAAACCGCCCCTCCCCCGCCAGGCTTCTTCCCCCACTGAGCCCTAAGAATGATGGCAGCAAGATCTTGAACCTTCACACTGCACATTAGAAGAATCTGACCATCCCAAGAGGAAAGACCTAACATCGGGAGTTTACCATCAAATGGTTTAATGAGATCACCTTATAATGAAGTCCAAAGTCAACAAGCTCCATTCACTTACTCAGGGCTTTCAAATAAATTTTAAGTTCCCTCACCTCAAATAGAAACTGTCTTATGAATGAAACAAGAAGATACTATGTGAGAACAAAAAAGTTGCTAGAAATTTAAAATAGGATAGCAGAATAGTTATAAAAATTAATAGACTGGTTGCTGCTGCTGCTGCTAAGTCGCTTCAGTCGTGTCCGACTCTGTGCGACCCCATAGATGGAAGCCCACCAGGCTCCCCCATTCCTGGGATTCTCCAGGCAAGAACACTGGACTGGGTTGCCATTTCCTTCTCCAATGCATGAAAGTGAAAAGTGAAAGTGAAGTCGCTCAATCGTGTCCGACTCTTAGCGACCCCATGGACTGCAGCCTACCGGCTCCTCCATCCATAGGATTTTCCAGGCAAGAGTACTGGAGTGGAGTGCCATTGCCTTCTCCGAATAGACTGGTAGGAAGATAAATTTGAGAACATTTTTCCAGACAGTAGAGCAAAAAATATAAGGCAAAAAGAAAGCTAGAATCCTAGTGGACCAACTCAGGAGATCCAAAATCTGGATGAGAGCAATTTTATAAAGAGAGATAGAAAACAAGGAAAAATTTAAAAAAAGGAAATCGATAGTGAAACAATTCTAGAAAAATGTTCAGAATTAAAAGGCATGAATTTCTAACACAAAAAGGACACAAATTTCTACTGTGTACCAGCACAAGGGATGAATATCGCTTACACCAAGGTTTATCATTATAAATTTTGAACAATGGAGGTTAAAAAAAAGATCCTACTAATTTCTAGGGAGAGAGGTAAAAACAAAAAATAGATTATATAGAAACAAAAGATGGTAATTAGGATGTTGCTGGACTTCTGGACAGTCACACCAGAAATTCTGAAGAAAAATTATTTCTAACTTTGAATTCTATATTCACAAAAACCATTAATTATGAATGAGGGTAGAATCATATGCCTTTCCAGGTACATGTGCCTGCTAAGTCTCTTCAGTCGTGTCCCACTCTTTGCGACCCTAGGGACCATAGCTCTCCAGGCTCTCTGTCCATGGGATTCTCGAGGCAAGGATACTGGAGTGAGTTGCCATGCCCACCTTTTTTCCAGGTATACAAATCTCAAAATATGTCTCTTACATATTCTTGAATATATCAATAAATTAACTGAGGATTATGACACTAAAATAAGACTGCCGCTGCTGCTGCCAAGTCGCTCAGTCGTGTCCGACTCTGTGCGACCCCATAGACGGCAGCCCACCAGGCTCCCCCATTCCTGGGATTCTCCAGGCAAGAACACTGGACTGGGTTGCCATTTCCTTCTCCAGTGCATGAAAGTGAAAAGTGAAAGTGAAGTTGCTCAGTCGTGTCTGACTCTTTGAGACCCCATGGATTGCAGCCTACCAGGCTTCTCCGTGCCTGGGATATTCCAGGCAAGAGTACTGGAGTGGGGTGCCATTGCCTTCTCCGAAAATAAGACAAGTCAATGAAAAAAAGGCTTAGGATATAGAAAAGAAGAGCTAAAACACAGGAGAGGAGCAATAGCATCCCATGATAATGGCTGAACTACTTGATGGCAGGTGCAAGTATTTCTCTCTGTCAAAAGTAGGTGTGCTCCCCTGGGAAGGTCAATCACTCTATCTTCCATAAGACTGTTCAGGGGTCCAAATCCTTCTATCCTATTGGTTTGCCATCAACTAGGATGTTGTCCTTATCCATATGGTCCAGTCTGGCTCACCAACACTCCATTTACATTCCAACTTTCAGGAAGAAGAGGGCAAGCGGCTTCCACTCGTATCCCATTAGCCAGAATTGACTACATGATATATATGCTGGGAAGGATGGAAATCACGTGTTCCTGAGCTGGGTTATGGAAGTGGATTTTCCTTCCCTACAGCAACACTCCAACTTCATTGCTGTCATTAACAGATAGCTCCTGCTTTTCTTTAGTGGCTTGAGAAAAAAGGGAAAGAAATCAGAGCCAGTCCTCTTGCCCTCATACTTGTCATTACTCCTCAAAACTCACCTTTTCTAGACCCATATCATATGATATAACTAATATATGGAATCTAAAAAAATGATACAAATGAGCTATTTACAAAACAGAAACAGACTCACAGACATAGGAAACAAACTAATGGTTACCAAATGGGAAGGGGGAGGATGGATAAATTAGGAGTTGAAATTAACATATACACTACTATATAAAAACATATAGTGGACAAGTGCCTGCTATATAGCACAGTGAACTCTGTTCAATATTCTGTAATAACATAAATGAGAAAAGAATCTGAAAAAGAACAGGTCTATGTATGCATATAACTAAATTGTTTTGCTGTAGACCTGAAACTAACACAACATTGTATTCCAATATAGAATTAAAAAAATTTTTTAACTTACTTTTTCTTTATTGCCTCCTTTGACCTAAGATTCCTCAATAGTTTGTCACCTGGTGACAGTTGCCTTATTTGTATTCTTTGGTTTCTTTCATTCATTTGTACATTCATTCAACAGCTATTTATTGAGTACCTATGAAGTACCATGCTTCCAGGATACCATATCCACCCTACATTTAGGCACTGGGGAGACCTCAGTGTAAAAAATAGGTTGAAACTAACATTGTAAATCAACTGTATATCAACCATACTTCAATTTTTTTAAAAAGGCAGACATTCTTGTCTTCCCAAAACTTCCTGCAGGCTGGTAGGGAGAAACACACACATTACATGCACACACACACACACACACACTCACACAAAGTAAAACCTGTAGTATGTTGGGGATGGTGATAAACTTCAAAGGAAAATAAAACAAAAATGGTGAATATGGAGTGCTAGGCTGGAGGGTGCTTGCAATTTAATTTAGAGTGGCCAGAGAATGCCACACTGAAAGCACAATACTTGAGAACTGTAGGAGGAGAGAGAGTGATCCATGAAGACAGCCAGAGGAGGAATATTTCAAGCATAAGTATTTCCGAACATAAGTATTAAGACTCTGAAGTGGGAGTGTTCTTGGCTTGTAGGAAGAACAGGAAAACAGTCACGGTAGTTTTATTAATGTTAGAAAGGCAGAGGGAATTTGGAGCAGAGATCAGAGAAATCATGGAAGGCCAGATTTGTATAGGATCTTGTAGGCTTTTCCTCTTATTAAGAGAACTTTGGATAAGCATTCGAGGGATCTGAGCAGAAAGGAACTGCTTAGATTTAGGGTCATTGTTGCTTCAGTTTTTAGAATAAACTATCTTCTAGGGAGAAGCAGGAAGACCATTTAGGATATTATTTCTGTAATACAGATGAATAACTGTGGAGTTTTGGGCCAGGGTGATAGCAGGAAGGTCATGAGAGGTGATCCATATGGGGATGTATCTCGAAGAAAAACCCAAAAGTATTTGCTGAGGAAGTAGATTTGGACATATGAAAAAGATAATAATCAATAGTGACCTTAAGGTTTGGGACCTGAGCAACTGGGAGGATAAAAATTTGCCATTTTCTGGGATGGGGAAGACTGCAGAAGGAACAGGATTCTTCCAAGGGAAATCAAGAGCTTGGTTTTGCATCTAAGTCTAGATGTCTACTAGACATCCAAGAGGTAGAGATCAAGTAGTGGATAATGTTTGGAGTAAAGTAGAGAGGTCTGCATTGGTGATATAAATTTAAGAGTCTTCAGCAGAGAGTTTTAAAGTCTCAAGGCAGGTTGAGCTCACTTAGAGAATAAGTATGGATGAACATGGATGGGCTTCCTAGGTGGCACTAGTGGTAAAGAACCCGCCTGCCAATGCAGGAGACGTAAGAGACGTGGGTTCTATCCCTGGGTCAGGAAGATCCCCTGAGGAGGGCATGGCAACCCACTCCAGTATTCTTGCCTGGAGAATCCTATGGACAGAGGAGCCTGGCAGGCTACAGTCCATAGGGTCACAAAGAGTCGAACACAACTGAAGGGAATTGGCACATGCATATACTCTAGACCTACTGAGGGTAGAATTCGGTAGGCTAGTTCAACAGATGACTCTCTGACTCTCTAAGGCATTTTGAAGCATGGTATCTGCAATAGGGAACCCCTGCAATAGAGGTGACATCAACCATACCCACTCAGGAAAAAAATAATAATAAAATTTTTTCATACAATAAAAAAAAAGAAAGTTTGGAAACTGTAGACCGTCATTTTTCATGTCTTTCTTGGTCAAATAAAATTAGTACCCTAAGTATATATACACATGGATATCACCAGATGGTCAACACTGAAATCAGATTGATTATATTCTTTGCAGCCAAAGATGGAGAAGCTCTATACAGTCAGCAAAAACAAGACCAGGAGCTGACTGTGGCTCAGATCATGAACTCCTTATTGCCAAATTCAGACTTAAATTGAAGAAAGGGTAAACCACTAGACCATTCAGGTATGACCTAAATCAAATCCTTTATGATTATACAGTGGAAGTGAGAAATAGATTTAAAGGCCTAGATCTGATAGAGTACCTGATGAACTATGAAATGAGGTTCATGACATTGTACAGGAGACAGGGATCAAGACCCTCCCCATGGAAAAGAAATGCAAAAAAGCAAAATGGCTGTCTGGGGAGGCCTTACAAATAGCTGTGAAAAGAAGAGAAGCGAAAAGTAAAGGAGAAAAAGAAAGATATAAACATCTGAATGCAGAGTTCCAAAGAACAGCAAGAAGAGATAAGAAAGCCTTCCTCAGCAATCAGTGCAAAGAGATAGAAAAAACAACAGAATGGGGAAAGACTAGAGATCTCTTCAAGAAAATTAGAGATACCAAGGGAACGTTTCATACAAAGATGGGCTCAATAAAGGACAGAAATGGTAGGGACCTAACAGAAGCAGAAGATATTAAGAAGAGATGGCAAGAATACACAGAAGAACTGTACAAAAAAGATCTTCATGACCCAGATAATCACGACGGTGTGATCACTCACCTAGAGCCAGACATCCTGGAATGTGAAGTCAAGTGGGCCTTAGAAAGCATCACTATGAACAAAGCTAGTGGAGGTGATGGAATTCCAGTTGAGTTATTTCAAATCCTGAAAGATGATGCTGTGAAAGTGCTGCACTCAATATGCCAGCAAATGTGGAAAACTCAGCAGTGGCCACAGGACTGGAAAAAGTCAGTTTTCATTCCAATCCCAAAGAAAGGCAACCCAAAGAATGCTCAAACTACTGCAAAATTGCACTCATCTCACATGCTAGTAAAGTAATGCTCAAAATTCTCCAAGCCAGGCTTCAGCAATACATGAACCATGAACTTCCAGATGTTCAAGCTGGTTTTAGAAAAGGCAGAGGAACCAGAGACCAAATTGCCAACATCCACTGAATCATGGAAAAAGCAAGAGAGTTCCAGAAAAACATCTATTTCTGCTTTGGTGACTATGCCATAGTCTTTGACTGTAAACTGTGGAAAATTCTGAAAGAGATGGGAATACCAGACCATCTGACCTGCCTCTTGAGAAACCTGTATGCAGTCAGGAAGCAACAGTTAGAACTGGACATAGAACAACCCACTGGTTCCAAATAGGAAAAGGAGTAAGTCAAGGCTGTATATTATCACCGTGCTTATTTAACTTATATGCGGAGTACATCATGAGAAACGCTGGGTTGGAAGAAGCACAAGCTGGAATCAAGATTGCCGGGAGAAATATCAATAACCTCAGACATGCAGATGACACCACCCTTATGGCAGAAAGTGAAGAGGAACTAAAAAGCCTCTTGATGAAAGTGAAAGAGGAGAGTGAAAAAGTTGGCTTAAAGCTCAACATTCAGAAAATGAGGATCATGGCATCCGGTCCCATCACTT
>NW_011495064.1:12304664-12309273 GCF_000754665.1 Bison bison bison
ACAGCCCTGATGCTGGGAGGGATTGGGGGCAGGAGGAGAAGGGGATGACAGAGGATGAGATGGTTGGATGGCATCACCAACTCGATGGACATGAATCTGAGTGAACTCCAGGAGTTGGTGATGGACAGGGAGGCCTGGCGTGCTGCGATTCATGGGGTCGCAAAGAGTCGGACACGACTGAGCGACTGAACTGAACTGAACTGAAGTGAAGTATATCTATATCCCATGTATATTATATAATATGTCAGGACAACTAGATATCTTTCTGGGAAAGATAAATTTGGATCCATACCTCACACTATATACATCAATACAAATCCCAAATAGAGCAAAAATTTACGTGGAAAAATAAAACTATTAAAGGAGTCAAAGAAAGATGAGCAATTTCTTTGTAACATTGGAGTGAAAGGGGCCTTTCTGTGATTCAAAGTCCAAAAGCCAAATAAGAGGAATTGCTATATTTACCACTGAAAAATCTGATGGCAAGAAACATAGTCCAAGTTGCGACAGGCTCAGTTGTCTCCAACTCTTTTGTGACCCCACGGATTGTAGTCATCCAGACTCCTCTGTCCATGGGATTTTCCATGCAAGAATCTTGGGGTGAGTTGCCATTTCCTCCTCTATGGGATCTTCCTGACCCAGAGATCCAACCCCTGTCTCTGGTGGTTCCTGGATTGGCAGGAGGATTCTTTACAACTGGGTCACCTAGAGTCAGTTACAAGGCAGAGAAATAGGAAATATTTGCAACTCAGAAAAATGACAAAGGGATAATCTCCTCAATATATAAAAAATTTCTTGCTATCAAGACACGAAAGAACACAATATGAAAATAGGCAAAGCATATAAACAGATGATTACCAGAAAAGAGAAATGTAAATGATTTTAAGCACATGAAAGATGCTCAATTTCACTTATAATGTGAGAACTGAAAACTAAAACAAAATTGACCCCCGAATTTGAAATTTAATAACATATTTTTGGCAAGGAACTCTTATGCGTTGCTGATTGCAACCCTATGGAAGGCAATTTGAAAATATCTTTCAAAATTACAAATGTTTTTATTCTTTGACCAGTAATCTCACAGAATTTTACCTCAGACTTCCTATGTATTAAATAACTTATGTTAAAGGTCTTGCATTGCTTATAACAACAAAAGGTTAGAAAAGATCTAAATGTTATAAACAATGGCCTTGTTAGGTATGTTATGGCGCCTCTACAAAGTGGAATAGTACACGTGTGTAAAAATGAATGGGACTCTATGTACTGATGTTAGAGGATCTCCAGACTATACTGACTGGAAAGGCAAAGTGAGGATCAGAAAAAAGTGTATATTATGCTACCTTTTGTGCATTATAAGGGGAGAATAAAAATATACACTTAGATTTTCTTACACTCACGTATTAAATATTAGAAAGATCCCCAATAAATTATAAAATTAGTTAACTATCAAAGAAGAAGAGGAGACTGTGAATATACTCACAGTGTACCTTTTTGTATTATTTTGATTTTTTTAAGCCTTATAAATGTATTCTCTATTCAGAATTAAATTAAATAGATTTCAAATGAAAACAAAATGTACTAAAAGAACAAAGAAAGATTATATCAGAATTTTAAGCTTTGTAGACTTCCTTGGCATTTTAGCATTCATAACATGAAACAAAATAATCTTTAAGAATTTAATTTTTAGTTATTAAGTTTTATTCAGCTTTGAATCTTTCAAAAAAAGGCCTATTTGGGAATTCTTCACAGCTTGTGAGAATGACTTACAAGGAGAACATCAACTTGGCCATCATAAAAGTTTGTAAGAAGGAAAACTCGAAAATCCTGTAAAGCAATATCTATGCTGAAATAAATCTGACCCAGATAGAACAAAGAATATAGACTATGAATAAAAGGAGAAAGTTTCAGAGAAAAATGTGATATCCCACACCCATTCTTCCTTAACTAATCAAATTTCAAAACAACAGACTTTATAAAAACATTTCAAGAAAATAGGTCCTTCTTCTTTTGAGTCTATGCAAAAATTTAAACAGAAAGCTTGAAAAATATTGCTATAGACTACAAACTATTTTTAGTGCTAGAAGATGAAGGAGTTCTGATGTTTGATGAAGAAATAAAATCCTTCTATAAAATGTTACTAAAAACATTTCTTAGAATTAAAGTCTGTGGTATGTAAAAATGTTAATGATATTATTAAATGTGCTACTTGTGTATCCTGTACATTGAAAATGAAGAAACTTGAAAACATTTGAAAATGCAGAAATAACTAAAATTCTTTCAAAAATAAGAACTATGGATTTCTGGAAATAAACAGAGTAGACCTTTTCCATACTGTTCTCCAGACAAAGCAAAAATATGATACAGAAGATATTTGGAATTGCTGTTGGACCAAAAGAAAGCCTTGACATTTTCTTTGCAGATAACAACAGCAACACAGCAACAACTCATGGTAGCTTCAAGATAAAGCAGTTAATTTGCTGGACTAGCTGAAGTAATCAACTCAGTTGTTTTGTGAAGGCAATATTCCTTTCTCTGTCTGAATTTAACAATAAACATGAGCAGGAAGGAAGGCTAGAATGACCCATGTGATAAAGGATTGGCACTGGAGGTATCAATATGAATTCATATTTAGATTAATATAGACACAGAAGAATAGACAAATAATAATAGATACGTGCTCACACACACACACACACACATATATATATATGCACACACACATTTATCAGCTGTCTTTTGAGAGGGTCAGAAGCAAAGATTACCCAGTGGCAGTGAGTATAGTAGGTGTCCAGATCTTGGCTTGTAAAACCATTCTCTGGTAAAAAGAACCAGGGCTCCTTGGAGGAATGGCTGATTTTAGAACTGGTACAAAAAATGGCTTGGAGCATGTTGTAGTGCCAGAAAGTAAAAAAGTGCTTAAACAAAAGCATCCAAAATGACAGGGGTACGTGAAAGAGACACGGGAGGCAAGTGCAAATGCTCACAGTGGCCAAAATGCAACAAAGTAAGCAATGAAACCAAGTAGACCGGATTGTGACCCAAAGCATGACATAGTTTCCCATGAATCTACATGCTATAAACAATTAAGTAATAAACAGAAGGAGTCGAATAGACAAACCTCTCATACAAAACAATTCCAGAGAATTCATGTAGATACCATCACCACAAGGACTGCAGCATGACTGCCCGTTTCTTAACCGTGGCTGTGCACAGTGAATTCCTTCAAATTGTAGAGTATGTAAGGGCCAGGGGTGAGGACATTACAGTGGAGAAATAATGGTGTGATGAGCATGTCACTTTACCACTGAGATCTTCCTCCCCCAAACCCATAATCCCAGAATAATCATGAGAAATATATCAGTCAAACCCATATTGAAGGACATTCTACAAAATATTTGACCAAAACTCCTCAAAAATATCATGACTATCAAGAACAAAGAAAGTCTGAGTAACTATCATTGTCAAAAGAACATTAAGGAGACATAGCAACTAAATGTAATATTTTATACTGGAAGAGATCCTGGAACAGAAAAAGAATATTAGGTAAAAACTAAATAAATATGAATAAAGTGTTGACTTTTTAGTTAATAATAATGCATCAATATTGGTTCATTAGTTGTGAACAAATGTACCACACTAATCTAGAATATTAGTAGGGGTAAGCTACATGTAGATATATCATCACAATGTTTTTTGTCAATCTAAAATTACTCTTAAAAAAGAGCCACTCAATAAATTTCTCTTCTTTTAAAAAATTATCAAACTTAGGTAGATACATTTTAAAATTATTTTATTATTCTTATCGTTATTTTATTTATTTTTATTTTTTGGCTGTACCATGCAGCATGTAGAGTCTTAGTTTCTTGACCAGGGATTTAACCTGTGCCCCCTGCATTGGAAGCACAGAGTCTCAACCATTAGACCACCAGGGGAGTCCTGATAGATATGTTTTTAAGTCTATAATTTATTACTTCAAATGCATGCAAAATATTGGATGGATTAATGGAAGGATAGAGGGCTAACTAGATAGACAGGTATGTGATTAAATAAAAAAAGACAATAGTGAATTGTTAATAGTAAAATCTAGGTTGTTGACCAGTAATTCCATTTCTAGGTATTTACTCAAGAGAAATGAAAACATATGTCTCTGTAATAACTTGCATACAAATATTTACAGTAGCATAATGCACAGTTGCCCCAAAGTGGAAACATTTTAAATGTCCATCAACTTGTGAATGGGTAAATAAAATGTGGTATACATATAAACTGGAATACCACTAAGCAACAACACAGGTAAACTTTATGAAAGAAGCCAGACAAAAATAACTACTTATTATATGAAACTTCTAGAAAGAACAAAACAGACAAAAAGCAAACCAATGGTTACCTAAGACTGAGGGTAGAAGCAAGAATTAGCTCCAAATAGGCACAAGGGAACTTTTTGGAGTGATTGAAAAGTTCTAATCAAAACATCTATTTCTGCTTTATTGACTATGCCAAAGCCTTTGACTGTGTGGATCACAATAAACTGTGGAAAATTCTGGAAGAGATGGGAACACCAGACCATCTGACCTGCCTCTTGAGAAACCTATATGCAGGTCAGGAAGCA
>NW_011495064.1:12309558-12318558 GCF_000754665.1 Bison bison bison
GTGAAGAGGAACTAAAAAGCCTCTTGATAAAAGTGAAAGAGGAGAGTGAAAAAGTTGGCTTAAAGCTCAACATTCAGAAACAGAAGATCATGGCATCTGGTCCCATCACTTCATGGGAAATAGATGGGGAAACAGTGGAAACAGTGTCAGACTTTATTTTTGTGGGCTCCAAAATCACTGCAGATGGTGAATGCAGCCCTGAAATTAAAAGACACTTACTCCTTGAAAGAAAAATTATGATCAACCTAGATAGCATATTGAAAAGCAGAGACATTACTTTGCCAAGAAAGGTCCATCTAGTCAAAGCTATGGTTTTTCCTGTGATCATGTATGGATGTGAGAGTTGGACTGTGAAGAAAGCTGAGTGTGGAAGAATTGATGCTTTTTTTTTTTTTTTAGAAAGATATTTAATTTTATTTTATTTTTAAACTTTACATAATTGTATTAGTTTTGCCAAATATCAAAATGAATCCGCCACAGGTATACATGTGTTCCCCATCCTGAACCCTCCTCCCTCCTCCCTCCCCATACCATCCCTCTGGGTCGTCCCAGTGCACCAGCCCCAAGCATCCAGTATCGTGTATCGAACCTGGACTGGCAACTCGTTTCTTACATGATATTTTACATGTTTCAATGTCATTCTCCCAAATCTTCCCACCCTCTCCCTCTCCCACAGAGTCCATAAGACTGTTCTATACATCAGTGTCTCTTTTGCTGTCTCGTACACCGGGTTATTGTTTGAACTGTGGTGTTGGAGAAGACTCCTGAGAGTCCCTTGGACTGCAAGGAGATCCAACCAGTCCATCCTAAAGGAGATCAGTCCTGGGTGTTCTTTGGAGGGAATGATGCTAAAGCTGAAACTCCAGTACTTTGGCCACCTCATGCGAAGAGTTGACTCAGTGGAAAAAACCCTGATGCTGGGAGGGTTGGGGGCAGGAGAAGGGGACGACAGAGGATGAGATGGCTGGATGGCATCACTGACTCGATGGACATGAGTTTGGGTGAACTCCAGGAGTTGGTGATGGACAGGGAGGCCTGGCGTGCTGCGATTCATGGGGTCGCAAAGAGTTGGACACGACTGAGTGACTGAACTGAACTGAACACTGGATTGTGATGATATTTGCACAATTGTATGAGTTCTCTAGTTTTAGTTCTTAAATTTAAGTTTTTGATCCATTTAGAATTGATTTTTTTGTATGGTGTGAGGTGATGGTCTAAGTATATATTTTTTTGCCTGTAGATGTCCTGTTTTCAGGCTTCCCAGGTGGTGCTAGTGGTAAGGAACCAGCCTGCCAGTGCAGGAGACACAAGAGACACAGGTTCGATCCCTGGGTTGGGAAGATCCTCTTGAATGGGACATGGCAACCCACTCCAGAATTCTTGCCTGGAGAATCCCATGGACAGAGGAGCCTGGCAGGCTACGGTCCATAGCACTGCAAAGAGTAGGGCATGACTGAAGGGATTTAGCACATGTGCACACATATCCTGTATTCACAAAAATACACTGTTAAGAATACCTAGACCTGTCCCCCACTGAATGGACTTGGTACTCTTGTCAAAAATCAATTGGCCATAGAATCGAGAATTTGATTCTGGGCTCTCAGCTTTATCCCATTGCTCTGTATGTCTATCCTTATGCCAGTGCCACATATAGCTTTGTACATGAGGAAACTAGGAAAGTGTGAGTTCTTCAAAACTGCTTTGGCTCTTGAGGCTCTTTTGAAATTCTGTATGAGTTTTATGATGGGCTTTTCCATTCCTGAAAAAAAGAACAAGAAATGCCATTGGAATTTTGAAAGGAATTACATTGAATCTGTATATCAGCTTTCCAATCTATGAACATGGGGTATTTTCCCATTTATTTAGGTTTTCTTTAATTTCTTTCAGCAGCTATTTTGTAAGTCTAACCTGGGTAAGATAGTTCTTCGAGACACTAGTCCACCATCTTCTCAGTCTGCTGGTTTTCTAGATAAACTTACTATTCTTCGCCCCAATACTTCTTCTCTTGATTTATTGGCCTGTGGTGTGGTAGTACAGCCTTGAACCTGGCAACCTTTTCTTGCTTAATTGCTCTAGCTAGAACTTCTAGTCCAATGTAGAAATGAAGTGGCAAAAATCAACATCTTTGGTGTTTTCCTGATGTTGTTCAGTCACTAAGTCATGTCCAACTATTTGTGACCCCCATGAACTACAGCACTCCAGGATTCCCTGTCCTTCACTGTCTCCTGGAGTTTGCTCAAACTCATGTCCATTGAATCAGTGATGCCATCCAACCATCTCATCCTCTGTGATTCCCTTCTCCTCCTGCCTTCAATCTTTTCCAACACCAGGGTCTTTTCCAATGAGTTGGCTCTTCATATCAGGTGGCCAAAGTATTGGAACTTCAGCTTCAGCATCAGGCCTTTTAATGAATACTCAGGGTTGATTTCCTTTAGGATTGACTTGTTTTATTTCCTTGCAGTCCAAGGGACTCTCAAGAGTCTTCTGCAGCACCACAGTTTGAAAATATCAGTTCAAGGAAAATCTTTCAGTCTTTCACATTAGGTTTTTTTACATGGCCATTAACATGTTGAAGAATTTCCCTCTATTTCTATTCGTTGAGTGTTTTTATCTTGAAAGAATATTGGATTTTGTCAAATAAATTTTATGCATCAGTTCAGATATTGATGGTCATTTTCCCCCTCATTCTATTAATGAGATATATAGAATTGATGAATTTTATATGTGAAACCAACCTTCCATTCTTGGGATAAACCCCACTTGGTGATGATTAAATTAATCCTTTTATAGTCATGAGGGAATGTTGGTCTGTAGTTTTCTTGTAGTGTCGTTTGCTTTGTTCTTAGGGTGATAGGAAAGGAGATTTGAACAATGCAGTTACAAGTTTGACTTAAAAGATATATACTGTGAACCTGCATGTGTATATATGTGTGTTTGTGTGTATTTCTTTGTGAAGAGAGAGAGAGAATATTTTGTATCCACAACTGAACAACGTTAATCTTTTAATTACCCAAAGAACATAAACATAGAGATTTCTATAAATCCCTCGAAGTCTCTTACCACAATGTACTCACTTGAATTTCTAAAACCATCTTTCCAGATAATTCAGTTCAAAGTAGAAATAAAAATCTGTTCATTAAATAATAACAATGACAGCCCTACTTTGTATACTAGCAAGACCCTTCTCTGAGGAAAATTTACATAACTAAGTAGCTTTTATTAGACAGCAAAAAAGAAAAGAAATGAATGAAATGAGTTCATTGAGTTAAGGATCTTTGTTTGCAAACAACAGAAATCAACTTGGACAAAATAAAACAGAAAAAAATTTGGTTCAATTCAGCATTGAAAGAAAAAGCTAAAAAAACACAGGTCTATAAAGGGCAGAAATCACAGGTGGCTCTGGAGTTGCTTTCTGAACCAGGAAACAGAAAGCAGTGAATCAGTACAGGATGAATCAATTACTAGATGAATCAGCTACAGCTGTTTCAAGTCTTATGATTTTGCTTAGGATTTAGTTGCCATGGAGAAAGCATAAAATTAGCCTAGGTCAGGTTTCATGTCTATTTCTTAATCTAGAAATGTTCAGTGTGTCTTCATTGATGGTTTCACCAAGCAGTATCTAATGGGGACATTACTTCCTCAAGAAAAATTGGAATGGTGCCATCAGAGGAAGGGGCAATGAATATGGTATGGCAGAACAGCAAAGTGTCCATTATGCACCGTTTGATGCTAGATTTTTGCTAGGATGTTCACTACAGCATTTGTTTATAGTACCATAAAGTTACTTATCTTTATGGTAAAAAGCATTTATCTCACCATAAAGTTATGAGATCTCAATATTAACTGAACTGATAAATATAGAGTATTTAAGATCATCTATGATACAGCCATTATAACTATGTTTTGGACAAATATGTAAAGAATAGAAAAAACTTACTATGGATAAGTAGAATAAAATCTGTTTGTGAAAGTGAAAGTCACTCAGTCGTGTCCGACTCTTTGTGACCCCAAGGACTATGCAGTCCATGAAATTCTCTAGGCCAGGCTACCCACTGGAGTGGGTAGCCTTTCCCTTCTCCAGGGGATCTTCCCAACCCAGGGATCGAACCCAGGTCTCCCACATTGCAGGCGGATTCTTTACCAGCTGAGCCACAAGGGAAGCCCCAAATCTGTTTAGAGTCTATGAATTAAATTTAGTTAAAGCATTTTATTTATGCATGTAACTAACTCCTGAGAAAAATATGAAATATGTGTGTGTGTATCCATAAACTAACATCTGAACCTGTAAAGATAACCTTATTTGGGAAAAAGGTCTTTGTAGATGTAACCATAATTAAATGAATGACCTTGAGATCATCTTAGATTATCCTCATGACTTAGATCTAATGACCAGGGTCCTTAAAAGAGACAGAAGACAAGACACAAAGAAGACATGGCCCTGTGAAGACGGAGTTTAGAGTAATGCGACCACAGGCAAAAGAATTACTGGAGTCACCAGAAGCCGGAAGAAGCAAGAAACTCTTCTCTTCACTCTTGAAAGGAGTGTAGCCCTGCTATAGACAGAAAGAAAAAATACACTGGGATCTTGCTCAGGACTGTAGCCTTTCAGATAGCCCTGAGGAATTGTTTCTAAGAGGGAAGGGAGGAACAGGATATTTAGGAGTTTTTACTTAAAAAGAATGTATTTGGATGCCGAAATATTACTGCTAATCACACAAAAAAAATCTTAAAGATTATAATGCTTTTTATGCAAAAGAAGATGCAAGAGTCTGAGCATATTGAAATTATGCTTTTGATATGCATCTTAAGATGCATATCTTGATAGTTAACTATCAAGGACCAGTATCCTGGTTTTTCCTCCATCCTGGATTTCCCTCAGGGTGTCTGCAGTGGCTGATGACTGGATGACTGACAGCTTGACAGTGGACAACAGTCTCTGTTTACTAAAATGTCAGGCGATGTTTTATGTCCACAACACCTTGTCTTGGTCATAAATTCAACCAAGGACTGGGGAGCGTTTAATGACCAATTTGTCCCATGGTGCTAGAAAGACTCACTCCTAGATCAGCAGGGGATTCTGTTCCTAATCCACTTAATGTGTTAATTTTTGGATTAGACCCTGTTAATAATCTAAAATTCTCTGGATTACTTGTTCTTCTAGTCTACTATGATCCAGGAAATGTTTTCCTTTATTGCTTCTTCCCATGGCTAAAGTTGCTTAATAATATTATAATTATTCTATGTAGAGTTATATATCTGATCAATTGTCTCAAGATATTTAGACATCACCAATTTTGTCAGAGGCTCAGTTACATACTGGGTAATGCAAGAAACAGCAACCTTAGAAAATAGACAAGATATAAGTAATACCACTAGCAATATTAATAAAGTCATATATAACACAGAGAGATACAAGGCATAAAAATTTGAAAACAATGAGGGAACAAATTAAAACAAGGGTTAGTTTAAATAGTTGTAATCTGGTTGCAATAAGCCATCAATTCCACAGGTGAACCAACTGGAGAAACCAAATTCCAGAGGGATCAGATATTGAGAAAAAAGAGAAATGTTTCATCTTTGTTTACAAATGTATGTTTTATCAACTGGTTGTAAGTCATGGTTAGCATAGGCGGAAATGTTTTTTGGGAAACAAATGTTTGTTGTTGTTGTTCAGTCACTTGGTCGTGTCTGACTCTTTGCTGCCCCATGGCCTGAAGCACTGCAGGCTTCCCTGTCCTTCACCATCTCCCAGAGTTTGCTCAAACTTATGTCCGTTGAGTCAGTGAGGCCATCCAACCATCTCATCCTCTGTCATCCCCTTCTCTTCCTGCCTTTAATCTTTCCTAGCATCAGGGTCTTTTAAACAAACCTTAAATACCAGTATATTTCAGAAACAAGTCATAAAATTATAAATCATCTTTATCAGTTCATTTAGTCCCATGTAGCTAATTTCTGTTGATCAGGGAAGTCATCAGACTTTCCATTAGAGTAGTGCAATTTCTTACCCAGCTCAGTGCTGTGCTTAGTTGCTCAGTTCATGTCTGACTCTTTGAGACCCCATGGACTAGCCCACCAGGCACCTATGTCCATGGGGATTCTCCAGGCAAGAATACTGGAGTGGGCTGCCATCTCCTTCTCCAGGGGATCCTCCTGACCCAAGGATTGAACTGGGGTCTCCTGCATTGCAGACAGATTCTCTACCAACTGAGCTATGAGGGAAGCCCATCCAGTTCAGTGATATGATCTAAAAGTCAGAAACTTGTATTTGTCAAAAAGTCCTTTTTATGAATTTTCTTGAAGGTTTTCATTTTATGAAAGCATCAGAGTAAAACAACGACTGATTAAAAATGACAAAAGACTTAAAATGGCCCAGATAAAGATGTGATTACAAAGCAATTGACAAGAAACTTGCTCATTTCTATGACGTAACTTTTTAAGTTGATAACTAGAATTATGAATATGTGTAATTAGCATTACACTAGGACATAACAGATTTTTTAGGAACTCCATGTAAATTTTGGGATATTTACCCACACAGTATAACCTAAGATGATTTTATCACCACTTCTTTGACAATGTTTCCCATGTAATTTAACATACCAAATAAGCCTAATGAGTTTAAAATCTCTCTTCAAGGTGTTTCAGAGCCCTTTGGAGCATCCCAAAGTTAGCTAGAGAACTTTATTAATAAAGAACTATATTTACAATTTGGCTTGAAGAAATTTTTTAGAGATATCAAAGATTTTAAAACACTTGGTCGAGGGAATTCCCCAGTGGCCCAGTGGTTGGGACTCAGTGCTTTCAGTGTCCAGGGCTCAGGCTCAGTCCCTGGTCAGGAAACAGGTCCACAAGCCATGTGGTGCAGCCAAAACAAACAAACAGAAAAACCTTTGTCAAAAAGATCATAGGTCTCTGTGAAACAACACTTGTTCATTTAACCAAAGTGGCAATAAAATAATTCAAAGGCAAATACAGGTCATTTAGAAGGCAAAGAAACGCATAATCTATTATCAAACAAAGAAAACGTTGTTCGCTTAACAGAGAGAGAAAACCAAACTTCTGTCCTGCACAAGCTCACCCTCAATAACAAAATTTATTTACTTAATTAAATTAAATTCAGTTCCAACCTGACCATGCACAGAACTCTTTTCTCAGAGCTCCCTTTCTACAAACTTTCCACAACTTTCTATATCTAATCTATATCTTTATCTGTATCTATATTAGATATATCTATAAAACTTTTGTCTTTTCCAGCTTTAGGACAAAATCACTTTTCCGCCATAACAAAATGCACTTACATTGCTCATATCTTCTTTTGTTGAAAATACACATCCTACTTTTTCTTTCATACTGAAATGTTTCCTTTATTATTGCAGTAGCTTTCATGGCATATATTACAATTCTAACCCTTAAAAAAACCTCACTATCTAATGAAAACTGAGAAGCAAGTAATTGTGAACTGCTTGCCAAACTAGCATTTCTTGATTGGAAAACTTAGAAACATTCATAACCTCTAGAAATATTCACCTTCTCAGAGCATAATTCTTTCCTCAATGTGGTACAAGCCATATGTCTAGCAAACCCAAACTTTTTTCCTCTCATGAGAAAAAAGTAGGTAAACTTAGACCTGTTTAGTAATTAATGTTCCAATATTTTATCCTAATTGAAATTATCTGAATATTCAGTGAATTCTCATCATTTAACTTAATATGGCAAAACTTTGTAATTTTAACTTACAAAAAATCTGGAGAAAGTATTTTGATAGACATACTTACCCCCAAATATAATTATTTCTAAAGAGTTCACCTAAAAACTATCTCATTTATCTCTATTTTGTAACTTATGAAAATATCATCATAACAAGTTATTTATTTATTTATTTTTGTTAACAAACTGCAACACAAATAACATGAACTTACTGACCTTCCATAAACCTAGGTAAAATAAAAGACATGTTTCTATTGATTACGCCAACAAGCCTAAGCCAGATTTAATACTTGTATTTAATACTCAATATTTCCTAGATCATGAGAGCCTGAAATTCATTCTAGCTGGTTTTCTTTATATTTCAGTCAGTTTAGTTCAGTCACTCAGTCATGTCCGACTCGTTGTGACCCCATGAACCGCAGCACACCAGGCCTCCCTGTCATCACCAACTCCTGGAGTTTATCCAAACTCATGTCCATCGAGTCAGTGATGCCATCCAGCCATCTCATCCTCTGTCGTCCCCTTCTCTTCCTGCCCCCAATCCCTCCCAGCATCAGGGTCTTTCCCAATTAGTCAGCTCTTTGCATCAGGTGGCCCAAGTATTGGAGTTTCAGCTTCAGCATCGGTCCTTCCAATGAATACCCAGGACTGATCTCCTTTACGATGGACTGGTTGGATCTCCTTGCAGTCCAAGGGACTCTCAAGAGTCTTCTCCAACACCACAGTTCAAAAGCATCAATTCTTCGGCGCTCAGCTTTCTTCACAGTCCAACTCTCACATCCATACATGACCACTGGAAAAACCGTAGCCTTGACTAGATGGACCTTTGTTGGCAAAGTAATGTCTCTGCTTTTCAATGTGCTATCTAGTTTGGTCATAACTTTCTTGCCAAGGAGTAAGTGTCTTTTAATTTCTTGGCTGCAGTCACCATCTGCAGTGATTTTGGAGCCCACAAAAATAAAGTCTGATGCTGTTTCCACTGCTTCCCCATCTATTTCCCATGAAGTGATGGGACCGGATGCCATGATCTTCGTTTTCTGAATGTTGAGCTTTAAGCCAACTTTTTCACTCTCCTCTTTCACTTTCTTCAAGAGGTTTTTTAGTTCCTCTTCACTTTCTGCCATAAGGGTGGTGTCATCTGCATATCTGAGGTTATTGATATTTCTCCCGGCAGTCTTGATTCCAGCTTGTGCTTCTTCCAACCCAGCGTTTCTCATGATGTACTCTGCATATAAGTTAAATAACCAGGGTGACAATATACAGTCTTGACGTACTCCTTTTCCTATTTGGAAC
>NW_011495064.1:12318663-12336337 GCF_000754665.1 Bison bison bison
CTTGCTTTTTCCATGATCCAGCGGATATTGGCAATTTGATCTCTCGTTCCTCTGCCTTTTCTAAATCCAGCTTGAACATCTGGAAGTTCACGGTTCACATATTGCTGAAGCCTGGCTTGGAGAATTTTGAGCATTACTTTACTAGCGTGTGAGATGAGTGCAATTGTGTGGTAGTTTGAGCATTCTTTGGCATTGCCTTTCTTTGAGATTGGAATGAAAACTGACCTTTTCCAGTCCTGTGGCCACTGCTGAGTTTTCCACATTTGCTGGCATATTGAGTGCAGCACTTTCACGGAATCATCTTTCAGGATTTAAAATAGCTCCACTGGAATTCCATCACCTCCACTAGCTTTGTTCGTAGTGATGCTTTCTAAGGCCCACTTGACTTCACATTCCAGGATGTCTGGCTCTAGGTCAGTGATCACACCATCGTGATTATCTGGGTCGTGAAGATCTTTTTTGTACAGTTCTTCTGTGTATTCTTGCCACCTCTTCTTAATATCTTCTGCTTCTGTTAGGTCCCTACCATTTCTGTCCTTTATTGAGGGCATCTTTGTACGAAATGTTCCCTTGGTATCTCTAATTTTCTTGAAGAGATCTCTAGTCTTTCCCATTCTGTTGTTTTCCTCTATTTCTTTGCATTGATCGCTGAGGAAGGCTGTCTTATCTCTCCTTGCTATTCTTTGGAACTCTGCATTCAGAGGCTTATATCTTTCCTTTTCTCCTTTGCCTTTAGCTTCTCTTCTTTTCACAGCTATTTGTAAGGCCTCCTCAGACAGCCTTTTGCATTTCTTTTTCATGGGGATGGTCTTGATCCCTGTCTCAGCATTTAATTTCTAAGTGCTTACTTTTAAGTCAGTTAAATAGAGCTCTTTTATCATTTAGTTTTGATAATACTATTCATATCATATATATTATGTATACACAGACATATAAACAGATATAACTGGAGATCTCATAACTTCATCTTAAAACTTAGTTTTGAATCTAGTATTACAATATAAACCCACTAGTTTATAAATAACAGAATAAGTGAAATTTATTTGCTCAGATCACTAAAGTTTTACTATCTGTGGAAAAGACTTTTAACATTTGTGTTGGTCTTGATACATCCTTAAAGGGGCAATGAATTAGTCTTTGGAACACGGAGTGGCTTGAGTTTTAATGGCGTTTTCCCCTCAGTTCCAGGTTTCCCTGGTTGAACCAATGAGGCTCAGTCTCAGGTCAGTCTGTGGCTGCATTTACATTTCTGATTTGGGGAGGTTTGCAAGACAAAGATGGCTGCTTTTAATTTCATAAAAAACTGGTCTTCTGCCTAAATAACTTTAAAAGATTGATTTGCCTAACTATATTTTCTTTAATTTGCTTTTTTTTTACAAAATAAGAAGATTTCCAACTAAACTAAAAATCAAGAGTTCCATGTTCTACCCCATACGTGGTTGGTGGGAATGTAAATTGGTGCATCCAGTGTGGAAAACAGTACGGAGGTTCTTCAAAAAACTAACAATAGAACTACCATATTATCCAGCAATCCCACTCCTGGTTATATATCCCAACAAAAGTATAATTCAAAAAGATACATGTACCCCTATGTTCATAGCAGCACTATTTGCAATAGCCAAGGCATGGAAATAACTTAAATGCTCAACAGATGAATGGACAATGAAGATACGATACATATACACAATGAAATACTACTCAGACATGAAAAAGAATGCCATTTGTAGCAACATGGTTGGACCTAGAGGTCATCATACTGAGTGATTTAAGTCAGAAAGAGAAAGACAAATACCATAGGATATCACCTGTATGTGGAATCTAACATATGATGCAAATGAACTTATTTATGAAACAGAAACAAACTCATAAATATAGAGAACAGACTTGTGCTTGCTGAGGGGGGAGGTGGGAAGGGAAGAAGTGGGAGCTCGGGATTAGCAGCTGCAAACTATTATACATAGAAGGCATAAACAACAGAGCACAAGTACAGCACAGGGAAATATATTCAATATTCTGCAATAAACCATAATGGAAAAGAAATGAAAAAGTATGCAAATATGGGTATAAGTAAATCACTTTGCTGTACTGCAGAAATTAGCACTTGAGTGTAAATCAACTATGCATGCATACTAAGTCACTTCAGTTGTGTCCGACCCTGTGACCCTATGGACCATGGTCTGCCAGGCTCCTCTGTCCATGGGATTCTCCAGGCAAGAATCTTGGAGTGGATTGCCATGTCCCCCTCAAAGGGATTTTCCCAACCCAGGGATCAAATCCCTGTCTCTTGCGTCTCCTACCAGCACCACCTGGGAAAAGCCCCAAATCAACTATCCTTCAATATGATAATTTTTTAAAAGAAGAGTTCTGTGTCCTAGAACTTTAGCGTTCAATATATCATGCATGAGAAATGTGCTCCCTTCATTAATCACAGCCTTGTCCTGATGAAGGGGCTTAGCTTGTATAATTCAATGAAGCTATGAGCCACACCATGCAGGACCACCCAAGACAGACAGGTCACAGTGAAGAGTTCTGATAAAACATTGCCCACTGGAGGAGGAAATGAAAACCCACTCCAGTATTCTTGCCTGGAGAGACTCATGGACAGTATGAAAAGGCAAAAAGATATGACACAGGTCGGAAAGTGTCCAATACGCAACTGGGGAAGAGCTGAATATGATTACTAATAGCTCCAGTAAGAATGAAGTGGCTGGACCAAAGCAGAAACAGTGCTAGGCTGTGGATGTGTCTGGCAGTGAAAGTAAAGTCTGATGCTGCAAAGAACAATATTGCATAGGAACCTGGGATGTTAGATCCATGAATCAAGGTATATTAAATGCGGAAAAGCAGGAGATAGCAAGATTAAACATCAATATCCTAGGGATCAATGAAGTAAAATGGATAGGAATGGGTGAATTTAATTTAGATGACAATTATATCTGGGCAAGAATGCCTTTTAAGAAATGGAGTAGCCCTCGTCATCAACAAGAGTCTGAAATGCAGTACTTGGGTGTAATCTCAAAAACAATAGAATGATATCAGTTCGTTTCCAAGGCAAACCATTCAGCATCACAGTAATCCAAGTCTATGCCCCAATCACTTTGCCAAAAAAGCTGAAGTTGAATGGTTCTATGAGGACCTACAAGACCTTCTAGAATTAACTCCAAAAAAATATGTACTTTCATCATAGGGGATTGGAATGCAAAAGTAGGAAGCTAAGAGATACATGAGGTAACAGGCAAGTTTGACTTTGGAGTACAAAATGAAGTAAGGCAAAGGCTAACAGAGTTTTGTCATGAGACCATGCTGGTCATAGTAAACACCTTTTTACAACTGAAGAGATGACTCTACACATGGACATCACAACATGGTTAGTATTGAAATCAGATTGATTATATTGTTTGCAGCCAAAGATGGAGAAGCTCTATACAGTCAGCAAAAACAAGACCAGGAGCTGACTGTGGCTCAGATCATGAACTCTTTATTGCAAAGTTCTGACTTAAATTGAAGAACATAGGGGAAACCATTAGGCCATTCAGGTATGATCTATCAAATCCCTTATAATTTATACAGTGGTGATGACAGATTCAAGAGATTAGATCTGAGAGAGAGAGAGAGAGTGTCTGAAGAACTATGGACAGAGGTTTGTAACATTGTACAGAGGCAGAGTGACTAATACCATCCCAAAGAAAAAGATATGCAAGAAGGCAAAGTGGTTGTCAGAGGAGGCTTTACAAATAGCTGCAGAAAGAAGAAAAGCAAAAGGCAGAGGAGGAAGGGAAAGATACAGCAAACTGAATGCAGAGTTTCCGAGAATAGCAAGGCGATATAGGAAGGCCTTCCTAAATGAACAGTGCAAAGAAATAGAGGAAAACAATAGAATGGGAAGGACGACAGAGCTCTTCAAGAAACTTGGAGATACAAAGGGAATATTTTCATGCAAGGATGGGCACCATAAAGGACAGAAGTGGTAAGACCTAACAGAACCAGAAGAAATGAAGAAGAGGTAGCAAGAATACACAGAAGAATTATACAGGAAAAGTCTTAATAACCAGGATAACCACAATGCTGTGGTCACTGCCCTAAAGCCAGGTATCCTGGAGTGTGAAGTCAAGTGGGCCTTAGGAAGCATTACTACAAGCAAAGCTAGTGGAGGTGATAGAATTCCAGCTGTGCTATTTCAAATCCTAAAATATGATACTGTTAAACTGCTGCATTCAATATGTCAGCAAATTTGGAAAACCCAGCAGTGGCCACAGGACTGGAAAAGGTCAGTGTTCATTGCAGTTGCAAAGAAAGGCAATGCCAAAAAGTGTTCAGACTACCATACAATTGGGCTCATTTCACATGCTAGCAAAGTAATACTCAAAATCCTTCAGTTAGATTTCAGCAGTATGTGAACCAAGAACTTCCAGATGTGAAGCTGGGTTTTGAAGAGACAGAGAAACCAGAGCTCAAACTGCAAACATTGGTTGGATCACACAGAAAGCAAGGGAATTCCAGAAAAAGATCTACCTCTGTTTCATTGAGTATGCTAAAACCTTTGTGTGGATCACAACAAACTGTGGAAAATTCTTAAAGAGATGGGAATACAAGATAATCTTATTTGCCTCCTGAGAAACCTGTATGCAGGTCAAGAAACAACAGTTAGAACTGGACATGGAACAACTGACTGGTTCCAAATCAGAGAAGGAGTACAACAAGGCTCTTGTCACCCTGTTTATTTAACTTATATGTAGGGTACATCATGCTAAATCCTGGGCTGGATGATTTACAAGCTGGAAAACATCAACAACTTCATATATGTAGATGATAACACTTTAATGGCAGAATGTGAAAAGGAACAAAACAGCCTCTTGATGAGGATGAAAGAGGGAGTGAAAAAGCAGCTTAAAACTCAATATTAAAAAAAACTAACATCATAGCATCTGGTCCCATCACTTCATGGCAAATGGGGAAAAAGTGGAAGCAGTGACAGATTTTATTTTCTTTGGCTCCAAAATCACTGCAGACAGTGGCTGCAGCCATGAAATTAGAAGACGCTTGCTATGACAAAACTAGACAATGTATTAAAAAGCAGAGACATCACTTTGCTGACAAAGGTCTGTATAGTTAAAGCTATGTTTTTTTCCCAGTAGACACATATGAATGTGAGAGTTGGACCGTAAAGAAGGCTGAGCGCCCAAGAACTGATGCTTTCAAATTGTGGTGCTAGAGAAGACTCTTGAGAGTGCCTTGGACAACAAGGAGATCAAACCAGTCAATCATATAGGAAATCAACCCTGAATATTCATTGGAAGGACTGATGCTGAAGCTGAAGCTCAAATACTTTAGCCACCTGATGTGAAGAACCAACTCACTGGAAAAGACCTGATGCCGGTAAAGATTGATGGCAGGGGAAGAAGGGGTCAACAGAGAATGAGATGTCTGGGTGGTATCGCCACATCAATGGACATGAGTTTCAGCACACTCTGGAAATTAGTGGAGGACAGAAGAGCCTGGCATGTTACATATGGTCCAGGGAGTTGCAAAGAGTGGGACCTGACTTAGAAACTGAGTAACAAAAATAAAAATTTGCACAAGGCATTATTCAACAAAGTTCCTCTTTCCAAGGGTACAAGTTAGATCCACAGGGGGAAAAAACCTCTCTTATTGTTTGTATTAGTCCCTGAATATTAGCTCCCAGTTTTAACATCATTACATGTGGACTGAGGTAACCCTGATTTTCTTTAGTACATTTAATTAATATTGTCTAAGAGGCAGTTCTATATGCCCTGTCTTATAATACAAGGCAGGGGAAGCATTCCCCAGTGAGACATAAAGTTTATTCCATAATATATTTAGACAAAAGAGATGTAATCATCTTATATAAAGCCCATTTTAATAAACCAATTTTTACAAAATTTCATCTCAACTGTATTAGCTTTTATACCTATAACTTTAGTTTCTATTAGGATCCCATCAGTAAGCCTTAGCCTTACAAAATCCTCCAAAAGCCTTTTTTTTTTTTTTTAATCCCTTGGCCATTTTATCTATTTTTATAAAGGCTTTGGGGTCCCCAGTGAGAGGTAGAGCTGAGGGACTCAGACCTTTTTGTTGATCTCTTAACTTGATTAATTGGTCAGGTATTTCACTATAATTTCACAAGCAATTTCACAAACAATTTTTGGCAAGATATTTCACTGTAATTTTCTTCCAGCCTTTTAAACATATATAAGTATATTTTCAATATACATATATTGAACAGGGGTAAATAAAGTGGGACTTGTTTGCGGCCCTTTAATGTTGGGATCAATGAAGGTCCTTTAAGCCCATCCAATCTCTGGTAGTATTGTATCAAAACCTTTTGTTTTAATTCCATTAGTATCCACTTTATTTTTCCCATTTCTTAATAAACATCTGAAAATCTCTATCCTATTGGGATGAGTTGCTTTAAAATCTCCATCTTCATGGGAAGAAATCTCTATTTTCCCTCAGCTTCTTCTTATATCCTTGTTAATCAATCTAATTACCACTTTTAAAATATATATATATATTTTATTGAAATATAGCTGACTTAACAATGTTTCAGGTGCACAGCAAGGTGATTCAATTATACGTATATACATATATTATTTTCAGATTATTTTCCATTATAAGTTATTAGAAGATATTGACTGTAGTTCTCTGTGCTATCCAGTAAACCTTTGTTGCTTGATGATTATCTATTTTTTTAAATTGGAAATCTAGCATTCTAGTCACACTAAGCTAAACAAGTGGAATCAAAATGTCATAAATTCTTATAGTAGGCCAAATTTCATAAGTTTTCTAAAGTATATATATTATACATACTATATACATATATACATATGTATACAAAAGTTTTTCTACAATGCTTGATAAAGGCTTGAGAAAGAACATCAAAGGAAAAAAAAACAGGAAGAGCTGGAGAAATTGGAAAACAAGTGGAATGAAATGGGAGCACTGAATATGAAATAGAAAAAGTGAAACAAACTAGATGAAAGTAAAAGATCAGCATATAGTCCAGTTGTTTTTAAACATTGCTGCTCATTAGAAACACATCAGGAGCTTTGGAGAAAAGAAGCATTAGTATTTTTTACAAAGTTTCAAGATAATTTTGATATGCATATGGATTTTAAAAAGTGATTACAGGTTTTTGTATTAAATGGCAGTTTTGGTGATATAAAATTCTATTATTTTCTATTGACCAATCATGATAAAATGGTGTTGAATGAGTAATAGTTACATAATCACAATAGTAAAAGATGTTTATCAATTTTCACAATCAATTGCCAGACAAAAATTAAAAGATAATCATATTTGCAAGGCATAATGGAAGCATAATTAACCTAACAATATAAAATAATTACATACAATTATTATACTGGGGGGTTAAGTAAAGTGATGTGGTAAGTGAAGTGCAAACATACACATGTTTTCATCTGCCCAGCAGTCTATGTCTTTTGGTCAGTGCATTTAATCCATTTACATTTAAGGTAATTATCGATATGTGTGATCCTATTGGCATTTTCTTATTTGTTTTGGGTTTATTTTCTATAGGTAAGTCTTTTCCTCCTCTTGCTTCTTGCCTAGAGAAGTTCCTTTAGGATTTGTAAAGCTGGTTTGGTGGTACTGAATTCTTTTAACTTTTTCTTTGTCTGGAAATCTTTTGATTTCTCCATCAAATCTGAATGAGTCTTGTTGGGTAGAGTATTCTTGATTGTAGGTTCTTCCCTTTCATTACTTTAAATATATCACGCCATTCCCTTCTGGCTTGTAGAGTTTCTGTTGAGAAATCAGCTGATAATCTTATGGGAGTTCCCTTGTATGTTATTTGTCTGATTGAAGGGCCTCAGCTTGAGCTGAGAATTGAAGGCTGATCACCTCTGCTTGGCAAAGAACTTGAATTCTGGTTCTGTTCTGGTCTGGTTTGTGGTTTGAATTCTGGTTCTGTTCTGGTCTAGTCTGGTTTCTGGTAGGGCCAAGTTCCGGTTCTCCCTTCCCTGGAGGCCCAGAGTAGAGTCCCGTAATGCCTGGGTGTCTGCAGGTGGCAGGAGACCTTACAGACGTCTGTGAGGTCTCCTGCTTCCTTCCCCCTCTTCTTTCAACCTGGCCTCCTTCCCTCCCTTTGAAATATTTGAAGACCTGAGATATTTCTGTACTTGGATCTGAAGTTCTGTGTCTCTGTAGGAGGTTTTCTGAGAGACTGCAGTCTTGTACTTCAGGGACTGTCTGATTAGGATGGCTGGGCATGTGTATGTGTTCTGTTGTGATTTGGGACGGCCATTTTGCTTTGTGTGGCTGCCATTTTGTTTAGACCTGCAGCCATTTTGGTAGAACTTGATTTTCCTTCCCTGTGCCTTGAGACCAGGGCTCTTGGGATCACTTATCTATGACCATTCCTAATTCCTGAGACTGAGGGAAAAACAAGACTTGGATCTGAAGTTCTATGACTCCATAGGAGGTTTTCTGAGATTATAATCTTGTATTTAGGGGAGTGTCTGACTAGGACAACTGAGTCTATATGTGTTTCATACTGTGTGTTCTGAGTTGTGGTTTGTGATGGTTAATTTGCTTTGTGTGGCTGCCATTTTGTTTAGACCTCAATGAAAGTTGGTTTAGGTACAAAACTTAAAAATTGGTTCCCAAACTGGTTCTCTTTGCATATACATTTAGTAAAAGCAAGCTTGATCAAACGGCTTTTTAGAATTCTGACCCCGACTTCAGAAAATCAAGTTTTACTTGATTTTCTCTTTGTATGCCTTGAGACCAGGGCTCTTAGAAGCACTAACCTAGACCATCTTTAATTCCAGAGACTGAGGGAAAAATAAGAAGAAGCCTTTAAATTTTTATTTATCCCAATTGTTATTTATAAACTAGTGAATTTTATATTGTGATATCCAATTCATGACTAAGTTGTGATCTTGCATTTACCTGTATGGGTATGTGTATGTCTTAGTATGTGTCTGTTTTTGGATAATATTGCTGAGATTAATTTATAAATAAGCTCTAATCTCATTGGGTTAAAGAAAATTAAGCACTTACAAATCGAACAATTCTAAATACAAGAGAAATTATCCTAAATGAATTTCAGGATTCATGTAGGATTATCCTAAATAAGTTGTCAAATATTCAGTATCAAATGAATACCTGGTAGTACAGACATGTCTCTAGAACCATCAATAAATGTAATACTTCAGTTGTACCTAGGTTTGCTAGAGGTCAAATAAGACCATAGTCTATCTGTTACAAATTTGCCAACAAGAAAAGGAACTTGATGTGGAAAAAAATTAAGGGAGTGTTTTCAGTAAAATAAGTTGTAAGAAATGAAAAGTAATGAAAGGAGTGAGTTATGCATGATCAGGATTTTCGAAGACTGGATTTCATTTAGTGGGTAAATGGATTTTGTTAGGAATGACACAACCATAGGAAAACTGGTTAGAACCAACTAGGTCCAAGACGGCCAACTTTCACCAAACTTTGAGCCTCTGTATATACACCCATTGTAACATATCAGCAAGCTAAGTGACATGCTCACCCGCTTTGACTGAATCTGACTGAGTGTCCTAAACCCTTTTAATTTTTTGGACAAAATTTCCTAAATCAAATTCTGTTGAAGTTCTTTTGACCTCTAGCTAACTTTGGGATGCTTAAAAGGGCCCCTGAAACATCCCAAAGAGAGCTGTTAAGCTAACTGTGTTTATTTGGTTGGTTAAATTACATGGGAAGTATTATCAAATGAGTGATACATCCTCTCAGGTTATATTGTATGTTAAATATTACTAACATAGTTATACTGGAGGTTATGTGGAATTCTTTAAAATCTGATACATCCTGGTAAAATATTATGAGTCATAATTTTCTGAAGGACTGTCTCCAACCTGGATGGAGAGACCCTTGTCAGGGCCCCTGCACTGGACTGGCCTATAGAGAGGGTGGCTGACCTCAAAATTACCTTAAAATGACTCTCAAATAGAAAAGAAACTACACAAAGATGATATCAAGAGAGAGACAGCTTGCCCAAAATCCTTGATGTGACTCTTATGATCATTTATAATGTTTTCTTGCCTTTTGGACCTTTGCATATAAATCAAGTGTATTTCTATCATAGGCATGATCCTATGCTAGTTTTAGAAATCAATCCAATTGTTGGGTGTGTGGCCAATTACCTGTGTCTAGTTCTGGGTTACCTTGGGGAATTTCTCTACATCAAGGCTCTAATTAGGGCTTCCCAGGTGGTGCTAGTGGAGAAGGAAATGGCAACCCACTCCAGTGTTCTTGCCTGGAGAATCCCAGGGACGGGGGAGCCTGGTGGGCTGCCTCTATGGGGTCGCACAGAGTCAGACATGACTGAAGTGACTTAACAGCAGCAGGTGGTACTAGTGGTAAAGAATCTATCTGCAATGCAGGAGACATAAGAGATATGGGTTCAATCCCTGGGTCAGAAAGATCCCCTGGAGGAGAGCATGACAACCCACTCCAGTATTCTTGCCTGGAGAATCCCATGGACAGAGGAGCCTGGCAGGCTACTGTCCTTGGAGTTGCAGAGTTGCACATGACTGAGCAACTGAGCTCAGCAAGGCTCTAATTAGTTGGCCCAGAGGAAATTTACTTTAAAAGGAAAATTACAGTCATGTTCATGTCACTATTGATATTACTAGATGGGAATCACCTCACTCAGCCAATTAATAATATCGGCTCTGACCCTGACCATAAATATGAGTTTTTCTTCTGTTACTCAAGCTCAATCAAAGCAACAAGCTAAGTTTCAGCCAAGGAATAAAATCTCCCACAATTATGGGATGTATTTATGTAGATAACACCAGGCTATGGTAATTTAAGTTGAAAATCTCTTCTATGTTGGGAACAATTAGATCATACTAAGGATAATCAGTCTAGTAATACCACCAAACTGGGCTATGTGCCTTATGGACAATGCTATTGTATAATTTCTCTGAAAGATAATGATTGGTACAGAATAGTCATCCTGGAATATTACTGGGCTGCACCTAATGGAAGTTCTTGGCTTGATTCTTACTTATGACTTTAATAATACTACTAGCTATGTTATTTGTGTTTCATCTGTTTCACTAAATTGCTGTTTCGTATATTACCAAATGTGTGACTGAGCCTCTGATAAAATAATATATAGGTCCATATGAGATCAATATTGATAATGGTGTAACTCTAGATATGGGAAGAAGCAATAAGAGGGAATATTTTCCTGGACCAAGAGGCTAATATAGACAGGTGGTCCAGAGAATTTTGGATACTGTTTTATGGCCTGGTCCATAAAGTGAACATTGAGTGGCCTATCAGCAAGATCTCTGCCAGACCTGAGAATGAGCATTCTCAGCACCGTGGGATGAAATGATCATGAAATGCCCCCTCAAAATCATGGCCAAGTTTGTAACTATGAAGGGGACCTGCCAACAGGAAACAGGCACTTACCATTTACCTCTACAAAGATTAAATCATGGCCACTGCAACTGCTGACCTTCAACACCCGTGAGAGGAGTTCAGGGCAGAGATTAGGAATGAAGCACAAAGTAAAAAGGCCATTTAATTCTTGAAAATATCTCCTAGAGCGGCAAGACTCAGGCAGTGGATGTGTTAATTTCTTCCTTCCTTCCATCTACAGGAGGACAGGGTTTTCAACAAAGGCACTTTAGCTTAATAGCTAGGCAAGAGAGGCAGGATTATCTGAGGCAGGCCATTATGTATGAATAACAAAAGCAGCAATAAAATAAGGGTTAAAGTCAAAGAAATGGATCTAGCATGGAAGAGTAAAAATGGACTCTTCTCTGTTACATTGGCTCCTGCCATCCCCATTTGTCTGGGAAGCCAGAATCGTATTTACAAGGAGGGGCTCTTTATACCTTTCCAGTGTGGAGGGAAGACGAGGAAAACCCCACAGTAATGCCCTAGCACTACTATATGATTTACAACACAGAGCAATGTGGTGAGTGCTTTTTATTCTCTAAATGCCATGGTGGGGAGTAAAGTTTCTTTTTTTGGTGGGGTATGGGGGCAGCCAGGCAGTAAGAACACAGGCCGCCTTATTTTCAGAAACCGGGAAGTGGAAACATGTATTCTAGGTGTCCAGTGCCCCAGATCACTCAACAAAAGAAAGTGAAATCACTCAGTTGTCTTCTACTGTTTGTGACCCCATGGGACTGAATAGGCCATGGAATTCTCCAGGCCAGAATACTGGCGTGGGTAGCCTTTCCCTTCTCCAGGGGATCTTCCCAACACAGGGGTCGATCCCAGGTCTCCTTCATTGCAGAGAGATTCTTTACCAGCTGAGCCACCAGGGAAGCCGAAAAATACTGGAGTGGGTAGCCTATTCCTTCTCCAGTGGATCTTCCCAGCCCAGAAATCGAACTGGGGTCTTCTTCATTGCAGGCAGATTCTTTACCAACTGAGCTATCAGGGAAGCCCAAAGAAGGCACCATCTAACCTGGTGGATTCTAGGAAGGGTGTAGCTCTCAGCGGTGTGACAGGTAGGCGGAGGATCACTTGCAGAATCAGCATCCACCGAGGGGTTTAAGCCCAGCCTGTCACACCGCCACCAGATGGCACCAAAGTGCAACCACACCTCATGCATTCGGATTTCGCGGCCTCAGACTGGACAGTTAGGAAAGCAGAATCAGATACTGAGGCAGGTCTCTTGAGAAAGGGTCTTTTCTGTCCTCTGCCCCCAATCCTCAGGGTTGAAACTTCCCTTAAGGGGATATGAACCTCTCCCACAAGCCCCCAGTTAGGGATGTGGGATCCCAAAGTGGATATTCTCTGGGGAGAAGAGGGAGGCAGCAAGTCCTGCATAAGTGAGTCCAGGGAGCCTGGCAAGGTACCAGGATCATCAAAGGACTAGAGGGCCTGAGAACGCAAAGGTTTCACAAAAGTGGGTGGGAGAGGACTAGCAGAATAGAAGTGACCTTGAGCCCCGGGCCAAGAAGTGTGTGTACTAAAACTACGAAGTGTGGGAAACAGTCCCACATAGTCCTGCGTAGTCTGTGGCAGGTGACAGGCTGGAAGGGGGAGTTGATTTCCATCTCAAGGGATGCCAAAGTTGGCCGGTGATGACCACAGGACATTCAGATGACTCTCCCTTAATGCTGCAAAGACTCCCCTGACTTAGATGCAGCCTCCTGTAAGAAGATGGGAAGGGGGAAATTATAATTCACTGGGAAAATCCTGAACAGGCAGAAATGGCTTAATTTATCTGGAAGTGACTACTATTCATGTCTGGTTATGGGTTTTGCTTTTCTTGGCCATTAGGATTAAAAAATAACTCAAAATAGAGGAAAAATTGTGTAACAGAAAAATAAAGCTACAGTTTGTTTTACAAAACCTGAATCTTCAGCCTGTGAAATGTATATCAGTTACAAATATTCATAAAAATTGAGTGCATATAAAAAACCTTAATACATTCCAAAAGCAGAAATTGTACAGATTACATTCTATGGCCACAATATAACCAATAAACATGCCAAAACAAAACAAGATAACCCAGTCACTTGGAAATCATAAAAAGGGGAAAATTATCCTAAACAGCACTAGAGTCATAGAGAAATGAAGTTTACAATATAAGACTCTTCAGAGAAAGGATAAGTAAGAAAGCACAACGTATTAAGTCTAAGATATATGGGCGAAGTTATGTTTTTGTAACGTGCTAGGTCTGTTTCTTTGACTTGAATTATTCTAAGTTGTTGAATCCAGATACTCTCAGCATCCAATCCCAACACAGAAATACATTTTCCTCGTGTCCCATCACCACTGATGAACCCATATTTTGGACCAAGGATTTTGATTAATTCTAACTGTGCATCTGAAATTAAAGGAACTACTCTGATTTCCTGGCCACCTATATATCAATCATTTGTAACAACTGACACCATATACAAGGACTCAGTGTCAAACAATCATTGTCTCTGTTAACCTCTTGGCATACAAGCCTAAATAACGTTTGTAAGACTCTAAAGATACTGGAGTTATCATTGTGCTACAAAAAGTATTATAAATATTTTGTAATAAAAAGTATTTTAAAGTGATTTTCTCCAATGATTTTAAAAGTGTTTTTTCTCCATTCTTACTGTATGCATATAAAAAATAATATATATATCTACCTTGGTCTTTTCAAACCTATAATCAGGAGCCCCAGCACTAGAGCATGTGACATCATGTTGTGGTCTGACAGCCATAAGGTGGCAGCAGAATCTGAAGCTTTTTCACTGACACGCAGTCCAGGCTATCTTGGCTTGTCCAGGTACAGTAGCCCTCCTTGTCCTTTAATCCTTTGGTCTCTAGTCTGGTTTTAGAGCTTGCTTTTCATTATCTTGCTGTGCTGCTTCTCACAAGTGAGCAAACACAGCACTTGTTGTATAGTCACTGAGTCATGTCTGACTCTTTGGGACCCCATATACTGCAGCATGCTGGGCTTCCCTGTCCCTCACTATCTCCCTGAGTTCACTCAAACTCATGTCCATTGAGTCGGTGATGTCATCCAACCATCTGATCCTCTGTCATTTCCTCCTCCTGCCTTCTTTCTTTCCCAGCACCAGGGTCTTTTCCAGTGAGTCAGCTCTTCATATCAGGTGGCCAAAGTACTGAAGCTTCAGCATCAGTCCTTTCAATGAATATTTAGGGTTGATCTCCTTTAGGATTGGCTGGTTTGATCTTCTTGCAGTCCAAGAGACTCTCAGGAGTCTTCTCCAACACCACAATTTGATGCATTGGTTCTTCGGCTCTCAGCCTTCTTTATGGTCCAACTCTCACAACTGTACATGACTACTGGAAAAATTAAAGCTTTGGCTATATGGATCTTTGCCAGCAAAGTGATATCTCTGCTTTTTAATGTATTATCCAGGTTTGCCATAGCTTTTCTTCCAAGGAGCAAGTGCCTTTTAATTTCATGGCTGCAGTCACTGTCTGCAGTGATTGTGGAGTCCAAGAAAATAAAGCCTGTCACTGTTTCCATTGTTTCCCCATCTATTTGCCATGTAGTGATGGGACTGGATGCCATGATCTTTGTTTTTTTAAATGTTGATTTTTAAGGCACTTTTTTCACTCTCCTCTTTCACCTTTATCAAGAGTCTATTTAGTAGTCTTTATTTTCTGCCATTGCCAGGAAAAATATCCATAACCTCAGATATGCAGATGACAGCATCCTTATGGCAAAAAGCGAAGAACTAAAGAGCCTCTTGATGAAAGTGAAAGGGGAGAGTAAAAAAGTTGGCTTAAAACTCAACATTCAGAAAACGAAGATCATGGCATCCGGTCTCATCATTTCATGGCAAATAGATGGGAAAGCAATGGAAACAGTGACAGACTTTATTTTTTTGGGCTCCAAAATCACTGCAGATGGTGACTGCAGCCATGAAATTAAAAGACGCTTCCTCCTTGGAAGAAAAGTTATGACCAACCTAGACAGCATATTAAAAGGTAGAGACATTACTTCACCAAAAAAGGTCCATCTAGTCAAAGCTATGGTTTTTCCAGTAGTCATATATGGATGTGAGAGTTAGACTATAAAGAAAGCTGAGTGCTGAAGAATTCATGCTTTTGAACTGTGGTGTTGGAGAAGACTCTTGAGAATCACTTGGACTGCAGGGAGATCCAACCTGTCAATCCTAAAAGAAATTAGTCCTGAATATTCATTGGAAGGACTGATGCTGAAGCTGAAACTCCAATACTTAGACCATCTGATGGGAAGAACCGACTCTTTGGAAAAGACCCTGATGCTGGGAAAGATTGAAGGCAGGAGGAGAAGGAGATGACAGAGGATGAGATGGTTGGATGGCATCACTGACACGATGGGCATGAGTTTGAGTAGGCTCCGGGAGTTGGTGATAGACAGGAAAGCCTGGCATGCTGCAATCCATGGGGTCTGAACTGAACTGAACTTTCTGCCATTAGGGTGGTATCATCTGTGTATCTGAGATTGTTGATATTTGTCCCAGCAATCTTGATTCCAGCTTGTGATTCATTAGGTTTGGCATCATGCATAATGTACTCTGCATATAAGTTAAATAAACAAGGTGACAATATACAGCCTTGTGGTACTCTTTTCCCAATTTTGAACCAGTCCATTGTTCCATGTTTGGTTCTAATTGTTGCTTCTTGACCTGTATATAAGTTTCACAACCACTGTTTGGTGGTTTGACATTCCCATCTCTTGAAGAATTTTCCACAGTTTTTGTGATCCACACAGTCAAAGATTTTAGCATAATCAATGACACAGAAGTAGATGTTTTTCTGGAATTCCTTTCCTTTCCTCATGATCCAAAGAATGTTGGTAATTTGATTTCTGGTTCCTCTGCCTTTTCTAAATGCAGCTTGTACATTTGGAAGGTCTTGGTTCACACACTGTTGAAGCCTATCTTGAAGGATTTGGAGCATTATCCTGCTAGCATGTGAAACGACTGCAATTGTGTGGTAGTTTGAACATTCTTTGGCATTGCTCTTCTTTGTGATTTCAATAAAACTGACCTTTTCCAGTCCTGTGACCACTCCTGAGTTTTCCACATTTGCCGGCATATTGAATGCAGCACTTTAACATCTTTTAGGATTTTAAATAACTCAGCTGGAATTCTATCACCTCCACTAGTTTTGTTTGTAGTAATGCTTTATAAGGCCCACTTGACTTCACATTTCAGGATGTCTGGCTTTAGATGAACGATCACACCGTCATGGTTATCTGGGCCATTAAGATCTTTTTTGTACAGTGATTCTATGTATTCTTGCCATCTCTTCTTAATCTCTTCAGCTTATGTTAGGTCCTTGCCATTTATGCCCTTTATTTTGACCATCTTTGCATGAAATGTTCCTTTGGTATCTCTAATTTTCTCTAAGAGATCTCTAGTCTTTCCCATTCTATTTTTCCCTCTATTAATTTGCATTGCCTTGGACACGAACAGAGATCATTCTGTCGTTTTTGAGATTGCATCCAAGTACTGCATTTTGGACTCTTTTGTAGACCATGATGGCCACTCCATTTCTTCTGAGGGATTTCTGCCCGCAGTAGTAGATATAATGGTTATCTGAGTTAAATTCACCCATTCCAGTCCATTTCAGTTCGCTGATTCCTAGAATGTCAACATTCACTCTTGCCATCTCTTGTTTGACCACTTCCAATTTGCCTTGATTCATGGACCTGACATTCCAGGTTCCTATGCAATATTGCTCTTTACAGCATCGGACCTTGCTTCTATCACCAGTCACATCCACAGCTGGGTACTGTTTTTGCTTTGGCTCCATCCCTTCATTCTTTCTGGAGTTATTTCTCCACTGATCTCCAGTAGCATATTGGGTACCTACTGACCTGGGGAGTTCCTCTTTCAGTATCCTATCATTTTGCCTTTTCATACTGTTCATGGGGTTCTCAAAGCAAGAATACTGAAGTGGTTTGCCATTCCCTTCTCCAGTGGACCACATTCTGTCAAATCTCTCCACCATGCCCCGCCCATCTTGGGTTGCCCCATGGGCATGGCTTAGTTTCATTGAGTTAGACGAGGCTGTGGTCCTAGTGTGATTAGATTGACTAGTTTTCTGCGAGTATGGTTTCAGTGTGTTTGCCCTCTGATGCCCTCTTGCAACACCTACCATCTTACTTGGGTTTCTCTTACCTTGGGCGTGGGGTATCTCCTCACGGCTGCTCCAGCAAAGCACAGCCATT
>NW_011495064.1:12336437-12337124 GCF_000754665.1 Bison bison bison
CTGTTATGAATCTCTGTCTCTATATACAGCTTTTGAAATTCTGTGGTAGTTTCCTTTTCTCTCTATCTCTCTTTTTCATTTTTTAAACCTATTATTATTTTTCTACATTTATTATTTGTTTACTTTCCCTACTGTTCTTTTCCCCTTGCAGTTAATCTTTAATGTATTAAACTTTTCAGTTCAGTTCAGTTCAGTGGCTCAGTTGTGCCCGACTCCTTGTGACCCCATGAACCACAGCACACCAGGCCTCCCTGTCCATCACCAACCCCCGGAGTCCAACCAAACCCATGTCCATCGAGCTGATGATGCCATCCAACCATCTCATCATCTGTTGTTCGCTTCTCCTCCTGCTCTCAATCTTTCCCAGCATCAGGGCCTTTTCCAAAGAGTCAGCTCTTCGCATCAGGTGGCCAAAGTATAGGAATTTCAGCTTCAACATCAGTCCTTCCAATGAACACCCAGGACTGATCTCCCTTAGAATGGACTGGTTGGATTTACTTGCAGTCCAAGGGACTCTCAAGAGTCATCTGTATCTCTATTTAACTCTGCATATGTATTTTTTCCTTTCTTTCCTTTTCTCTCAATATATTTGTTAGTTTTATTTTCATTCTTTTATTCTCCAATTGGCACCTTGCTCTAGTTTTGTTTCCCAGTTTGTGCTTCAGGTGGTTCTATTCTGGTATATAT
>NW_011495064.1:12337224-12339467 GCF_000754665.1 Bison bison bison
TGTCAACATTCACTCTTGCCATCTCTTGTTTGACCACTTCCAATTTGCCTTGATTCATGGACCTGACATTCCAGGTTCCTATGCAATATTGCTCTTTACAGCATCGGACCTTGCTTCTATCACCAGTCACATCCACAGCTGGGTACTGTTTTTGCTTTGGCTCCATCCCTTCATTCTTTCTGGAGTTATTTCTCCACTGATCTCCAGTAGCATATTGGGTACCTACTGACCTGGGGAGTTCCTCTTTCAGTATCCTATCATTTTGCCTTTTCATACTGTTCATGGGGTTCTCAAAGCAAGAATACTGAAGTGGTTTGCCATTCCCTTCTCCAGTGGACCACATTCTGTCAAATCTCTCCACCATGCCCCGCCCATCTTGGGTTGCCCCATGGGCATGGCTTAGTTTCATTGAGTTAGACGAGGCTGTGGTCCTAGTGTGATTAGATTGACTAGTTTTCTGCGAGTATGGTTTCAGTGTGTTTGCCCTCTGATGCCCTCTTGCAACACCTACCATCTTACTTGGGTTTCTCTTACCTTGGGCGTGGGGTATCTCTTCACGGCTGCTCCAGCAAAGCACAGCCATTGCTCCTTACCTTGGACGAGGGGTATCTCCTCACCGCAGCTCTTCCTGACCTTCAACGTGGGATAGCTCCTCTAGGCCCTCCTGCACCCACGCAGCCACGGCTCCTTGAACCAGTAACGCTGAAGAAGCTGAAGTTGAACAGTTCTATGAAGACCTACAAGACCTTTTAGAACTAACACCCAAAAAAGACGTCCTTTTTATTATAGGGGACTGGAATGCAAAAGTAGGAAGTCAAGAAACACCTGGAGTAACAGGCAAATTTGGCATTGGAATACGGAATGAAGCAGGGCAAAGACTAATAGAGTTTTGCCAAGAAAATGCACTGGTCATAACAAACACCCTCTTCCAACTACACAAGAGAAGACTCTATACATGGACATCACCAGATGGTCAACACCGAAATCAGATTGATTATATTCTTTGCAGCCAAAGATGGAGAAGCGCTACACAGTCAGCAAAAACAAGACCAGGAGCTGACTGTGGCTCAGATCATGAACTCCTTATTGCCAACTTCAGACTTAGATTGAAGAAAGTAGGGAAAACCACTAGACCATTCAGGTATGACCTAAATCAAATCCCTTAGGATTATACAGTGAAAGTGAGAAATAGATTTAAGGGCCTAGATTTGATAGAGTGCCTGATGAACTATGGAATGAGGTTCGTGACATTGTACAGGAGACAGGGATCAAGACCATCCCCATGGAAAAGAAATGCAAAAAAGCAAAATGGCTGTCTGGGGAGGCCTTACAAATAGCTGTGAAAAGAAGAGAAGTGAAAAGCAAAGGAGAAAAGGAAAGATATAAACATCTGAATGCAGAGTTCCAAAGAATAGCAAGAAGAGATAAGAAAGCCTTCTTCAGCGATCAATGCAAAGAAGTAGAGGAAAACAACACAATGGGAAAGACTAGGGATCTCTTCAAGAAAATCAGAAATACCAAAGGAACATTTCAGGCAAAGATGAGCTCGATAAAGGACAGAAATGGTATGGACCTAACAGAAGCAGAAGATATTAAGAAGAGATGGCAAGAATACACAGAAGAACTGTACAAAAAAGATCTTCACGACCCAGATAATCACGATGGTGTGATCACTGACCTAGAGCCAGACATCCTGGAATGTGAAGTCAAGTGGGCCTTAGAAAGCATCACTATGAACAAAGCTAGTGGAGGTGATGGAATTCCAGTGGAGCTATTCCAAATCCTGAAAGATGGTGCTGTGAAAGTGCTGCACTCAATATGCCAGCAAATGTGGAAAACTCAGCAGTGGCCACAGGACTGGAAAAGGTCAGTTTTCATTCCAATCCCAAAGAAAGGCAATGCCAAAGAATGCTCAAACTACTGCACAATTGCACTCATCACACATGCTAGTAAAGTAATGCTCAAAATTCTCCAAGCCAGGCTTCAGCAATATGTGAACCGTGAACTTCCAGATGTTCAAGCTGGTTTTAGAAAAGGCAGAGGAACCAGAGATCAAATTGCCAACATCTGCTGGATCATGGAAAAAGCAAGAGAGTTCCAGAAAAACATCTATTTCTGCTTTATTGACTATGCCAAAGCCTTTGCCTGTGTGGATCACAATAAACTGTGGAAAATTCTGAAAGAGATGGGAATACCAGAACACCTGATCTGCCTCTTGAGAAATTTGTAGGCAGGTCAGGAAG
>NW_011495064.1:12339567-12341635 GCF_000754665.1 Bison bison bison
AACTTATATGCAGAGTACATCATGAGAAACGCTGGGTTGGAAGAAGCACAAGCTGGAATCAAGATTGCCGGGAGAAATCTCAATAACTTCAGATATGCAGATGACACCACCCTTATGGCAGAAAGTGAAGAGGAACTCAAAAGCCTCTTGATGAAAGTGAAAGAGGAGAGTGAAAAAGTTGGCTTAAAGCTCAACATTCAGAAAACGAAGATCATGGCATCTGGTCCCACCACTTCATGGGAAATAGATGGGGAAACAGTGGAAACAGTGTCAGACTTTATTTTTGGGGGCTCCAAAATCACTGCAGATGGTGACTGTAGCCATGAAATTAAAAGACGCTTACTCCTTGGAAGGAAAGTTATGACCAACCTAGATAGCATATTCAAAAGCAGAGACATTACTTTGCCAACAAAGGTTCGTCTAGTCAAGGCTATGGTGTTTCCTGTGGTCATGTATGGATGTGAGAGTTGGACTGTGAAGAAGGCTGAGCGCCAAATAATTGATGCTTTTGAACTGTGGTGTTGGAGAAGACTCTTGAGAGTCCCTTGGACTGCAAGGAGATCCAACTAGTCCATTCTGAAGGAGATCAGCCCTGGGTGTTCTTTGGAAGGAATGATGCTAAAGCTGAAACTCCAGTACTTTGGCCACCTCATGTGAAGAGTTGACTCATTGGAAAAGACTCTGATGCTGGGAGGGATTGGGGGCAGGAGGAGAAGGGGACGACAGAGGATGAGATGGTTGGATGGCATCACTGACTCGATGGACGTGAGTCTGAGTGAACTCCGGGAGTTGGTGATGGACAGGAAGGCCTGGAGTGTTGCGATTCATGGGTTCGCAAAGAGTCGGACACGACTGAGTGACTGATCTGATCTGATCTGAATTTGCATTGTTCACTTAAGAGGGCTTTCTTGTCTCTTCTTGCTATTCTTTGGAACTCTGCATTTAGTTGAGTATATCTTTCCATATCTCCTTTGCCTTTCGCTTATCTTATCTTCACAGCTATTTGTAAGGCCTTCTCAGACAACCATTTTGCCTTCTTGCATTTCTTTTTCTTTGGCATGGTTTTGGTTACCACCTCCTGTACAATGTTATAAACCTCCACCCAGAGTTCTTCAGGCACTCTGTCTATCAGATTTAATCCCTTGAATCTATTTGTCACTTCTGCTGTATAATCATGAGGTATTTGACTTAGGTCATACCTGAATGGCCTAGTAGTGTTCCCTAAGCGTCAATTTTGCATTAAGGAGCTCATGATCTGAGCCACAGTCAGCTCATGGTCTTGTTTTTGCTCACTGTACAGAGCTTCTCCATCTTTGGCTACAAAGAATTAATCAGTCTGATTTCGGTATTGACCATCTGGTGATGTTCATCTATAGAGTCATCTTTTGGGTTGTTGGAAGAGGGTCTTTGCTCTTTGTAAAGTGTGCTCTCTTTGTAAACTCTGTTAGCCTTTGCCCTGTTTCATTGTGTACTTCAAGGCCAAACTTGCCTGTTATTCTGGGCATCTCTTGATTTCCTACTTTTGCATTCCAATCCCCTCTTGTGAAAAGGACATCTTTCTTTGGTGTTAGTTCTAGAAGGTGTTGTAGGTCATCATAGAACCACAGAACTTCATCTTCTTTGACATCAATAGTTGGGGCATAGACTTGGATTACTGTGGTGTTGAATGATTTGCCTTGGAAACAAGCCAAGATCATTCTGTGATGTTTGAGATTGCACCCAAATTCTGCATTTCAGACTCTTTTTTTGATGATGAGTGCTACTCCATTTCTTCTAAGGGATTCTTGCCCACTGCTGCTGCTGCTGCTGAGTCACTTCAGTCGTGTCCAACTCTGTGCGACCCCATAGACAGCAGCCCACCAGGCTCCCCCATTCCTGGGATTCTCCAGGCAAGAACACTGGAGTGGGTTGCCATTTCCTTCTCCAATGCATGAAAGTGAAAAGTGAAAGTGAAGTTGCTCAGTCATGTCTGACTCTTAGCAACCCCATGGACTGCAGCCTACCAGGCTCCTCCGTCCATGGGATTTTCCAAGCAAGAGTACCGGAGTAGGGTGCCATTGCCTTCTCC
>NW_011495064.1:12341735-12352072 GCF_000754665.1 Bison bison bison
ACTCTTAGCAACCCCATGGACTGCAGCCTACCAGGCTCCTCCGTCCATGGGATTTTCCAAGCAAGAGTACTGGAGTAGGGTGCCATTGCCTTCTCCGTTCTTGCCCACAGTAGTAGATATGATGTTCATCTGAATTAAATTTTCACATTCCTGTCCTCGTTGGAGAGTTCTGACAAAACATGGTCCTCTGGAGAATGGAATGGCAAACCACTTAAGTATTCTTGCTTTGGGAACCTATTGAACAGTATGAAAAAACACAGTCCTGGCTTGCGTTACAATACCACTGTTGCTAACACAGAGTGACTTTTGTAAGTTATATAAAACCACTATAATGAGTGTTGTTGAAGCTTTATTCTTTCATAATGTGTTTATTTTGATTTGTTAATACTATAAGGTTCCTAATTTACCACTTCATCGCTTTCTTCAAATTTTGGCAGCTGGTCTTAAGTGAAATCCATGGACTCCCTGCTGCTGCTGCTGAGTCGCTTCAGTCATGTCCGACTCTGTGTGACCCCATAGACGGCAACCCACTAGGCTCCTCTGTCCCTGGGATTCTCCAGGCAAGAACACTGGAGTGGGTTGCCATTTCCTTCTCCAATGCATGAAAGTGAAAAGTGAAAGTGAAGTTGCTCAGTCATGTCTGACTCTTAGCAACCCCATGGACTGCAGCCTACCAGGCTCCTCCATCCATGGGATTTTCCAGGCAAGAGTACTGGAGTGGGGTGCCATTGCCTTCTCCGATGGACTCCCTAGTATTAGCTAAATCTAGGATTGGGAGAGGATCCCAAGGGTGAGAAGACTAAAATTCCTGGAAGCTGTCTTGGTGTTGCTGAGGTCTATTTCCTCTGAGATTTGGCATGAGTTTTCAGTAGTTTGTGCCTTTTCTTTTTGTTGTATGTTTCATAGGCATGTTATTGTTGTTGTCATTTAGTCATCAAGTTGTGTCTGACACTGTAGTGAGCTACCATTTCCTCCTCCAGGGGATCTTCCCAACCCAGGGATTAAACCCAAGTCTCCTGCTTGGCTAGTGGATTCTTTGTCTCTGAGCCACCAGGGAAACCCTTGTTATGGGGAAGTTAAAAGAAGCTATATTGAAGACCGCTAGCCAGAACATCCTTATAACACACAATGGGGCTGAACCTTTGACAGTCCTGTGGAACAACCAGATACTGAATTCGAAGGTTCCTGGAGCTGGCACCAGGGGCAATGGAATGCTCCCCCTCCTCCAGCCCTCCTGACTGTACTCACTTCTTACCATCTTCAGGAAGAAAATGAGGTCTGGCTAGATCAAATGTCTGTGGCTCTGGAAGAGAGTCTCAGGAGTGTAGCGCCAGGAGGAAAAAAAGCCAGAAGCGTTATGTAGACTTGTTTCCCTTAAAAAAAATCTGTGTAACTCCCTGGCTGTCCAGTGGTTAAGATTCCGTGCTCTCACAGCTGAGGGCCCAGATTCGATCCCTGGTCAGGAAACTAAAGTCCCACAAGCCACGAGGTATGGCCAGTAAAACACAATACTTGTTGCTTCCCTTGTGTTCAATTAGGGCAGAGGGTGAGTCTCCTTGTGGCCCCTTCTCACTCATGGTGCTCTTACTGACCAGGGCCCCTTTAGGTTTCTGCTCCTGACCACGATGCTCTTTCACAGCTGGGTGAAGCCAGCACCCTACAAAGGTTCTTACTGTTACTGCAACCATCCTCTCGTGACATCTCAGACAAGTATTTGGGAACTTATGCTCTGCAGTGTGGGCTCGACAGAAGGGGTGACCCCACTTTGAAGAAGGAGGGTCCCCACTATGGCACCCCTTCTACCACCATAATCTCCCCATAGCCAATTGTCCCAGCCCCTGACAAGCCCCTAGGTTTTTTCCTCTCTGAATTTGTTTATATATATATATCCAGTACTCTTGCTTGGAAAATCCCATGGACGGAGGAGCCTGGTGGGCTGCCATCTATGGGGTCACACAGAGTTGGACACGACTGAAGTGACTTAGCAGTAGCAGCAGCATATATATATAATTATGTTAAAAAACTTATTATTTCTAGCTGCACTGGGTTTTCATTGCTGCATGCAGGCTTTCTCTAGTTGTGGCAAGCAGGGCCTGCTCTCTAGTTGTGGTGTGTGGGCTTCTCGTTGCAGTGGCTTCTCTTGCTGCAGAGCGTGGGCTCCAGGGCATGTGTGGGCTTCAGTAGTTGTGGCTCAGGCTTAGTTGCTGCGTAGCATGTGGCGTCTTCTGGGACCAGGGATCGAACCCATGTCCCCTGCATTGGCAGGTGCATCCTTAACCACTGGACCACCAGGGAAGTTCTTCCCTCTGAATCTGATGGTCACGGCAAATGATCCCAAAACATTACATTCATTTAAAAGACCCCTTAGTTGGTCTAACAATGGCACCCCACTCCAGTACTCTTGCCTGGAAAATCCCATGGACGGAGGAGCCTGGTAGGCTGCAGTCCATGGGGTCTCGAGGAGTCGGACACGACTGAGTGACTTCACTTTCACTTTTCACTTTTCATGCATTGGAGAACGAAATGGCAACACACTCCAGTGTTCTTGCCTGGAGAATCCCAGGGACGGGGGAGCCTGGTGGGCTGCTGTCTGTGGGGTCGCACAGAGTCGGACACGACTGAAGTGACTTAGCAGAGTAGCAGAGTTGGTCTAAAGGATGAAAAGGAGTGAAGAGATAGATGTTGCAGTGGAGGGAGGAACATCCCACTGTAAGGGGCCAATGTGAAGGACAGTTGAGGTGGCTGGCTGTTGGACAGTGAGGAGCGCCAGTGCAAGATAAGGCCAGGGGTTGCTGGGGCTAAACATTTTGATCTTTATCATGATAGTGATGGAGAGCCATTCAATATTTTGAAACAGATTAAGTGATACAACCTGATTTGTGCTTTAAAAAATAATCTGCAAAATAATTTGGAGCAAGTCAGAAGGATATAGCTATGGCCCAAGTGAGAGATGATGGTGATGGAGAGAAGACTTATTTAGAATCTGGGGGGAGAGGAATGAAAGATGTCCACAGCACAAAGGTAGGGTTGTTTTTCTGTGGCCATGCCTACCTTTCTCTATACATTCACACCTACATTCATACTTTCACTTCACTTTGGGGAGAAGGTTTTCTCTGTCAATCATCTCGGAGGGAGAACTTGGGGAACTGGGAGCTTTGGGTAAGGAGATAAACATACAGTAGGTGAGATGGGGATGGTGAGATCCCAAGGTGTGGATCACTCTAGGTCAACAAAGCTGTTCAATTTCATCTAGCCAGACCCTCACTGAGAACCCTGGAGAAAAGCTATCCAGCTGCTTCCCTGTAGACCCAGAAGCTCCCTGGGTCCCAGTCTCTAGAGAAGTTGCACTAGGGTGCCATGGCTACAGTAGTCATGTGACAGACTACCTCCACCCCCATATCCCTAAGGACCTGGTGCACCACACTTGGAAGGAGGTTTGGTAGCAGGACCCCTGGGTTTTCACACAGGGCCTCTTAATTGTCTTGGTGACAGACACAGCTGAGGTGTGGTGTTTTCTGACTTTAGTCCTCCACAAGGGGCTGGTCTACCCAACCAGAGGGAAGAGTTGATGGGGGCGACAGGCCAAAGGTCAGAAAAAACCTGGAGACCTTGGAGGAAGAAGCCAGGCACCAAGAGAGGGAGATTGGCCACTGGCCTCAAGGTAATAGAATCAAAAGCAAGAAAGTGCTAAAAAAAAACAAGAGAATGAGAACATATCAAGAGAACACAGGAGTTGATCTGAAGGAGCTCCCAATGGTCAAAGCTGGAACAATCTGAGCAATAAAATGAATATTTTATTATCCGAAAACATTAAATATATGTACATGCATTCATAGTCAGGAAAATATGTCTGAATAAATAATTAAATGGGGATGGGAGAGAAATCTTGCCTCCAAAAGTTCTTTTAACTTATGTCAATAGTCCCTCATCTAGAAATCGGAGCTTAGTTCCCTTTCCACACCTAAGGGTGGACTTGATACTGTCTGTATTCCAAAGAGAGTTTGGAGAAGGAAAAATAGTAACATTACTACTAGTGGAAGAGTCTGGCAAACACTGCCTTAACCGTGTGATCAAAGTAAACATCACAGGTGATGTTGTGTGGGTTTGTTGTTGATTCACTCAGTCGTGTCTCACTCTTTGTGATCACATGGACTGAAGCGCACACCAGTCTTCCCTGTCCCTCACCGTTTCCCGGAGCTTGCTCAAAGCCATGTCCATTGAGTCGGTGATGCCATCCAATCATCTTGTCCTCTGTTGTCCCCTTCTCCTCCTGCCTTCAATCTTTCCCAGCATCAGGGTCTTTCACAATGAGTCAGTTCTTCTCATCAGGTAGCCAAAGTATTGGAGATTCAGCTTCAGCATCAGTCCTTCCAATGAATATTCAGGACTGATTTCCTTTAGGATTGACTGGTTTGATCTCCTTTCAAGTCCAAGGGATTCTCAAGAGTTTTCTCCAACACCACAGTTCAAAAGCATCAATTCTTTGGTGCTCAGCCTTCTTTATAGTCCAACTCTCACAAAACCATAGCTTTGACTATATATATGGATCTTTGTTGGCAAAGCAATGTCTCTGCTTTTTAATATGTTATCTAGGTTTGTCATAGCTTTTCTCCCAAGGAGTAAGCGTCTTTTAATTTCATGGCTGCAGTCACCATCTGCAGTGATTTTGGAGCCCCAAAAAATAAAGTCAGTCACTGTTTCTGTTGATTCCCTATCTATTTGCCATGAAGTGATGGGACCAGATGCCATGATCTTCGTTTTTTGAGTGTTGAGTTTTAAGCCAGATTTTTCACTCTCCTCTTTCACCTTCATCAAGAGACTCTTTAGTTCTTCTTCACTTTCTGCCATAAGGATGGTGTCATCTGCATATCTGAGGTTATTAATATTTCTCCTGGCAATCTTGATTCCAGCTTGTGCTTCATCCAGCCTGGCATTTCATGTGATACATTCTGCATATAAGTTAAATAAGTAGGGTGACAATATACAGCCTTGAAGTACTCCTTTCCCAATTTTGAACTAGTCGTTGTTTCATGTTGGGTTTATGTGCCCCCTAATGGGATGCAAAGAGAAATGACTTCGTCTCTGTGGTGTTCTTTCCTGAAACTCACAACTCCAGTCTAGTTATGAGAGGAACATCAGCCAAACCTAAATTGAGTGGTATCCTATGAGATAACTAACCAGTATTGGGCTTCCCCAATACTGCACTATTTTCACAATGTTTTCTGTAAATCTAAAATTATTCCAAGTTATCATTTTTGACTAATGCAGTGAAATTGCCTTCCTAGTTGTTGTTGTTGTTCAGTCACCCAGTCGGGTCCAACTCTTTGCGACCCCATGGACTGCAGCTCGCCAGGCCTCCCTGTCCCCCACTATCTACTGGAGTTAGCCCAAGTTCATGTTCATTGCATCAGTGATGCTGTCCGGCCATCTCAGCTACTGACACCCTCTTCTCCTCAATCTTTCCCAGTATCAGGGACTTTTTCAGTGAGTTATTTATTTGCATCAGATGACCAAAATACTGGAGCTTCAGTTTCAGCATCAGTCCTTTCAGTGAATATTCAGGGTTGATCTCCCTTAAGATAGACTGGTTTGATCTTCTTGCTGTCCAAGGAACTTTCAGGAGTCTTCTCCAGTGCCCACATCCGAATCCCTAGAATCTCTGAGTGTTATCTTATGTGACAAAAGGGACTTCGCAAATACTATTAAGGGTCTTAGATAGGAGGCTGTCCAGCATATTGCAGGTGGGCCCAGTGTGAAGTTGAGACTGAGCAGGGTTCTGTGTGGCCTTCCTGGGTACAAAAGACCCTCTGTGTCTTCCATTTCTTGTCTGTAGGAAACAGGCTTTAGTCTCCTGGGTCTTTCCTGAGTTCCAAAGGCTACTCCATTTCTTCTAATTGATTCTTGCCCACAGTAGTAGGTATAATGATCATCTGAATCAAATTCATCCTTTCTCATCCATTTTAATCACTGATTCCTAAGATATCTATGTTTAATCTTGCCATCTCCTGCTTGTCAATGTTAAATTTACCTTGATTTGTGGACCTAACATTCCAGGTTTCTATGCAATATTGTTCTTTTCAGCATCAGACTTTACTTTCACCACCAGACACATCCACAGTTGAGCAATGTTTTCACTTTGGCCCACTTGCTTCATTCTTGCTAGGGCTATTAATAATTGCCTGCCTCTCTCCCCCAGACATCTTATGACCTAGGGATTCATCATATCTTTTTGCCTTTTCATAGTGTCCATGGGGTTCTCTAGGCAAGAATACTGGAGTGGGTTGCCATTTCCTCCTCCTGTGGATCACATTTTTTCAGAATGCTTCACTATGACCCATCTGTCTTGGGTCCTCTAGTTTGTCTTTCATTTTTCTGATTTTTTTTCCTCCCATTCCAAGAGGGGTATCTCTACCTTAGGGCCATTTTCATGTCAAGACAGAAATGAAAGTAGTCAGAGGGAAGGCTAAGGTCCTTGATGGGTTGATACTGGGATGCAGAAAGAGTAGTAGCAGTAGCAGTAGCAGTAGTAGCTCAGTCGTGTCCAATTCTTCGATCTCAAGGCAAGAATTCTCCAGGCAAGAATACTGGAGTAGATTGCCAAGCCCTCCTCCAGGGGATCTTCCCTATCCAGAGATCAAACCTGAATCTCTAGCATTGCAGGCAGATTCTTTACTGTGTGAGCCACCAGGGAAGCCCTTAGAAAGAGAGAGCATACATCTGAAGGGATAAGACTGAAGTGGAGAGGGTAGAGGGGAGGGAAGAGTTCTGTAAGATTAAGACAGTAACTTAGGGGTTCCCAAACATGTGAGAACCCTGTCCCATTGAGTCATCTGGCAGAAGTGGTGAAATGGTAGAAAGCAAGAGCCACACAGTACCCCCAGGCTCCCTACCCAGAGATCAAACCTGAATCTCTCGCATTGCAGACAGATTCTTTACTGTGTGAGCCACCAGGAAAGCCCTTAGAAAGAGAGAGCATACATCTGAAGGGATAAGACTGAAGTGGAGAGGGTAGAGGGGAGGGAAGAGTTCTGTAAGATTAAGACAGTAACTTAGGGGTTCCCAAACATGTGAGAACCCTGTCCCATTGAGTCATCTGGCAGAAGTGGTGAAATGGTAGAAAGCAAGAGCCACACAGTACCCCCAGGCTCCCTACCCAGAGATCAAACCTGAATCTCTCGCATTGCAGACAGATTCTTTACTGTGTGAGCCACCAGGAAAGCCCTTAGAAAGAGAGAGCATACATCTGAAGGGATAAGACTGAAGTGGAGAGGGTAGAGGGGAGGGAAGAGTTCTGTAAGATTAAGACAGTAACTTAGGGGTTCCCAAACACGTGAGAACCCTGTCCCATTGAGTCATCCGGCAGAAGTGGTGAAATGGTAGAAAGCAAGAGCCACACAGTACCTCCAGGCTCCCTGGTTGCCGTCCCCACCATGCTTCCTAGGGGAAGGGTGGTTTGGAGGCTGTGGCGCTACTTCACACATCCCCCAGGGCTGGACCAATTAGCATCTTACTGCTGCTCCTGAAAGGTCTCCTGGGCCTTGCTCAAGCCTGGACTGAACTGAATTTTTATTAACTGGATGGCTGAGGATTTGGAAGTAGATTTAATTTGACTGAAGGGAATTAAAGTGATGCACCATTTCTTGCATATCCAGTTTGTGAAGCAAAATTTATAGCTGCTTTGAGTGTGCTAGTCAACTTTCCTAAATAGATGAGACACTCTCTATATGCAGAGCTTACCTTTTATCATTCATTTGGTCAACAAAGATTTATTGGGAACTTCTATGTGGTAGGCACTGATCTAGGTACCAGGTATACATGAAATAATTCAGACACGGTCCTTGATCTCTTGGACTTACAGATTCATCAGGGAGAAAGAAAATAAACAAAAAAACCAAGCAAGTATATAAGTGTAAATTGGGATGAATGCTATGAAGGAAAAAAACCAGCTGTTCATCTTATAGCTGAGGACATAACACAGAAGCTGGCCCTGAAGCCATTGCTATCAGGGAGGGGAACTTGAGGCACTAATGTAACCCACGCCGCAGCTCCTCTGCTGGAGCAGCACCTCACCAAACTCCAAGTCCTTGGGTCTCATGTTGCTTTTTGTAACGGCCGCACCTGCCTGATGTGAAGACTCATTGGAAAAAACCCTGATGCTGGGGAAGATTGAGGGCAGGAGGAGAAGAGGGTAACAGAGGATGAGATGGTTGGATGGCATCATCAGATCAATGGACGTGAGTTTGAGCAAACTCTGGGAGATAGTGAAGGACAGGGAAGCCTGGCGTGCTGCAGTCCATGGGGTCGCAAAGAGTTAGACACGACTGAGCAACTGAACAACAACACGACCTGCCAGATCTTTTCAATTTGAGTGTTTAATATTCAAATACCATAATCAAATCGTCAGTCACATTCTGAGGAGTAACTACTGAATCTGACTCATCATGCAAGTCTCAGACATAAATTGCAAACCCTGAAGTTGTCAAGGTTTCGGTTTTTGAGGGACTGAGAAATGGCTGATGGTGCTGGAGGGAAGAACAGGATATAATAAAACTGGGTGCTAACTTTGGGGAAGGTGCGCCTGGCCATGGTTTAAGTTCAAATTTTGTGCTAACTGCAATGGGAGTCACATGCGGATTTTAAGTTGACAAGTGTCCGTCTAATTTTTCTTTTAAACCATATCACATAGTGCTAGGTTTTAGGAGAAAGGACTATTTGTTTTTGATTTTTTGATGATTCCTTGCCATACTGAATTAAACTACGAGTTGGTAGATGCAGGGGGAGAATTATTTTATGGAGATGACTTCCTTATGGTTAATAAAGACTGGTAAGTGAAAAAGTTCTGTGTTGGAGCCTTTTTAAGTTTCCCAGTCTGTGAGAGTCAGAACCTGGAAAAGCTAAGTTGTCCTCGTTTCCTCTTGCTCAGCTTCTCCCTTTTCCAGTCTGAAAAAAACCACTGAGGAATGTTTTTTTTTTTTGGATAATTCCCGATGTTTCCTTATTTATATTGGTGTGTCAGAGATTCCAGGCAGTGTGTGTGTGTGTGTGTGTGTGCATGTATAGCAAAGTAATGAGTGAGGCTTATGATTTTAGGGGAAAGGCAAGTTATGGTGAAAAACAAAAAGAAAAGAAAGGGACTTCTGGGCAAAGATTAGGACCTCTAAAATCACGGTTAGAAGTTGTTTAGGCAGGGGCATGTAGGTCTGAGTTGCTGTGAAGCTCCATGGAACCAAGGGTGACGTCAGTGTGATGTGGCCTCTGGGGCTGGCAGAGCAGGAGGCTGACATCACTGCCCAGGGGATCCAATGAGCTGACTCCAGGGAGGCCTCCTCACAGCCCCCAAAGATGCTGGAGCAGCAAACATGACCCAAACGGACCCTGGGGACTGAGCTGCTCCCATTTGCTGTTCAATTATTGTCCTTTCCTTCACAGCTCCACTAGCACAGAAGCTTACCTCAGCACTGGTGAGGGAGAAGGAAGGAGTGTTGATGCTCTGCTCCCAGTAAACTTTAGACCTGTGGGGAGACATATTTTTTCCCTTAAAAGAGAGCCATCAGCTGAGTCAGGCTCCTGCCTGCAAGGAGGTCATGGTATAGATGATGAGACAGAATGAAAACTAATTAAAGCAATAAAGGAAAGCATATGAGCTCTGAGGTGGGGCCTAACTTCAAACCTCAGTCTGTCAGTGACTAGCCCTCTGACTCTGGGCAAGTTATTTAACCATACTGAGCTTTAGTTTTTTCCTCAATAGAATGGAGACAACAACTTTTGTCCTACAGCAGGGTAATTGTGACAATGAAATGAGAGAAATAGAATTATGTTCCTGGAACCTAGCAGGTCTTAATAAGCAGAAGCTGCTGTTATTGCTACTACTTCAGGTCACACCATGTGACAGGGACAATATCGAGTCATGTATTAATGCAAGACAGAGGGTGTTGACGAAGGATCTACTGTTCAACTGCCTGTGTTAGGAAAGAAAGGGTTATCTTCACAGAAGAAGGTCACACAAAGCTGGATCTTGAAGTATAATTTCAGCAAGTGAGGAAGGAGGAGGAAAGGGAAGAGCACTTCATTCAGAAGGAACAGAATAGCATAAGCAAAACCTGAAAAAAGCAACCGGTAGTTCATTTCAGATCAGTTCAGCTCCACTCAAGCTACATGAATTAAGTGCTGTCTATTCTAAGCCATTAAAAAAAGTTTTTTTTTTGGAGTATAGTTGATTACAATGAGTCTGAGTGAACTCCAGGAGTTGGTGATGGACAGGGAGGCCTGGCGTGCTGCGATTCATGGGGTCACAAAGAGTCAGACACAACTGAGCGACTGAACTGAACCGAATGTCA
>NW_011495064.1:12352172-12358107 GCF_000754665.1 Bison bison bison
AGAAATAAAACCTGCTGACAGTAGCAGAAGCTCATTTAATCACTACTGTACATATTTAGTCTACATACCCATCTTCTCCCTGTGAGGTATAAAAAGCTTTTTGCTTAGATGTTAAAATTGGTGATTGAAGGGACCAGAGATCTTTAGAAATATGAAAGCCTTCATATTCTTCCTGCCCCTCCTACCTGTGTCTGAAATTGTTTAAGCATGAGTAATGAAACAAGGTGAGACAGCCAGAGATTGTCTAGAAACAGACAGGTTTAGCAACCTTCTCAGTTCTTGGCAAACCAAGACTTGTAACTCATTCTCCTCACTATTGCTTTGTTTATTTATAAAATGTGCTTTTAATTAATAATGACTATTCTTTATTAAAAAAGCAGTACATATACAAGGGAAAGAATTCCAAAACTGCATGCATAATAAAAAATATCTTCCTGCTACTTCATGCCCCTTCCTCCCAATATCTGTCCTGGTTGTCACTAATGTTTACAGTTTCATGGATACCCTTTCAGAAATATTCTGTGAAGTATTTTATACATATATAAGTATATATATGAATTTTTTCTTTGTGACTTTTTACTGAGGTATAACTGACACACACATCACATTAGTAATTTCAGGTATACAACATGATGATTCGATATTTATGTATGTTCTGAAATGATCACCACAATAAGTCTAGTTAGCAACTGTCACCATATGTATTTATGAAATTTTTTTTCTTGTGGTGAGAACTTTTAAGACCTAGTCACTTAGCAATTTTCAACTGTGCAATAGAATAAAAATTTTGTTTTTGTCTTTCATTTTTCATCAAATATTTGTTGTTCAGTTGCTAAGACGTGTCTGACTCTTTGCAAACCATGGACTGCAGCATGCGAGGGTCTTCTGTCCTCCACTGTCTCCTGGAGTTTGCTCAAATTCAGGTCCATTGAGTTGGTGATGCTATCTAACCACTTATCCTCTGCTGTCCCCTTCTTTTTTGTCCTCAATCTTTCCTAGCATCAGGGTCTTTCCCAGTGAGCCCGTACTTTGCATCAAGTGGTCAAAGTATTTGAGCTTCAGCTTCAGCATCACTCCTTCCAATGAGTCTTCAGGTTTGATTTCCTTTAGGATTGACTAGTTTGATCTCCTTGTAGTCTAAGGGACTCTCAAGAGTCCTCTCCAGCACCACAATGTGAAAGCATCAGTTCTTCAGTGCCCAGCCTTCTTTATGGATCAAATCTCACATCCATACATAACTACTGGAAAAACCATAGCTTTGACTATACAGACCTTTGTCAGCAAAGTTATGTCTCTGCTTTTTATATGCTGTCTATGTTTGTCAGAGCTTTCCTTCCAAGGAGCAAGCATCTTTTAATTTCATGGCTGCAGTCATTGTCCGCAGTGATTGTGGAGACCAAGAAAATAAAATCTGTCACTGCTTTCACTTTTTCCCCTTCTATTTGCCATGAAGCGATGGGACCAGATGCCATGATCTTAGTTTTCTGAATGTTAAGTTTCAAGCCAGCTTTTTCACTCTCTTCTTTCACCCCCATCAAGAGGCTCTTTAGTTTGTCTTCATTTCCTCTATTTGGGTTGTATCATCTGCAATCTGAATCTGAGATTGTTAATATTTCTCCCTGCAATCTTGATTCCAGCTTGGGATTTACCCAACCCAGCATTTTGCATGATGTACTTTGCATATAAGTTAAATAAGCAGGGTGACAATATACATCCATGATGTACTCCTTTTCCAACTTTGAACCAGTCAGATGTTCCACATCTGGTTCTAACTGTTGCTTCTTGACATGCATACAGGTTTCTCAGGATACAGGGAAGGTGTCTGGAATTCCTTTCTCTTTAAGAATTTTTCACAGTTTGTTGTAATCCACACACTCATTGAAACATTCTATCACCTTTTAACACATAAATAGAAACAGATTTAATATAAATAGAATTACACTGAAGTTGAGGTAAAAAAACAAAAACTTATAACTTTCCTTGGAAAACTATAAATAAATTGATAATTTCCCGTCAGTTTTGCATTAGCCTTCTCTAACTACGTCAAGGTTTATGCTCTTTTAGTATTGTATTTTTTATGCTGATCAATGTGATGTAATTTCTTAGCCAGAAAGAATTCAAAGCAAAAATCAGATTTAGGGTCTCAACCTGTTCCAATTGGTTCTTCAGTTCAGTTAAACTCTTGGAGACCCCATGGACTACAGCACGCCAGGCTTCTCTGTCCACCACCAACTCCTAGAGTTCACTCAAACTCATTTCCATCGCATTGGTGATGCCATCCAACCATCTCATCCTCTTGTCTCCTTCTCCTCTTGCCTTCAATCTTTCCCAGCATCAGGGTCAGGTGGTCAAAGAATAGGAGTTTCGGCTTCAGTATCAGTCCTTCCAATGACTATTCAGGACTGATTTCCTTTAGGATGGACTGGTTGGATCTCCTTGCTGTCCAAGGGACTCTCAAAAGTCTTCTCCAACACCACAGTACAAAAACATAAATTCTTTGGTGCTCAGCTTTCTTTATAATTCAACTCTCACATCCATACATAACTACTAGGAAGATCATAACTTTGACTAGACAGACCTTTGTTGGTAAACTAATGTCTCTGCTTTTTAATATGCTGTCTAGGTTGGTCATAATTTTCCTTTCGAGGAGCAAGTGTCTTTTAATTTCATGGCTGCAGTCACCACCTGCAGTGATTTTGGAACCCCCCAAAATAAAGTCTGACACTGTTTCCATTGCTTCCCCATCTATTTGGCATGAAGTGATGGGACCAGATGCCATGATCTTAGTTTTTTTGAATATTGAACTTTTTTTTTTTCCTAATTTTATTTTATTTTTAAACTTTACATACTTGTATTAGTTTTGCCAAATATCAAAATGAATCCGCCACAGGTATACATGTGTTCCCCATCCCGAACACTCCTCCCTCCCCCCTCCCCATACCATCCCTCTGGGCCGTCCCAGTGCACCAGCCCCAAGCATCCAGCATCGTGCATCGAACCTGGACTGGCAACTCGTTTCCTACATGATATTTTACATGTTTCATTGCCATTCTCCCAAATCTTCCCACCCTCTCCCTCTCCCACAGAGTCCATAAGACTGTTCTATACATCAGTGTCTCTTTTGCTGTCTCGTACACCGGGTTATTGTTACCATCTTTCTAAATTCCATATAATGTCCATCAGCAGATGAATGGATAAGAAAGCTGTGGTACATATACACAATGGAGTATTACTCAGCCATTAAAAAGAATACATTTGAATCAGTTCTAATGAGGTGGATGAAACTGGAGCCTATTATACAGAGTGAAGTAAGCCAGAAGGAAAAACACCAATACAGTATACTAACGCATATATATGAATATTGAACTTTAAGCCAACTTTTTCAGTCTCCTCTTTCATGTTCATCAAGAGGCTCTTTAGTTCTCTTTGCTTTCTGCCATAAGGGTGGTGTCATCTGTATATCTGAGGTTATTGATATTTCTCCCAGCAATCTTGATTCCAGTTGTGCTTCATCTAGCCCAGTGTTTCTCATGATGTACTCTGCATATAAGTTAAATAAGCAGGGTGACGATATACAGGCTTGATATACTACTGTTCCTATTTGGAACCAGTGTGTTGTTCCATGTCCAGTTCTAACTGTTGCTTCCTGAACTGCATACAGATTTCTCAGGAGGCAGGTCAGGTGGTCTGGAATGAGTTTGACCTTTTAAATATGATATAATTGTTTATGAAAAGTTGCTTTAATAAGTAATAATTAAAATTCTATTGCCTTTTTAAAACTTGAAATAACTTTTGTTTTAAAAAATACAGCAGTAAAGACCGACGCATAAACTTTTCACAAAACATACTTAGTCTTTTTACACTGAAAATGTTTTGCACTGAAAACATATTTTGTATAGTCCAGGGACTTATAATGGCCATTTCTTTCTCATTTTCACCTTTGTTCCCAGTCAATGTTTTTTAGGGTCCATATTCTGACTGTAAACACCAAGTTCATATTTACTTTCTTCCTGTGGATGGACGGAACCATATATGAGAATTTTATATCCAATTTGCAACAGTAAATCTTTTAAAGGGAAAATATCCTAATTGACTTGAGCTTCTCTGGTGGTGCTAGTGGTAAAGAATCTGCCTGCTAACCCAGGAGACACAAGAGACACTGGTTTGACCCTTGGGTTGGGAAGATCCCCTGAAACAGGAAATGGCAACCTGCTCCACTAGTCTTGCCTGGACAATTCCATGGACAGAGGAGCCTGGTGGACTACAGTCCATGGGGTTGCAAAGAGTCAGACAGGATTAAGCACACACAACCAAAGGCTTTAGCATAGTCAATGAAGCAGAACTAGATGCTTTTATGGAACTCCCTTGTTTTCTCCATAATCCAGTGAATGTTGGCAATTAGATCTCTGGTTCCTCTGCCTTTTCTAAACCCAGGTTCTATATCTGGAAGTTCTTGGTTCACATACTGCTGAAGCCTAGCTTGAAGGATTTTGAGCATAACCTTGCTCGCATGTGAAATGAATGCAATTATACTGTAGTTTAAACATCCTTTGACATTGCCTTTCTTTGGGATTGGAATGAAAACTGACCTTTTCCAGTCCTGTGGCCACTGCTGAGTTTTCCAAATTTGCTGGCATATTGAGTGCAGCACTTTCACAGCATCATCTTTCAGGATTTGAAATAGCTCCACTGGAATTCCATCATCTCCACTAGCTTTGTTCATAGTGATGCTTTCTAAGGCCCACTTGACTTCACATTCTTGTATAGTTCTGTGTATTTTTGCCACTTCTTCTTCATCTCTTCTGCTTTTGTTAGGTCCTTACAGTTTCTATCCTTTTCATGCTCATCCTTGCATGAAATGTTCCTTTGATATCGCCAGTTTTCTTCAAGAGATCTCTAGTCTTTGATCTGTATTAAAAAAGAGATCCAAGATGCTTTTGATGCAGGTGGTTGTTGGCCCAGTTGAGCCATTAGAATAAAGTACAAATTTCTGTTCCTGGTGTTCCTTTTCCAAGATGCTTTCCTAGCACCATTTCTTGTTGCTAATTCCCTATACATCAGTGCAAATGAAGTTCTTTCTGGTTTTCTAGGTGCTTCTCACACCTTCCAATCACACCTTTTGAAATGTTCAGGCATAGTCTGTCAATGAATTCTTTACTGACAAAAGTGCTTGCCCTGTTTGATTCTCAGAACTTGCTTACAGGTACATTACACCTTATCTGTTAGTTTTGGGGTTTTTACTTTTGGGCTTTTCCTCTTTCATAACTTGTAAGATATCTGTTCAGGGAAACCTAGTTAATCCTTCCTTAATATTCATGCCTAAAGAGGCTTTTGCACTTTGAGGCAAGGGTCTTCAACAAGAACTGCCTGACAATCGCCGTTGCATATGAAGTTCTTAATTGTTCTTGTCTTACAGTAGAACTTTTTTTTTTTCCCTGAAAAACAAGTTTATTTATTTGGCTGCACCAGGTCATGGTTGCAGCACATGGGATCTAATTCCTTGACCAGGGAGTGAACCCGGGTACCCTGGCTTGGGAGTACGGAATCTTAGCCACTGGATATAGTGGAGCTTTTAACACAAGTTTGTGGCTTCAATGAATAATGTGTGAAATCAGGCTATTTTTCCCAGAGAACTACAAATCCCAGCGGGCATCGCGCGGAACGTCCGCGGACGTGGTGATGCTAGGGGGCGTGCCCAGTCTGAGGGAGGGGTCGTCCTGCGGGTGGCCGGAGGCTTAGGATCCCCGGGAGCCTGGAGTGAGAGAGAGAGAGATTGAGAGCGAAAGGTGAGCGGAGCTGAGGGAGGGGACGCGCTGCGGGGCTCCCCGAGTCTATGGAGCGGGTTAAGATGGCGGAGGCGGAGAGCCTGGAGACAGCGGCGGAGCACGAACGGATTCTTCGAGAGATCGAGAGCACCGACACGGCCTGCATCGGG
>NW_011495064.1:12358207-12366299 GCF_000754665.1 Bison bison bison
GGGTGGGCACGGGCGGGACCCGGGAGCAGGCTCCCTCGGGACTGTGCGCCTGGCCGGCCTCCTGCAGGGCCAGCGCCGGCCCCTCCCTTCAGAGAACCTGGCGAGCGACCTCCACCCTCGGCGAGGCAGGTCCCCCTCCGTAGCCCCGCAGACCCGACGTGGGGTTCCTTCCCGACCGTCGGCGCCGGCAGCCCCGTTACCCTGTAGGCTCCTTCTGCCTCCCTCAGGGCTGGGGCAGCCTTCGTTCTCCCTCCGAGGCTGGCCCGGCGCGGGCAGCCGGAGCGCGCCCGACAGATGGTGGCTCTTAGTAGAGGGTCCCCCTGAGGACATCACCCTTCTGCCCCAGACGCAGGTCCTGCTCTTCAGGCAAAACAGAATTCACCCCACGGTCTGTTGCTCGGAGAGCAAACTCTTGCCTCTTTAAAAATCACAATCACTTCTCAGAAACGAGTTCCTGAAAATCCTAGGCCTGGGAGGAAGGAAGTTTCCTTCAGCCCGCGCGCCCCTCTCCTGGGAGCGGGTACTTGCCGAGCCCTGTCAGGAGGACGACCTCCCCAAAGGTCAGATTCCTGGTGCTCATCGCCGAAAAGACGTTATCTCCCCCCGTTCCCCGTGACCCTTACTTTGCCCACACACCCCCATTTCACTTGGAGACGTCAAACTAAGCCGCCACCTACCTCAACTTATTTAACAAACTTAGCTACAACTTACTGTGTACAGCGCAAGACATTTATTAAGAGATTTACAAGTATGACTTATTCAAACCGCAAAACAGCCCTATTTGGTAGGTACTGTTATTACCCTCATTTTACAGATGAAGCCCAAAGAAGTTAAGTGACTTGCCCAAGGTCACAGAGAAAAGTAGGGGAGTCGCGATTCCTGCTCAGGCATTCTGGATCCAGAGTATGCATTCTTAACCCCTCTTGTTCTGCCTCAGTTGGGGATCACCATCTATCCGTACTTTCTGCTAATTACTCAACCAAGCGCAAACTACCTTTCTCTTTCCCCTCAGTTTATTAGTGCCCTAGAACCAACACATCGTCCTTCCTGTGGCACCTTCTGATCTCCATGCAGCCAACAGAATGATCTTACCCACCTTGTACAGTCTTGGGAAGCTATTCCTCCCTTCATAAAGATTATTTATTACTCACTGCTTGTTTTTTTCATGGGGAGAAGTTGTCTCATGAAAGTCGTTGAAAGAGGGGGCAGGCTGCGGACTTCGCTTCTCATCTCCACCTCCACAGCTTCCTTCTCCAGGGCACATGGTTCTCCCAGCGCCATCCCTGGACATGGGACATGACCGTCCTTAGTAGTTTGCTTTTTGTCCCTGACTGCGCTATGATCATGACTGTCACGCTCCTCTTTTTTCATATTTTCTTGAGCTCTTAAAGGTAAATGACCCTTATTTCATTATCTTTACTTTTATAAAAACTAAGACTACTTACTGGTATTCTATGTGCATTACTATTGGTTATTAATGTTTGGTTTTTGTAAAACAAAATGTTATTAGACTTACAGAGGATGCTGTTTGAGGATTTTACTAAGAAATTTGGCTGCTGAGCTATATAGCTGGCAGCCAAGCAAAGCTCCCACTGGAATAGTTGGGATTACCAGAGTTTTTAGGAAGGATTTTTCATCAGAATACCATTAATATTGTCTTGAGTTGGTTGTTTTGAGTTGCTGTTGTTCTTGGTTTATATGATAAATGACTTAATTTAGTGTTATCAGTTTAGTTTGTTGTGATTTATTATGTTAGCCCTCCACTGAATAATAATGCATATTTGTTCAGCTGAATTTTAGCCTGTAATTTTCCATTATATTGGCTGAAGAATATATACATTTTGTTTAAAATGTTATCCATTTTCCCTAAAATTTGCTGCGTTATCACTGAATTCCATTGGAAAGTGGGGACTTTTTTGGGCTAAGTGAAGCAGAGATCTTTTGTCCTAAGGGGACATGGTAAGAAAAGTTTTGAGAACCACTGCACTATCCTACTAGTTTAATTTTCTTTTGTTGACTCCCTTTTTTCTTTATCAGGGGCTTTTCATTTTTGGTGTTGTCCTGTCTTTGATGGATAACCCTAAATCTTAACTATCAGACCCAAGATTCAATCATGTGAACATCCTATAATACAAGTAATATCCACTGTCTTTGTCTTCAGTCTAGCTTGTTCCTGCCTGTATTCATAGGAGATGATCTCATCTTTCTTCCTCATCCCATGCAGAGGCAGCGGCATGCATAGACTTGGTGTTTCAGATCCCATGCTTTACCCTGGGTGCGTGTTCATAATCATTATCTCTTGGTTTCCCATCACAGTCAGTAAACAGGTATGATAAAGGTAATAGGCTCTTCTTCCTACCATTACCCTCAACTGTAAATCTCAGCCTCTATCCCTCTTCATAGACTTTCCTATTTCTTCTGTCTTTTGAGGCATTTTTAAGGCTCTTGGTTCTTACCTGTCCCTGAGACAGGTGTTCTAACTGAAGAGGAATTAAATAACAATAATTTGTGGTACCAAATTATTCTTCCAATTTTATCCCTTTTTGTTTGAGGAACCCCAATGGCTTGACTTTTTCATTATATAACTATCCTTATTTTAATCTTGAAACAGTACTTGCAATATTAGTTGATTACTGTTTATCATAAGGAGTGACTTTATTTATTTATTGTAATTCTAAAAGTCCCAAGCTTATCCATACATACAGAGGCTGTTGCCTAGAAGATTCTTTTGGGGAAGGGGCCATCTCTTCTCTGTCTTCATCTCAAAAATTATTTTGTTAGCTACAAGTCCTAATTTTGCAGATGAGGAAAGAAGCCTGCCGGGAGCCGGTGAGGCATTCTACTCGTGACAGAGGTCATGAGGAAGGAGGCTAGGCATATGCAAAGGCGGGATCCAACCTCAGGAGTCCCCCCGGATATTCTCGAGCATCTACCCCCAAAAAACCAGAGTCTGCCTACTTTATTGTTTTGTGCTCTCACCTCTGACTTTACTGGGGGCTGTTCCCCACCACCATCTCGCTCTCTCTGTCAAAGAGTTAACTTACAGCTCCAATTAATAAAGTTCCTGGGCAATTAGGAGTGTTTAAATCCAAACCCCTCAGATGGCTGTCTAACTCGCCTGACAAATTTACCCGGACTCCTACAGCTATGCATACTATTGTTTACAGTCTCCCAGCCTCGAGAGGCACAGGAAGCTTAAGATATTCAAATAGCTTAGAGCCTCTCAGAAAGTTAGACACTGTCAGAATAAAACTAGTAAAAGATTTCATTGATGAGCCAATGCTTGTTGCCAAGTTTCCACATCCCCTGAATTGTATCCTTGAATGTGTATTAATTAATATAGTTGGTATGTAGAAAAAATAAGTAGTGGCCTTGGTGTTAGTAACTTTAGACCCTTAAGGTAATAAATTCTTTCCTTTGTTGTAAACCCATTACACATCTGCCCTATAGGAATGCAATTTTATCTTCGGAAGATGGCACCAAACCTTAAAATAATTACTCTTAGAGAAAATAAGTCTTTGTTGATAAGTCTTTGTCAAGAGTCATAAAATGTTAATAAGCCTTCTGGCCAGAAGATGATGTAAATCACCTAAACCATTTGTATATGGTAAATTTGCAGGAAAGAAACCCTGGTTTTTGATAAGGATCAAAAACTGCTGACTTTGCATCCCCTATTATCCTCTATGTGTAACTTAGGGTATAAAAGCCCCTGTTGAAAATAAAGCTACGGGCCTTGCTCACCAAAGCTTGGTCTCCCCATGTCATTCTTCCCCTTAACTTCCAGCTGAGTCTCTATCTGGAGCGCGGATATCCTCTGCGACCATTTATTTGCTTGGGCTTCTAAGACCCACTCGAGAAGGTGTCTAAGGTGGGGCACCTTCTGCTATTCGAGAGGGCGCCTGCGGCCTCCGTGGTCAGAGCTAACCTGGTGTCACGGGTTATATTGATTTTCCACGTAAACCAAGCTACTCAGCTTCTTTTCTCCACTGAATTTTCCTACTGAGCTATCCTCATTCTATTACTCTTTATATCTTTGATAAATAAATAAATAAATAGGTCGCCGAAGCCGTCTCTCCTTCGAATACCCTGGATCAGCCGGGGCTGGACCTCGACAGAAGCCCATTAGGTGTAAGGGCATGTCTTGTTTTTAAAATAATATTGATTCTTGCTTTGTAGTGCTAATGCATTACAGAAATTGATCACAAGATATTGTGCTGCTGCTGCTAAGTCGCTTCAGTCGTATCCGACTCTGTGCGACCACATAGATGGCAGCCCACCAGGCTACCCCGTCTCTGGGATTCTCCAGGCAAGAACACTGGAGTGGGTTGCCATTTCCTTCTCCAATGCATGGAAGTGAAAAGTGAAACTGAAGTCACTCAGTCGTGTCCGACTCTTAGCGACACCATGGACTGCAGCCCACCAGGCTCCTCCGTCCATGGGATTTTCCAGGCAAGAGTATTGTGCTGATAATACACTGCAAAAATTGATCACAGAATATTGGTCACAAATCACTCATGAGTAATAGCTCTATATTCTCATTTTTCAAATCACATCTATGTATCCCTAGTCTTCTTTCATATCATTTATTCAAAATAAGTTGTTTCCTCACTTTGCTCTCTGGGTACTAGCAATTAATATTCAGTCTTAATTGTTATTTAAGATTTTAAAAGAGACTTTTAAATTTAGCAGTGAAGTACCTTGCCTTTAAAACAATAGCTTTATTGAGATATTCATATACTGTACAGTTAACCAATTGAAACTGTACAATTGAATGTTTTTTTTTTTTAGCGAATTCACAGAATTGTGTAACAGTTACCACAATCTAATTTTAGAACATTTTCATCAGCTCTGAAAGAAACCCCATACCCATTAGCAGTCACTCTTCATTCTGTCCCTTCCCCAGGCAGTCACTACTTTCTGTCTTCATGGGTTTGCATATTTTGTTCACTTTGTATAAATGGAATCATAGAACATTTTGAGGAACTGCTAAACTGTGTAACAAAATGCCTGCACCATTTTTTAGTCCCACTCCAGTACTCTTGCCTGGAAAATCCCATGGACGGAGGATCCTGGTAGGCTGCAGTCCATGGGCTCCTGAAGAGTCAGACACGACTGAACGACTTCATTTTCACTTTTCACTTTCATGCATTGGAGAAGGAAATGGCAACCCACTCGTGTTCTTGCCTGGAGAATCCCAGGACTGGGGAGCCTGGTGGGCTGCCGTCTGTGGGGTTGCACAGAGTTGGACATGACTGAAGTGACTTAGCAGCAGCAGCAGCAGCAGCAGCAGCAGCAATGTATAAGGGTTTTAGTTTCTCCATATCCTCGTCAGCACTTGTTGCTATCTCTTTTTATTTTAGCCATCCCAGTGAATATGAAATTGCATCTCACTGCCATTTTGATTTGTATTTCTCTAATGGTTAATCTTTTCATGTGCTTATTTAGTTATTTGTTTATGTTTTTTGTTTTGTGTATTATGTTTTTTGGAGCAGTGCCTTCAGTTCCTTTGCTCAGTTTTTAATTGGATTATTTTTATTGTTGAGTTATAAGTTTTCTTTATATATTCTGGATATATCTTCTACCAGGAATAGGATTTGAAAATACTTTTCCATTCTTTTGGGTGGTTTTTTCATTTTTCTTGATGGTATCACCTGCTGCACGAAAGTTTTAAATTTTTGATATGAGCCCAGTGTATCTAGTTTTTATTTTTTTGCTTGTGCTTTTGGTGTTGTATCTAGGCAACCTCTGCTTAATACAAGATTATGAACATTTGCTCCTAAGAGTTGTATAATTTTATTTCTACATCACAGTCTGTGATCCATTTTGAGTTAATTTTTGTCTATCATATAAGGAAGGGTGTCCAATTTCATTCTTTTGCATGTTGATGTGCAGTTTTTCCAGCATCATTTGTTGAGTGCCATTTTTTTCTTATCCAGGTATATTTCAGGTTGACTTATTTTGTCTTTTTATCATGAAATTTATGTTCTTTATTTGTAGCAGCAGTGTAACCTTCAAGACCTTGTCATTGTGTTTATTGGACCTCCCTTGCTGAGTGTTCTCACCTGGGAAAAAGTTTGCTCTATTGTTTTCAGCTCATGATTTTCTCTTTTTAGCTTAGTTGCTGCCTTCCATTTCTAAGGGGTTGGTGTTGTAAGAATGATATGATTGCTATATTTGATCCTGGTAAAGCACTTTACTGTAGGGACTGAATCTTGTCTTACCGTATGGAGTGGTTTTGTGCTATACTGCTTAGTTTTAAGATTAACAAAGGGTTTTAATGATAGAATCTTATTTATTTGATCTTTATCACTATTAAAACATTAAAAATTCTGTCAACATTATAAAAATTTTGGAAGCTGTATTAAGAATTACTTGTACTATTGTGACATAGCTGCTGTTGTTTTGGTGCATTTCCTTTTAGATGCTTGCTTTATTTATTCTGTTGTTAAAAAGTTGTATTTTTGGTATAGCAACAGTTTTCTCTCTTGCTTATTTGGTGGTGGAGGTGGTTTAGTTGCTAAGTTGTGACCTTCTCTTGTGACCCCATAGCCTAACCCACCAGGCTCCTCTGTCCCTGTCCATGTCTCCTGCATTGCAGGCAGATTCTTCACCGCTGAGCCACTGGGGAAGCCCAAACCGTGTATAAAGCTGCCTCTTCCAGAAAACAAATATGGGGGATATTTTCAAAAGCTCTTTTGCTGAATGTCATTTGATAATTTAATATGGTGAACTGACCTCCCCACTTACTGCTTCTCTGCCTTTGGCCACATGGCTTTGTTTTCCATCCTTTGGCCTTCCATTACCTGCTACTGCTAAGTCACCTCAGTCGTGTACGACTCCATGCGACCCCATAGACGGCAGCCCACCAGGCTCCTGTCCCTGGGATTCTCCAGGCAAGAACACTGGAGTGGGTTGTGATTTCCTTCTCCAATGCAGGAAAGTGAAAGGGAAGTCGCTCAGTCATGTCCGACTCTTTGCGACCCCATGCACTGCAGCCCACCAGGCTCCTCTGTCCATGGGATTTTCCAGGCAAGAGTACTGGAGTGGGTTGCCACTGCCTTCTCCACCATTGCCTAAGTTGTACAAAATCCAGATAATCCTTGGTTGATGACACTTTCTCATTATTGGTCCTTGTATGGATCTCTTTAAGCAGTTAATTATTTTTATAAGCAACTTACCACCTGAGTGGGCAATTTTTTTTCATCTTTAACTGGGGATACTACCTACATTGCAGGAACAGTATTAAAAAAAAAAGGAGATAAAGCATTCTTCATGGTACCTGCTGCTGCTGCTAAGTCGCTTCAGTTGTGTCCGACTCTGTGCGACCCCATAGAAGGCAGCCCACCAGGCTCCCCCGTCTCTGGGATTCTCCATGCAAGAATACTGGAGTGGGTTGCCATTTGTAACTCCGATAGTGTGAGTCATATTCTGCTTTTTACCCTTGAGTTTGTAATGAGGACTTAGGTGTTTCATTGTTGTTGTTTAGTTGCTAAGTCGTGTCTGACTCTGTGACTCCATAGACTGTAGCCCGCCAGGCTCCTCTGTCTACGGAATTTCTCAGGCAAGAGTGGGTTGCCATTTCCTTCTCCAAGGGATCTTCCCCACCCAGGGACTGAACCTGTGTCTCCTGCTTGTCAGGGGGATTCTTTACCACCAAGCCAGTGTTAATTACAAAACTTTGTGTTTGGAGTGATTCTTGACTTTGATTTTTTACTTCTACTCATATATCTGAGGGATAAAATATTCATCAATAATCAGACCCTGGAAGTGGTTATTTTGAGATAGATGGAGAACGGAGGAGGAGATAGGAAACAATTTTATAAAAGCAGTTTAGGTGACTCTGATATTCTCCCTCCTTGACAATCAATGAGGGGAAAGAAATGATCTCCTATTTCTGATTGTTTATTTTTTAGTAGTAACTACCCATTCATGGGAAATAGATGGGAATACAGTGGAAACAATGTCAGACTTTATTTTTTTGGGTTCCAAAATCACTGCAGATGGTGATTGCAGCCATGAAATTAAAAGATGCTTACTCCTTGGAAGGAAAGTTATGACCAACCTAGATAGCATATTGAAAAGCAGAGACATT
>NW_011495064.1:12366657-12415388 GCF_000754665.1 Bison bison bison
ATGGCATCACCAACACAATGGACATGAGTTTGGGTAAACTCTGGGAGTTGGTGATGGACAGGGAGGTCTGGTGTGCTGCGATTCATGGGGTCGCAAAGAGTCGGACAGGACTGAGTGACTGAACTGAACTGAACCTTTAAAAAAATTTTTTTTATATTTTAATTTATAACTGTAATGTAGTGACTTTTAAAAAGAAGAAACAGACAACAACAAACTTAATCCTACCACCCTGTCACAACTCTTATTTTTGTATATTTCTTTTAAACTTTTTCCATATTAATTTTATTATATTAGAAGAATAATGTCATGTTATATGTTGCTTTTTCAGGTAACATTATACATTGTTATATATCTATCATTTTAGTGGCTTCATTCATGAATTAATTTATTTGTTTATTCAACAGATATTTATGAAACAACTTCTGTGTGCCAGGTATTCTTCTGGACTCTGGGATATAATAGAGAACAAAATAGATACGTCCTCGCCCTTTTGGACCATGAATTCTACTAGAGCACTTACAGAATAAACAGACACATAGACACATGAAATAATAGTGCTATTTAGTGGTTATGTTACATGTGATGGGATATTGTTTCTGACTTAGGTGTTTAGAAAAAGTTGTTTGAAGTAGCAAGCCATGTATCTCTTCCAGACAGCAGGCACAGTATGAAGACCCACAGGAGAAGCATAGTGGGAGGTGATGGTAGGAAATCAGTGAGGGTCCAGATAGCATAGACTAAGAAAGAGACTGTTTTTATTTCTAAGTGTCATGTCAAGGTAGAGAAGAGCATTGAGCAGGGAAGTGACATGCACTAACTTAAGTTAAACAAGGAACATTCTGGCTGCTATATGGAGATTGGAGTAAGAGAAGAAACAGGAAAACCAGTCAAGAAAGTGAAAGAAAAGTGAAAGTTGCTCAGTTGTGTCCAACTCTTTGCGAACCCATGTACTGTCCATGGAATTTTTTAGGCCAGAATACTGGAGTGGGTAGCCTTTCCGTTCTCCAGGGGATTTTACCTACCCAGGAATTGAACTCAGATCTCTCGCATTGCAGGTGGATTCTTTACCAGCTGAGCCACAAGAGAAGCCCAAGAATACTGGAGTGGGTAGCCTATCCCTTCTTTAGGAGATCTTCCCGATGGGAAGAACTGGGAAGTCTCCTGCATTGGAATGGAACCGGGGTCTCCTGAATTGCAGGCGGATTCTTTACCATGTAAAGAATGACAGGCATCAGAGGCCAATTACTTTAGGTTATGCTTTCAATGAAGAGAAAAAGAAACTCTAAAATTGTATATAATTCCAAAAAATAAAATCTTCTGATATGTCAAGGTTTTCAAGATTTTCAGCAGTTTTATACAGGGAAGCTATCAGGGAAGCTTTAACTAGTCAAGGGATATTTGGAATTATATCCAAATGGTTATAGCATGGTTGTATAATGAGATGGTTGTAGCATGCAGTAAGCTATTGGGGAGAAGGTGATGAGAAGTAGTTGGATTTAGAATATTATTTTGAAAACAGAGTCAAACTTTTGGGATTACTTATGGGGGTTAAAGAAAGAGAGGAACCAAGCATGATTCCAAGGCTCTTGGCCTAAGTAAATGGGTGAGTAATGGTGGTGCCATTTGTTGGAGTAGAGAATAAAGGGGAAGGAACTTTATTTTTCTTCATAGCACTTCTGCCTGACATATATTTTTGATTGTCTCCTCTATTGGAATTTGTATTCCAGGAGGGGAGGAATTTTATTCCTTTTGTTTGCTACTGTATCCTGGGAACCTAAGAGAGGGCCTGGCAAACAGTTGGTGCTCAATAAATATTTGTTTAATGAATAGAAGAATAAAATAATTGTACCATGAGCTGTTAATTATCTAGGGGATTAATTAACTGATTTGCAGATTAACTGTCTTTAAAAAAGTATGACTAGGCTTTTGAGCTGGAGAAGGAAATGGCAGCCCACTCCAGTATTCTTGCCTGGAAAATCCCATGGACAGAGGAGTGTAGTAGGCTACAGTCCATGGAGTCGCAAAGAGTCAGACACGACTGAATGACTTCACTTCACTTCAGGCTTTTGAGAAAAAATAAACTGCTGAAAATCTTGAAAACCTTGACATATCAGAAGATTTTATTTTTTGGAATTACATATAATTTTAGAGTTTCTTTTTCTCTTCATTGAAAGCATAACGTAAAGTAATTGGCCTCTGATGCCTGTCATTCTTCAGTATTTTTGCAGTGTTGTTAAAAATTTTCAAATTTAAGTATAACTCTTGAGTAAAATTTTATTTTCTAAGTTAAAATATTTATAGATTTGGGAAGAATGGAATAGAAATAAGTTTCAGTTACACTATGGAATTGTTGTTCAGTCACTAAGTTGAGGCTGACTCTTTGCGACCCCATGAACTGCAGCATGCCAGGCTTCCCTGTCCTTCACTATCTTCCTAAGTTTGCTTGAATTCATGTTCATTGAGTCTGTGATGCCATCCAACCATCTTGTCCTCTGTTGCCCCGCTTCTCCTCTTGCTCTCAATTTTTTCCCAGCATCAGGGTCTTTTCCAATGAGTCAGCTCTTCACATCAGGTGGCCAAAGTATTGGAGCTTCAGCTTCAGCATCAGTTCTTCCAATGAATATTCAGGGTTGATTTCCTTTAGGATTGACTGGTTTGATCTCCTTGCAGTCCAAGGGACTCTCAAGAGTCTTCTCCAACACCACAGTTCAAAAGCATCGATTGTTCAGCGCTCAGCCTTCTTTATGCTCCAACTCTCACATCCATACATGACTACTGGTAAAACCATAGCTTTAACTATATGGACCTTTATCAGCAAAGTGATGTCTCTGCTTTTTGATACATTGTCTAGGTTTGTGGTAACTTTTCCTCCAAGGAGCAAGTGTCTTTTAATTTCGTGGCTGCAGTCATCATATGTGTGATTTTGGAGCCCAAGAAAACGAAATCGGACACTGTTTCCACATTTTCTCCATTTATTTGCCATGAAGTGATGGGACCAGATGCCATGATCTTCAGTTTTTGAATGTTGAGTTTCAAGCCAGCTTTTTCACTCTTTACTCTTTCACCTTCATCAGAGGCCCTTTAGTTTGTCTTTGCTTTCTGCCATTAAAGAGTATCACCTGCATATCTGAGGTTGTTGGTATTTCTCCCTGCAATCTTCATTCCAGCTTGTGCTTCATCCAGCCCGGCATTTCACATGTTGTACTCTGCATATAAGTTAAATCAGCAGGGTGACAGTATTCAGCTTTCACATACTCCTTTCCCGATTTGAAACTAGTCCATTTTTCCATTTCCAGTTCTAACTATTGCTTTTTGTCCTGTATTCAGATTTCTCTGGAGGCAGCTAATGTGTCTGGTATTCTCATCTCGTTAAGAATATTCTATAGTTTGTTGTGATCCACACAGTCAAAGGGTTTAGCATAGTCAGTGAAGCAGAAGTATATGGTTTTTTTGAATTCCCTTGCTTTTTCTATGATCCAGCATATGTTGGCAATTTGATCTCTGGTTCCACTGCCTTTTCTAAATCCAGCTTGTACATCTGGAAGTTCTTGGTTCACATACTGCAAAAGCCTAGCTTGAAGGATTTTGAGCATAATCTTACTGGCATGTGAAATGATTGCAATTGTATGGTAATTTGAACATACTTTGGCATTGCCTTTCTTTGGGATTGGAATGAAAACTGACCTTTTCCAGTCCTGTGGCCACTGCTGAGTTTTCCACATTTGCTGGCATGTTGAGTACAGCATTTTCACAGCATCATCTTTTAGGATTTGAAATACTCAACTGGAATTCCATCACTTCCACTAGCTTTGTTCATAGTGATGCTTCCTTAGGCCCACTTGATTTCACACTCCAGGATGTCTGGCTCTAGGTGAGTGCACCATTGTGGTTATCTGGGTCATTAAAAGGTTTCTGTACAGTATGAAGTAGGATAATGAATTTTTTTGTAGTTTGATAATGTTAGGTTTTATTATAATAACTTCATTGAATTGTCAGGGAAATTGGAAAAATGAACAAAGCCGTGTAGCTGGTAAGACAGTGTTGGTTTGGTTCTATCAGCAGTGGGCTCCAACTTTGATTTTATTTGAGCTAAACACAAATTTTCATTGCAGCTTTTCCAGTGGAAGGTTATTCTAGTGTGTTATCTGATCAATTAGATTCAAGCCATAAGAAAATTAGTAGTCACAGAGGGAAATTAAATGGGAGAGTAACATTTGGCAATCATTCCTATATTGAATTTGAAGAGTTTATTAGGTATCATCAGATCAAATATGTGATGCTGGTGAAACTCATGTGGAAGTTTTACCTAGTATAATTCTGAAAATAAAAAAACGAGTAGGTAAATTATTTCTATGGGTTAGAAATATTTAAAAAGTGCAAATAAAAAGGTATGAACCATAAATCTAGTATGTTTCCTATTCCCTCTTTTTGTTTTATTAGTTTGTTGTTTATTCTTCCATTGTATTTTATTACAAATATAGGCGTATATGATTTTATTTTCTCCTCCCCTTTTATATAATAAATAATATACTGTATATACAATTATGTAGCTTAGTGTCTTGTACTTTTTGTATTATTTCATCAATATATTTTGGAGATCTGTCCGTATCAGTATGTAGAGATTTTCCTTATTCTTTTTTACAGCTACATAGTGTGACTGTACTATGGTTTATTCATCCAGTCCCCTATTTCTGTATATTTGGGTATTTCCAGTCTTCTTTTGGACAAAATGATGCAACTGTGAATAACCTTGAATATCTGTCATTTCTTATTGTACACGTTGTACCGTATCTGTAGGATGTATTTTCAGAAGTGGGATTGCTAGGTAAAATGATGAATGTATTAAATATTTCTGCTTTCATAGGTATTACTCTCTATAGAGGTTATATCATTTTGTTCTCCTTCTAGCGGCCTATGAGATTGCTTATTTCTCCATAGCTTTTTAAACAAAGCATGTGTGTTAGACTTTTGAGATTTTTCCAATATGATAAGTGAAAATGGTATTTCAGTGAAGTTTTTATTTGTGTTGTATTTCTTTCTATGAGTGAGGCTTAATGTTTCTTCCTATATATAAAGGCTGTGTGTGTATATGTGTGTGTTTGCTGTTTGTCTGTGTCCTTTGCTTATTTTTCTATAAGGTTGGCTTTTTTTCTTTTTGATTTGAGCACTAGTGAAGAGCCTTTGGACATGAGTTTGAGTAAACTCTGGGAGTCGGTGATGGACAGGGAGGCCTGGCGTGCTGTAGTCCATGGGGTCACAAAGAGTCGGACACGACTGAACAAACTGAACTGAACTAAGAGCCTTTGATAGGTATACTGTGCTTAAATGCATTAGGAGTATGCAAACGAAAATGGGTTGTGATTACTAAAACAAAGAAACTGTTGTTTTTTTGTGGAATGAAAGTTTCAAACTTTCCTTTTTATTGTTTTAATTATAAAGGAACATGAATAAACAGACTGTTTAAAATTACAAAAATCTTATACCTGTAGGCTATGATAATTTGAAATCAGCAGGTTTTGGGGGAATGCAGTAAACATTATTAGATAATACTGCTTCATATACAAATGAAATTCTTAGCAAATCAGAGGATGTCAACATTTTAATAAATTCTTTACTTTAAAATGTTATGGTATATATTAAAATGTTTACATAATTTCCAGCATCTGCATAATTTGTATATGAATTAGTTGCAAAAAATTACTGAGAAGGACAGTTGTGTAGTATGGACAGTTATTTTGAAGGACAGTTATTTAGTATGGACATTTATTTAGGACAGTTATTTCGGAAGCAGTTTAGGATTTTAGATGACATTTATGATTTTGCTTTAGTTTGAAATATAATATGTGTAGTTTAAAATATGAATATAGTTTGGAATATGAATATTTTTATGTCATTGAGGAAAATAATATTTTTATTCTTTCCATCATTGGATTTGATAGCTTTTAGCATTTGCTAATGATGTAATAATTGATTTAATCACATACGGGGTTTCAGCTTCCTGCTGAAAATAGCCTGAAATTAAATTTGTAAGTAGCTTCCCTATGAAATGTGTGAATCTAGGTTGAGATACTGAGCATCTATGATATTTAATATTTGCTTGGAGGAAATACCAAAAATAATAAGGGGAGATGAGTTAGTAAAAACTGAGTTAAAAGCAGAGCTGGTCTTAAACACTTGTGACCTGTTGTGACTAATAACTTATTTTTTAGAGATAACCTGCTAAGGCTATGAGAAAAAAGAGTAAAGCTTTTTTTTTGTAGTGTTGTAGTATCTGCTGGAGTATGTAACAGAAAACAAAGAAGACAGTTTGCTGACTAACTGATGTTGCACGAACTTTGTTCGAATATTTGAAATAAGCAGAGGTCAGCTAAGAAATAGAAAATGATAATGAAATATTTTAATATTTTGGCTATTTTAAAAAGCAATTTGTGATATAAATTTGTAAGTTATATTTATGTTATATTTTGCATTTATAGATATCCTAAGGATGTTAAATGTTTTCTTTCAAATTGCAGGCAACTTAGCATTAATATTTCCTTTATGTTTTGACTGATTTTTTGAAAGGTAATTAATTTTGTTTTAACTTTGTTTTGTGGTTATTCTCAATCTCCTTCCCCTCTTATTCTGGTTGACAGTTGACTGTTCTCCCCTTCCCTCTCTTTTTCTCTGATTTTCCCCTTGCCTTGCTGTAGAGAGGAATTAGATGGTTTCCAAAAATATATGTGATTTACAAAAATACATATAGTAGATACAGTCAACGGTGGTGAGCAAATTAGGGCAAGGGAAAGCAAAGGTAGGAAAGAATATGAAGTCAAGAGAGAGCTGTAAAAAGATTATGTTTGTTAAAGTAGCCATCGGTTTGGCTCTAGGGTTTCCAGCAGCTAGTGCAAAAATGAGATATGCTTTGTTGTTTGAGTTATGGTGTAAAATTAAAAAGTAGTTACTTTGGAGAAGCACAGCTATTCTTGGTTCTGAGTAAGACCAGAGAGCTGTTTATACCATGTGTCCTTACAAAGAAGACCCTGTGTAATGTAGCTTTAATATCCGTATAGGAAATGCAGCAATATGTGACAGGCTGCTTCTTACATTGTCCTCTAGTGAAAACATACGGCATAACCAAAGCACAATTCAGTAAAAGCAGTTCTGCAGGGAGTCAAGGGAATGAAGGTGTCTGCTTGTCTTGCCTTAATCAGGGCATAGATTTGACAATATATACAGTGAAACTTGTGCACTTACCTCCTTTTTTTGATTATTGATCACTTTGAGAATCTTTGAATGCTATACACCCTTTCCTTAGTAAAATGCTTGTGACCAGTCTTCATAATTTCTAATATAGAAGAGTGTATGCGTTACATGTACATTAGTTAATTCTTCCTAAGTACTGCTTTTAGTAGTCAAGGTTTTTGACAATGACAATTATCAATGAGTTCAAGATTATACATATATATACTTGCCTTTCTTTCTGAATGTATCACTTGCCTGTGTTCTTAGTTAAGTAAGACCCACGTGTACTTTAAAAGTAAACCATCTGTGGATTGGAGTATTTTTATGAAAGTTGAAGAACCTGAATAAGCCACTTTATTCCTTCAAAAGAAATGCAGTGAGAGAGAGTACTTAAGGATAGAGCCAAAGGTCTTTGAAAGTTATTTGGGTTGTGTTCTAGAATGACATAAATGCTGTTAAAGCCATAATAATTTTATTCCTAATAGTCTTAAATTTGGTGTTAAAAAAGACCAACCTACCTTGGCCATTTAAAAAATTGCCAGCAAATAAAGTAATCGTAGATATTTTGTCTTAAGTTGTGTAATTCACAATATACTCTCTGGAAAAGGTATGTGCTATTAATTAATGGAGGCTATTTACCTACAATGTCTGGAACCTAACTTACTCTCAGTTCAGTTCAGTTGCTCAGTTGTGTCTGACTCTTTGAGACCCCATAGACTGTAGCAAGCTAGGCCTTCCTGTCCGTCACCAACTCCTGGAGCTTACTCAAACTCATGTCCATAGAGTTGGTGATGCCATCCAACCATCTCATCCTCTGTTGTCCCCTCTCCTCCTGCCTTCAATCTCTCCCAGCATCAGGGTCTTTTCCAGTGAGTCATTTCTTCGCGTCAGGTGGCCGAAGTATTGGGAGTTTCAGTTTCAGCATCAGTCATTCCAATGAATATTCAGGACTGATTTCCTTTAGGATGGACTGGTTTGATCTCCTTGCAGCCCAAGGGACTCTCAAGAGTCTTCTCCAACATCACAATTCAAGAGCATCAATTTTTTAGCACTCAGCTTTCTTTATAGTCCAGCTCTCACATCCATACATGACTACTGGAAAAACCATAGCTTTGACTAGATGGACCTTTGTTGGCAAAGTAATATCTCTGCTTTTTACTATGCTGTCTAGGTTGGTCATAACTTTTCTTCCAAGGAGCAAGCGTCTTTTAATTTCATGGCTGCAGTCACCATCTGCAGTGATTTTGGAGGCCCCCCCCCCAAAATAAAGTCTGTCACTGTTTCCACTGTTTCCCCATCTATCTGCAATGAAGTGATGGAACTGGATGCTATGATCTTAGTTTTCTGAATGTTGAGTTTTAAGCCAACTTTTTCACTTTCTCTTTCGCTTTCATCAAGAGGCTCTTTAGTTCTTCTTTGCTTTCTGCCGTAAGAGTGGTGTCATCTGCATATCTGAGGTATTGATATTTCTCCCGGCAATCTTGATTCCAGCTTGTGCTTCATCCAGCCCAGCATTTCGCATAATGTGCTCTGTGTATAAGTTAAATAAGCAAGGTGACAGTATACAGCCTTGATGTACTCCTTTCCTGATTTGGAACCAGTCTGTTGTTCCATGTCCAGTTCTAACTGTTGCTTCTTGACCTGCATACAGATTTCTTAGGAGACAGGTAAGGTGGTCTGGTATTCCCATCTCTTGAAGAATTTTCCACAGTTTGTTGTGATCCGCACAGTCAAAGGCTTTGGTGTAGAAGTAGATGTTTTTCAGGATCTCTCTTGCTTTTTTGATGATCCAGCAGGTATTGTCAATTTGATCTCTGGTTCCTCTGCCTTTTCTAAATCCAGCTTGAACATCTGGAAGTTCATGGTTCATGTACTGTTGAACCTATTCTAGATTTATAATTAAAAAGCTGAGATGTATAAGTCTAAGAGCACAGTGATTGATAAAATAAATTTAATCATGTGATATGTATTTGCATAACTGTGAACTGTGACTTAGAACTTTGAAAAACATGCATTGCCCAATTAAACATCTAAGTAAGCAAGAGCTATCACAGTACATCCAGCTAGATTACCTTGATGTGATTTGTGATGATATATATGGACTAGGACTCTGTTAATACATGCCTCCCATTCACAGTTTTTTTTTCTTTTTTTGGATAGGCACCATTTCTAAAGTCTTTATTGAATTTGTTATAATATTGCTTTTGTTGTTTGTGTTCTGGTTTTTTGGTTGTGAGGCATGTGGGATCTTAGCTTCCCCACAAGGGAATGAACCTGCGCCCCTGGAACTGGAAAGTGAGATCTTAACCAGTGGACTCTTGAGTCCCCCATTCAGAGAGTTGATGATCATCTCATTGACATGTATCTTGCACTGTAATGAATTTACTTTCAGTTATATGGTAATTTGATAATCAGACTAGATAAAAGCAAAAGCAAAAACAATGACAGTAATAACAGACTTTTAAAAAGAGTAGTTCTATAATTTTTTGAGTTAAATTTAGATGTTTCCTGTGTGGCACCCCACTCCAGTACTCTTGCCTGGAAAATCCCATGGATGGAGGAGCCTGGCAGGCTACAGTCCATGGGGTCGCTAAGAGTCTGACACGACTGAGCAGCTTCACTTTGACTTTTCACTTTCACGCATTGGAGAAGGCAATGGCAACCCACTCCAGTGTTCTTGCCTGGAGAATCCCAGGGACGGGGAAGCCTGGTGGGCTGCCGTCTTTGGGGTTGCACAGAGTCGGACACGACTGAAGTGACTTAGCAGTGTTTAGGATGCTGGATAAATATTCTTTTGTGTATTAGATAAGTGATAGGCCATTTGCCAAAAGTGATAATTTGGATTAAAATGAGGCTCTTTTGCTGTAATTGTTTTTGAATAAAAAGCTGTGGAGTAACACAGACTCTCAGTTTTGATTGTTTTTATGCACTTGGAACATGACAGGCTGGGATAAGCTGCATCTCTTGGCACTGTAGTTTTGTTTAGTGAAGCACTGACATCTTATTTCTTGTCCAAGCCTTTGCTCTTATTGTTCTCAGTGTCTCTATATTTGAAAAGTGCTTTTTAATGTTTTTCTCCTTTGCATATTTTGGCTTTGTTTCTTTCCCTATATTTGTGCTTGCTTTTTGTATCTCTCTTCTGCTTCCTGTGATACATCAAAGCAAGCAAGAATCATCACAATGCAACTAACTTCCACTTTCTGGGGAAGCTCTGGTGCCAATAAACAATAAAATTTTAAGGGTATTGATATGAAATGTGATCTTACCAAGAAATATGAATGAATAAGGCCTTCCCTGGTGGCTCAGCAGTAAAGAATCCGCCTACAATGCAGGAGATGCTGGTTCCATCCCTGGGTGGTGGAAGATCCCCTGGAGGAGGGCATGGCAACTACTCTAGTATTCTTGCCTGGAGAATCTCATGGTCTGAGGAGCCTAGTGGGCTACAGTACATAGGGCCGCGAAGAGTTTGACACGATGGAAGCAGCTGAGCATGCACGCACGGATGAACAAAAACAGCAGACATTGAGCTTGACTGAATCCATGTTATGAAACATTTTTGGTATGGAGTTTGATTTTGAGAAAGACGTGTTTGTATAACACATTAAAAAAAAAGGAAATAAGGGAGCTAGCCAAACATTTTGTTTTTGATGAGGTAAAAGAATTACTTGACATTTATAAGGGAGAAGTGTACAACAAAGATCTTTTGGCATTGGAGTAGCAAAAGAAAGAGGAAAATGGGATGAGAACAGCTCTGGAAATCTAAAGTAAAATAGGCTATTGGAAACATTTTAAATGGTAAATGTGGATCTGACTCTATACATTTATTATTTGCATTTTTTAAAAATGTAACTTTTTGTTTTGAGATAATTAGGGATTCAGTTCTAATAAATTATACAGAGATCCCCTGTACCTTCTACACACTTTCCTCCACTAGTAGCATCTTGAAAAACTGTAGCACAATATATCAGGAGCAAGATACTGGCATTGTTACAGTCAAAGTACAGCACATTTCCACCATCACAAGCATCCCTATTTTCCTTTTGTCCCTATATGCTCTTTAATCCCTGACAGCTAGTAAACTGTTCTCTATTTCTATAGTTTTGTCATCTCAAGAATGTTATATAAATGGAACCATACAGAATGTAACATTTTGAAATTGGCTTTACTCACTCAGTATAATTTCCTGGAGATTTCATCCAAATTGATGTGTTATATCAAGTTTGTCCCTTTTTATTGCAGAATAGTATTCCATGGTATAGCTGTACCACAGTTGTATAATCATTTACCCATTAAAAGCCATCTGGCTTGTTTACAGTTTTTGGGTATTAAAATGAAACTGCTATAAATACATCTGTAAGTTGAACACACATTTTCACTTCTTTGGGGTATATAACTGGTAGTGGAATTGCTGGGTCATACAGTAACTCTATGTTCAACCTTTTGAAGAACTACTAAACTTGTTTTCTAAAGTGGTGATAGTATTTTACATCCCCACCAGCAATGTAGGTGGGTTCCATTTTTCCAGATCCTTGCTAGCAATATGAGGTAAAGTGTCTGTCTACAATGTGGGAGACCTGGGTTCGATCCCTGGGTCGGGAAGATTCCCTGGAGAAGGCAACGGCAACCCACTCCAGTACTCTTGCCTGGAAAATCCCATGGGCGGAGGAGCCTGGTGGGGCTGCAGTCCATGGGATTGCTAAAAGTCGGACACGACTGAGCAATTTCACTTTCACTTTCATACTGCATCGTGGTTTTAATTTGCATTTTTCTAACTGCTAATGATGCTGAATATCTTGTTATGTGCGTATTTGCCATATGTGTATATACTTTGTTGAATTGCCTCTTCATGTGTTTTGCCCAATTTCTAATTAGATTTTTTTTAATTGTTGAGTTTTGAAAACTGTATCCTAGATACTAGTCCTTTATTGTATGTGTGATTTATAGACATTTTCTACCACTCTGTGACTTGTCTTTTCACCCTCTTAACAGAGTCTGTTGCAGATCAGAAGTTTTTTATTTTGATGAAGTTCAAGTTACCATTTCTTCTTCATATAGAACATATTTTTGGTGTCAATTCTGAGAGCTATTTGCCTAGCCTTAGATCTTGAGGATTTTCCTCTGTGTTATTTTTTAATCCTAAAAGTTTATAGTTTTACTAAAATGTAAAGCGTGTGATTCATTTTGAGTTAATTTTTTTAATTTTGTAGTTTTTGTATAAGGAGTGACACTTCAAAATTTCTCTCTCTCTCCCTCCTCTCCTCTCCCCACCACCCACCATGGATATCCTGTTGTTCCACCTCCTTTTATTGAAAAGGCTCTTTTTCCTCTAATGAACTACTTTTGTACCTTTGTCAAAAGCCACTTGTGTATTCTGGGGCCTCAGATTTTCTGTTGATCTATATGTCTATCCCTCTGCCAGCATCATAGTCTTGGTTACCATAACTAAATAGAATAAGTCTTGATAATGGGTAGACTGATTCCTCCCACTTTAATCTTTTTTTAATCAAAATAGTTTTAGTTCATTTATTTCCTTTGCCTTTCCAAATAAATTTTAGAATAATTTTGTCTGCATCTATGAAAGTAACTTGCTGAGATTTTGATAGTTGCATTAAACCTGTTATCAATTTGTGGAGAGTGGACATCTTTACTTCATGAGTCTTCCAGTCACAGACATGGTATGTCTTTCAATTTGTTTAGCTCTCTTTTCATCACCATTGTGTAATTTTTTGCAAACAAATTCAGTCTATATTTTGTTAGATTTACACTTCAGTATTTCTTTTTAAAAAAAGTGATTGTAAACGGTATTTTTAATTTTAGTGTCATTATGTTCATTGCTAACATGTAGAAATATAATTAATTTTTGGATGTTTACCTTGTATCTTTATAACTTTATTATTCTAGGACCTTTTTTGTAGATTCCTTGGAATTTTCTATGTGGATAATAATGTCATGTGCAATATGGACAGTTTTATTTTTTCTTTCTAATCTGTACCCTTTTACTTTTAACTTTTTTTTTCACTGTCTAGAACTATGCTGTCAGGACTGTCCAGGACTGGACAGGACTATGCTGAATGAGACCAGCGAATGTGGACATCTTTGTCTTGTTCCTAGTCTTAGAAAGGATCCAGTCTCTCCCCCAAGTATAGTGTTTAAGTTAATACGATTTTTTGCAAATACTCTTTATCAAGTTGAGGAAGTTTCCTTATATTCCTGTTTGCTGAGAGTTTTTAATCTTGAAAAATTGTTGAATTTTGTCCAGTGCTTTTATTTCATTGGTTGATATGATCATGTGGTTTTTCTTCTTTAGTCTTTTGGATTACATTGATTGATTTTGAATACTGAATGAACCTGCCTTCCTGAAATAAACCTAACTTAGTAATTGTATATATTCCTTTTTATATACCTACTTGTCCATTTTTTCTTAAGAATTTTTATGTTTATATTTATGGGGGATATTGATACGCAGTTTTATTTATTTTTTGTTGTCTTGATTTTGATGACAGGGTAGTTTCAGAAAAATTAATTAGGAGATGTTTCTTCTTTCTTCTGTTTTCAAGAAGAGGCTTTAGAATTAATTAATTCATAATTAGGTTAATTCTGGTTTAAGCATTTTGTAGAATTATCCAATTAAACTAGGCTTGGAGACTTATTTTTTGGGAGATCTTATATCAATATTACAAATTCTGGGCTTCCCTGGTAGCTCAGTGGTGAAAAATTCAGTGCAGGAGGTGTGGGCTTGATTCCACGGTCCAGAGAGGCTTTCCTGGTGCCTCAGACAGGAAATGGCAGCCCACTCCAGTATTCTTGCCTGGAAAACCCCATGGACAGAGGAGCCTGGCAAGCTACAATCCATGGGGCACAAAGAATCTGACATGGCTGAGCAGCTGATACTTTCACTTTATGCAAGAGTGTTGAGAAGATCCTCCGGGAAGGAAATGGCAACCCACTCCAGTATTCTTGTCTTGGAAATCCCAAGGACAGCAGGGCTACAGTCCATGGGGTTGCAAAAAGAGTCAGATATGACTTAGTGACTAAACAACAAGTCGATGGACATGATTTTTTTTTTTTTTTTATGGACATGACTTTGAACAAGCTCCGGGAGCTGGTAATGGACAGGGAGACCTGGCGTGCTGCAGTCCATGGGGTCACAAAGAGATAGACATGACTGAGCGACTGAACTGAACTGATTACTAATTGAGTTTCCTTCATAGTTGTAGGGCTAAATTACTGTTTTATAGTGGGTAAATTGTGATAATTTGTGATTTTTGAAGACTTGGTTTATTTCATCTACATTATCAAATTTATGTCAAAAGAGTTTATAGCTCTCTTTTATTATCCCTTTGATGGCTACAGGGTATGTAGTGATATCTGTGGTTTTATTCCTTACCTTGATAACTTGTTAGATATCTGTTGATTTTGTTGGTGTCTTCAAAGAATCATTTTTCCATTGATTTCATTGTTTTCATTGATTTTCTGTATTGTTTTTCTGTTTTCTTTTGTATTGATTTCTGCTTGCATCTTTACTATTTCCTTCCTACTGTTTGTCTTTTGTTTTGTTTTTGCTCTGTAGGCTCTTGAGGTATATAGCAGCTTCAAATATTGGTTTGAGACTTTTCCTTTTTTCTAATGATATAAACTGTGTCTTGTGCTGTGTGCACTCGGTTGTGTCTGACTCTTTGGGACCCATGGACTGTAGCCTGCCAGGTTCCTCTGTCCTTGGAATTTTACAGGCATGAATACTGGAGTGGGTGGCCATTTGCTTTTCTAGGATATCTTCCCAACCCAGGGATTGAACCTGCATCTCTGGCATCTCCTGCATTGGCAGGCAGATTCTTTACCGCTAGCACCACCTGGTAAGCCCATCTCTAGTGCTACCTATCTCTATATTTATAATACTATAAATTACCTCTGGTGCTATAAATAGCTCAGCTCTGCTTTACCTGTGGCCCACAAATTTTGACATGTTGTATTTTCATTTAGTTTAGTGTATTTTTGATTTCCCTTTAGACTTCCTGTTTGACCCATGAATTATTTAGAAGTGTGTTGTTTAGTATCTAAAGATTTGAATATTTCCTGTTATCAATTTCTAGGTTGATTCTATTATGGTTGGAGAAGATACTGTGTTGATTTCAGGTCTTTTGAATTTGTTGAGGTTTGTGTTATGGACTATATGGTCTTTCTTGATATATATTCTACAAACTTTTGAAAAGAATGTGTATTTTGTTGAGTGTGTGTGCTCAGTTATGGTCAACTTTTTGCCACCCCATGGACTGTATAGCAAACCAGGCTCCTCTGTCCATGGAATTTTCCAGGCAAGAATACTGGAGCGGGTTGTTGTTCAGTCACTCAGGCATGCCCAGCTCTTTGTGACCCCGTGGACTGCAGCACGCCAGGCTTCCCTGTCCTTTGCTGTCTTCTGGAGTTTGCTTGAACTCATGACCATTGAGTCGGTGATGCCATCCAACCATCTTTCCCTCTGTCATCCCCTTCTCCTCCTGCCTTCAGTCTTTCTCAGAATCAGGGTCTTTTCCCATGAGTTGGCTCTTCACATCAGGTGGCAAAAGTATTTGGAGCTTCAGCTTCAGCATCAGTCCTAAAAGATGATGCTGTTAAAGTGCTACACTCAGTAACTGGAGCAGGTAGCCATTTCCTCTTCCAGGGGATCTTCCTTACCCAGGGATCGAACCCATGTCTCTTGCATCTCCTGCATTGGCTTCTTCACCACTGTGCCACCTGGGAGGCCCGTTCTGTTGGGCAGAGTATTTTATAAATGTTCATTAGATTTCCATTAATTTGTGTTTTTCTATATCCATGCTGATATTCTATTTCTCTTAATTGTTGAGAGAGGGGTATTGAAGTCTCTTAATTATAATTGTGCAATTGTCTATTTCTCCTTTCAGACCTGTCCATTTTTGCTTCATATCTTTATCAACTCTTTTGTTTGGTACATATGAATTCAGAATTGTGATGTCTTCTTAGTGGACTGAGCATTTCGTTGTTTTTTTTCCTGGTAATTTTCTTTGCTGTGAAGTTAGCTTTATCTGATGATAATATTAAATATTAAATTATTAATAGTAAATTAGTACTTATTGAAATATTAAATATTAAATCTGATGATAATAGATTACCCATTTTCCTTTTTTACTGTTTACACGATATATAACTTTCCCTTCTTTTGTCTTTGACCTGCCTCACTGCATTTTAATTTGTGCTGATAGTGTGTAGTTGCTTTTTTCATCTGCCCTTTCTGTCAGGTATAATTAGAACATTTACATTTAATGTAATTATTGATATGCTAAATCTTAATTCTGTTGTTTCATTGTTGTTTTCTGATTATTCTCTCTTTTGTTTTTCTGTTTTCTTTTTTATGCTTTTCTTTGAATTACTTGAACATTTTTAGAGAATTTTGTTTCGATTTATCTAATGTTTTTGAGCGTACACTTTTTGGTGGTTTCTCTAGTGTTGAAGTTGTTTTTATTTAACTTCCTAACGTTTTACTAGTGTCATCATTTTCTACTTTGAGTGAAGTATGGAAACCTTACCACCCCCCCTCCACACCATGTCCCTTTATTTATCCACATTTTTGCTTACTGTGTCCTTTCTGATACTCCAAGCTTTCCTTTTTTAAAAAAATCATTTCCTTTCTGTTTAGAGAACATCCTATAGCTATTCTTTTAGAGTAGGCATGCTGGCAACAAATTCTCTTTACATGGGAATGGCTGAGTTTTCCTTCACATGAGAAATGTTTTGATTTTTCCTTCATTCCTAGAGGATATTTCTCCTGGGTGTAGGATTCTGGTTGAAAAGTACTGTGCCACTTCTTTTTGGCCTCCATGGTTTCTGATGAGAAGTTTGTTGTCATTCAAGTAATTTTTCCCTTAGAGGAAAGATGTCATTTTTCCTCTGATTACTTTCAAGATTTTTTTTTCTGTCTTTAGTTTTCAGGAGTTTAATTTATAATGTGTCTTGGCGTGAATTTCTTTGGGTTTATCCTGTTTGGCATTTGCTGATCTTTTTGAATTGGTAGGTTTGCATCCTTTGCCAAACTTGGGAAGTTTTTAGCCATTATTTCTTCAAGAACTTTCTTGCCGCATCGTTTTTCTGTTCTCCTTCTGGGACTTTGGTAACATGGATGTTAGATTTTTGGTACAGTCCAACAACGGCCCCTGAGTCTCTGTTCGTTCTTTCAGTTGATTTTCTCATGTTGTTCTAATAACGTGATTTCTCCTGTTCTTTTATTTCACTGAGTCTTTTCCTCTCTCCCTTTCACTCTATTCTTGAGTGTAGCCACTAAGTTTTTAATTTCAGTTATTGTATTTTTCAGTTCTAAACTCTCAATTTGGTTATCATTTCCTGTATTTCTTTGTTCGGGTTCTCTTTCTGTTTCAAGCATGTACATAATTATTTGTTGAGTCATGTTTATCATGGCCACTTTGTAATCTTCACCGGATAATTCTTTTCTGTTGTCTCTGTTTTGGCACCTAATGATTGCCCTTTTCATTAGTTTGGCAACTTCCTGGTTTTGGTCTGAAGAATGATTTTTAATTGAAATCTGTACATTTTTGTATTATGTTAAGCAGCTCTGGCTCTCATTTAAACCTGTTCTTTTAGCTGGCTTTCTTTGATATCACTTGGGTAGGAGAATGTGTGGGTCACTGCTTCAGTACTTTTAGGAAGTTTCTGCTGACATCTGAGAACGGTTTCTCATCACTGCCGGAGATGGCAGTTGTGACTCTTGGTCTCTGCTGACACTGTGGTGTGGGAGAGGGGGTTGTAACCATTTGGTGGGGATGAAAGTTCCAGATCCCTTCTTGGCCTTCTCTGCCACCCTGACTGGGGTGTTGGGTGCTTTGTCATCACCTGTGAGGGTAAATTTCTAGGTTTTCTTTCTGACTGTGGTGGTCTGGGTTATGGGTGGGTCACTTTCCCCACCCTCCCTTCCCCTGAGCCCTGTGGTGTTTATCTTGAATAGAAGGGTGATTGTATAAATGTTTTCTGTCTTGATTGACTGCCTCTTTGGTCATCTTTTGACTAGAGAGAGCAAGCGTTTGTGGGGGCTTTTTAAAATTTGCACCTGTTTGTGTTTCTGGGTTGCCAGTCTCTTTAGTTCCAAGTCTGAGATACGAGGCAAAAAGAAAGCACAGGGGACTCATCATTGTGTCATGCTTTTTGTTTTGAGATCCAAGCCAGTTTGCTGCCTTCTTTCCACCTTTCATATTTTCTTATTTTGTTTTACATGTAATGTCTAGAGTTTTAGTTATACTAATGGGGAGAAATAGAAAATACTATGTCTGCTACATCTTTCCAGAAGTGGAAGTCTTATTATAAGCCTTTTGATTCTCAGTTTTTTTTTTTCTTTTTGTAAGTATGATGCATGCTTATTAGTAAAAATAAAATTAAGCAGTAGAGAGAGTATAAAGATGATACAAGTATATATCAGGCAGAAATCTATTTATGAGATATGACCATCATTAACTTTAGGTCAACTTTTTACTTAAGGTAAAAAGTCAGTTTCCATATTTTAGGCAAATTGAATTCCATTCAATTTTAGGCACTATTAATTAATTTCCCATTGTGGAAGAAAAGGGAAATTAGTGCTTTTTTTCCCCCAATGGCTTTATTGAAAATAGTTCATGTACTATACAATTTACTTATTTAAACTGTACTATTAAGTGGTTTTTAGTATATTGTAGGCTACATAATTTCTCCAGAAAAGAATCCCCTGATACCTTGGTAGGTGTTTGGCTGCTGGAATCTCCATGTATGGGGTGCACGTGTGTGGGTTTGACTGTTCTGTATTAACTATTTCAGTTCATCTGTTTGTTTTCAGTGCTTCCGTTATTCATGGTGTTCTAAATCCTGACCTTCTCCATGATTATGGTTGGTACCTAGACTCCCTTTTGGATTTCATTCCATTGGCAAATAGACTCTTTTTTGTACTAATCTGCTTCATCCTTATTGCCGTTTAGCAGCTTTTCTTCCAGAAAATGTTGCTATATCTTGTTAGCTGCAGGTTCTTTCCTAGTTCTTTTTGGAGTAATAGGCTTACCTTTTCCTTTGGTGGAGTTTTAGGAGGGAGGAAGATAAATGTATGTTGTTTCATTACATTGAAATAGAAGTCTGAAAGCCAGAGTTAACTCACACTGCTCAAGCTGTTACCCTCTAGGCTAAAGCCAGTATACATTAAAGAGTGGATATTCACTAGAGTTTTAAAAATGAAGGAAAGCTCTAAAGATTTCCCGTGGCTACTAACTGGCTGTCCTGCTCCCCATCCCTCATTTATCAAGGCTGTTTTCATGTGACGTGATGACCCTCTCCCATGTATGGAACTTTTTCACTATCTCCTAATTTTCTTTCCACATATTTTGTGTCTTTTTCTCCTCTTCCCTTGTTTTACACTGCTTGTCTTTTCTCATCCAGTGTACCTTGGTTTTCTCTATCCATGATTTTCCTATAGAAACCTTATTTATATATGTGTTCCAGTGTTTGCATTTCTTCTTTTTCTTTCATATTTTATAAAAAGTGTATTGGTTGACGTGATTTTCCTTTAAACTTTATTGTTTTCTATTTTATGTAAAATTTTATGTCATATCTGTGAGTGTGTGACAGCCCCTAGGCAATTCTTTAAAATTTTTCTTTTGTTAATTGAGTAACATTTATGTTCCAGGTACTTTATTTTTAAATAGTAATGACTTTTAAATATTTAAAAATTTTACGTTTATTATAAAAAAGAAACAATTTAGAAGTATAAGTAAAATTCCCTCTCTTCCCCACTCTAAAATTGTCTCTTCAAAGCATTATTAATTTGATGTGTAGTTTTCCAGACTTTTTTCTATGATTATATAAGCATGTGTATATACATTCTTGCATTCGTATGTACATACATAGTCTTATAGTTTTCTTTTTAGCTAGGAGTTATCATTTACATTTTGTTACATATCTTTTTTTTCTATTTAGTAATATGTAAATATGTCAGGTATATTTATGAATTGAAACTTCTAATTCTACTTTTGTTCTTTTTAATGACTGTAGAATACTTTGTTGTAGAATTAAATATTCCTCTCTTGATGGACATTTAGATGGCCTCCTTTTTCTCCTTCCCCACATTGTTTTTACAAAAATTTTTGTTATCAGTATCTTTTTATATATCAGTACTATAGAATAGATTCTCAAATCTATTTGAGAATAGATGTGGGATTGTTGAATATGAGCTTTGTAAATTTAAAACTTTAATAAGTACAGCCAGTTCTTGTCATATTCTTTTTTCTTACCAAATGAAGTGGAAAATTTAAAGGGTACAAAATTGAAAAAACAGTATAATAAATTCCTGCGTACCCTTCTCACAGTTTTAACAGTTATGAACACACAGCACATCTTGTTTCATCTAATTCTCTAACTGCCTACCCTTTCTCCCCATCCCAGCCTTTGCTAATTTTGAAGTAAGTCCTAGACATCATATCAGTTCTTCCATAAACATTTCAGAAACACCTGTATTACTTCTGGAAAATTTTGGTTTGATTTATAAATATTTGCTTTGTATATAGACTCCTAGGAACTTATTTATTGAATGAATCAGGGACTGCCTGTAGTTGGTCTGAAATTATCCTTTCTGGCAATAATTAGGCAGCAAGGCCAGTTGTCTAAGGTCATACCTAAAACTGTATAATCAATATATAAGATGTAGCTTTTGTTTCCATTCTCTGCAGGTAGGCATGGGGAGGGTGAAATGGGGAAGAAAAGCATACATTCAGCTCAACCAAAAGAGTTTAAATCTTTAGGGTATAAGACTAAACAACAATAAAAGAAGTCTTTGTTTATCTCACTGAGTTATCATCTGATCTTTCAGAAGAGTTTGCCTATAGTTTACAGCTCCTGCACCAGATTTTACAAATTGACTCTAAAGACTTTGAGTTCATAATTTTTTTTACTGAGAATCTTAAGTAAGGAAGCCTAATGCAGTTGATATTCTTTGTTATGATTCATTGCATTCATTGAGGATGCTGGCATGTAATTATAATGGATTACTTAGTATGTACTAATGGATTATGTAGTAATATACTACTTTTTTTTTTGTAAATTGAGGATGAGCAAAAGGTTCTTTAAAATAATGACTCAATAAGAAAAATAAAATAAAAATAAAATGAAATAATGACTCAGGCCCTCCTCTCCAATCAGAAAAGACATTGATGTGGAGGAGGTAAATTGGCAAAGTGATTCTTAAATACTGCTGGAGTGAGGAAATCTTCCTGAGGCTTTGTTTAGCTAGAACTTTTAAATCAGTTGTACAGTATGAGGGCCTGTGATCAGTACTTGAAAGTGGCCTTATTTCAACACACAAAGTTCTGAGAGTTTATAAAGCTGGGAAAATAACCTCCCAAAGGTATACCAGACTTAAAATGTTGTCATCTCTTTTGTCACATTTGGACAGCATGACACAGAATTTAACCTTGTTAACCAGACTTATTAAAAAAAGAGTTTATAATAATTAATTCTTAAAATAATTCCCAGGTCTCATTTTCTTGTGGTTTTATTTCCTATGTTATTACATAAACTTGGTCAAGAGTTTTATTTTTTGCTCTCTGTCAGTCTTTGACAAAGTAGGAGGACAAATTCCATGTCACTTCCAATCAGGTTTCTTTTTTTTGTTTTGGCCGTGCTGTACGGCCTGCAGGATCTTAGTTCCCTGGCCAGGGATTGAACCTGTGCCTCCTTTCTTGGGTGCACAGAGTCTTAATCAGTGATCAAAGAAGCAGGGAGAAATTTCTTAAGATACTTGAAGTAGAGTTGTAAAAGTGTATCACTGGATTACAAATTGCTAGAAAGGCTTTGAAATTCCTTTAATCTTTCTGGTTCTCTTCAGTTTGCTAGTCTGCAAAGGCCAGTCATACACAGAGATGGCTCCTTAAATAGCTCTTTTAAGTGTTAAATGAAGGAGAAATTGTCATCTGTCTGGTCCAGGAGTGAAGAGGGGCTGCAGAATGCTACAAATTGCTGTATACCTCAGCAGATTTATTTCTGGTATTACTATTTTGCACCGTTAGGTTCTGTTCATCAAATAAAAAATTTTTGAAAGACTATTTTGCTCTAACTAACCCAAGTTAGTAGGTTGTCAATAAAATAATTAGTTGCTAGTGATCAGACCACTCATTTCACCATGGCCTTGAGTGCGTGCGTGCTTAGTTGTGCCCAACTCCTTGTGACCCCACTGACTGTAGCCTGCCAGGGTTCCTTTGTCCATGGGATTTTCCCGGCAAGAATACTGGTGTGGGTTGCCATGCCCTCCTCCTGGGTATCTGTCTGCCTGTATTGCGGGCACATTCTTTACCACTGAACCACCAGGGAAGCCCCTCTTCATGGCCTTAGGATGGGCTGTATCAGACCTTTGTCTATTGTGGTGTTTTTGTTTTAGAGATACAACAGATAAAATAGGAAAGCAGATCTATTAAAAAATAGATAAAAATTAAATTGACTCAGAGTCAAATGAAGGATATTAATCTGCAGCAAAATTCTTAAACTAATTTTGCTTTCCTATGTACTAGATCCATAGTCAAAGCAGCATCATCCTGTTTGCTGGAAAAGCCAAGAGTCAGAGGACAACCTGCTGGTCTTTATGTGCTTGAGGCTGCAAGCACAGAGCTATATAGTTTTATCACTACTTACTTGGAAAGATGAGGTTATAGGTTATGTATGTAGCAGGGAGACTCCTATCAGTCTAATGTCTTGTCAGCTTTACCTTTTAAAGATTTCTGATTTACTGGGAGGTTCATGTATGGTCTGCTGCTGCTAAGTCGCTTCAGTCGTGTCCGACTCTGTGGGACCCCATAGATGGCAGCCCACCAGGCTCCCCCATCCCTGGGATTCTCCAGGCAAGAACACTGGAGTGGGTTGCCATTTCCTCCTCCAATGCATGAAAGTGAAAAGTGAAAGTGAAGTCGCTCAGTCGTGTCCGACTCTTATCGACCCCATGGACTTCAGCCTTCTAGGCCCCTCCGCCCATGGGATTTTCCAGGCAAGAGTGCTGGAGTGGGGTGCCATTGCCTTCTCTGATGTATGGTCTAAATTAGGTTAATTCTTAAGTGTGTTTGCTTTGCACATTTGTGCAGGTTGTATAGTGCATAGCTGGACCATATCAATGATGATGACATTCATAGCATATGTCATGTAGGTTTATACATTGATTAGGACAGTTTTCCAGCAGATGGCAGGCCAGTATCTTGAAGAGGAGAAAGATACCATATGGGCAAATGTTTTTTTTTTGAGTATATAAAAATTTCTTGCAAAACTGTAAATGAGAACTCTTTTTTAAGTTGTATTCATAGATGGAGTAATTTTAAGTGCATTGTCCATATATTTAATGCCTCTTTCCTGTATTTATTATGTCTCTCACATTTTCCTTATTTTAATACTATGTATTTTTTTCCACCCCTTCTCCTGGACCCCTGGAGAAATGAACTCAAGTAAATTTGCTATGAAAAACTTTTGGACTTATTTTTGGCATATTTAGTTTGTTCATAATTAAGCAACTCTGAGCTTTAACATGGATGTTCTTGACATTTTGAGATGACTTAATGCTTGGATCCTGTTAATAGTTCCATTGTATGTTGTATAAACCGCACATCTTTGCCAGAGGTCTGTTCTGTCAGTATGTGATCAGCTGGGATTCTGTTTGTTACTGTCTAGAGTTTTCAGAAGGTTGCCCTGGGTAGCACCAGGCTTTTGATAGGATTCACCATCTGGAGCTGTTGTTTGTAATGTTAGGCTTGGCAGTTTTGTTATTTGTTCTCTTTGCATCAAGATTAGTCACAGGTCAGGTGGGATTGCTTCTTCATTAATGATATTTTGAATATTTTTGAGGCCTTTATCCCCTACATTTATCAGAAAGAAGGCTCTCTTAGTGGAGATGTCACCTACATTTGTTTGGATTTATGTGGCACCAACAATACCAAGAGGTGTTTAAATTGGTCTTTCAGGTTACTAGATTGTGAGTTCATCTTAAACAGTGGTCCTCAAACTGGAGAATGGGTCAGAATCATCTGGATACAGGTTGTGGGCTCCAGCCTCAGATTTTCTAGTTCAGCAGGTCTGGAGTAGAGCCTGAGATTTTGCATTTCTAGGTAGTTTTTGGCGATGCTGATCAGCTGCTGGTCACTTTGAGAACCATTGCTCTTAAGATAAAATTATCTTATTCTTCTCTAAATTAACAGTACTTAGCATCTGTCATGAAAAGAAATAGGTTCAGGTCTTTGATAAGATGATCCAAATCTTAGACTTCTTTGTTTTATAGATGAAAAGGGATTTTTTTCCTCTCTGACTTAAAAAATTATATATATATATAGTAAAAAAAAAATCAAACTAAAAGGAAAAGTTTAAAGATAAAAGTGAAAAATACTTAAAATCCCATTATCAATACCCTAAGCTAATTTTGGTATACTTCATTCCAGATGTTTTCAATCCATTTACATACATTTATGATCTCATTTAAAACAATTCCATTTATACCTGACATTTTGTAACCTATTTCTAAAATTCAAAAATATTCATTGACTCAGAAGTACATCAGATTGGTATTCCATTATATAGATTACACAATTTATTTAATCAATAATAATGATAAACATTTAGATTGTTTCAATTTTCTAGCAATTATAAGTTCTTATATTATATCTTTGTACATATGTCTAATCATCTTATGAATTACAAGAAGTGGTATTGCTGGATCAAAGGAAATGTACATTTAAAATTTTTATAAATATTGTCAAATTGCCCTCGAGTTAAGGTAGTGAATTAACACTTGCAACAAGCTTTCACAGATTTTTCCTGGGAAGTGAAATGGTTTTAAAGATATTAACTCCCTTTATTCTAAATTCCAATCTTTGTATGGTAGAAAATGTTCTTTCTAAGATAAGTGTTAGTCGCTCAGTCATGTCTGACTCTGTGCAACCCCATGGACTGTAGCCTGCCAGGCTCCCCTGTCCATGGGATTCTCCAGGCAAGAATACTGGAGTGGGTTGCCATTCCCTTCTCCAGGGGATCTTCCCAACCCAGGGATCAAACCTGGGGCTCCTACATTGAAGGCAGATTCCTTACTGTCTGAGCCACCAGAGAAATAGACTTTCTAAAATGAACAGTGTCTATTCTTGGAGCAAATAAATATTCTAATAGTTCTGGGATTGAGAGTCTTTAGTTCTCTATCCCTTCAAATTTCATCATAGTTCTGATCAGATTATTTAATCTTGGTGAGCGTCAAAACACTGTCCCAGATGTTACCTTTATATTCACGATACTGAAAGGACCTTCTGGGATGACAGATGCATTATTTGTCCTTCATTCAAGTTTTGTTGAAAGTTTCTGAGAAGGACCTTTATTGCAGGGTAGGAACAGTCAACATGGTGTTTTTGGAATTCATCTGGTGACCAGTTAAACAGCTAAAAATATCCTGAAACTTTAGGGTGTAAAAGGAAACCTTTAAAATAAAAGTCAAACCATCTTTATAGTGATGTAATTTTTTTTTTGCTAAGTTGTCTTTTTTTTGACCATGTATTCCTGTCAGTAAACAATGAGCACACTTACCCTCTTTAAAGTATATTTATTTATAAATTATGTGCAAGTACTAAAATATTATATATTTTATAAAACATACATTGGAAAATAGAAATGTAAATGGATGAGATTAAGAGATTGATAGTAAGAATGTAAATGTTTTATTTCTGTACTTCAGTAGAAACTATTGCTCTGTTGAGGGTTTGTTTCTTAAGAATCATTTTCTACAGAGCATAGGGGGGCTTCCTGATTTGAGGCATCTGTATGAGCTGAATTTTTATATCTATCACAGTCCTACGAAGCCCAAGTACCTATTTTGCTAGTTTGTTCCTGAACCTGATAATGCACTTTATGTTTCTTTAGCAACTTCTGGAAAACTTAAGTTACTTGTAATCCAACTCAAGTTACTTGTAATCTCCACCACAGTGGAGAATGAGAAGAAGAGGATTTTATTTGATCCTTTAGGTAGATGGAAACATTCTTTTTAAAATCATTTATAGAGCATATATTACTTTGACTTTAGATCCAGTTCTATTCAGAATCATAGAATTTATAAAAATTATTGTAGGGACTTCCCTGGTGGTCCAGTGATTAAGACTGCCTTCCAATGCAGAGTTCATGGGTTCAGTGTCTAGTCGGAGAGCTTACAATCCCACACGCCTGGGAACCAAAAAATAAAACAGGAGCAATATTATAACAGATTCAATAAAGACTTGAAAATGGTCCACACCAAAAAAATCTTAAAAAAAAGTACTGTAGAAATCATCTCATCTCATTTTTCTTTATTATCTAGGTTTTAGTGTGGTAATTTAGAATCCAGTCCTAGACTCTGGGGTCAGCCTACTTGGGCCCCATTTCAGGCTCTGTTCCTTATTTACTGTGTGATCTTGGGTGAGTCACTTTACCTTTTTGTGCCTTACTTTCCTCATCTGTAAAATGGGGCTGTAAGAGCATTCATCTTATGAGGGCTATTGTGAGAAACAGTGTCTCTCTTGTAGTCAGAGCTTCTACTAAATGTTGGCTATTATTACTACTATTCATTCATTGTTATTAATTTCAAAGAAATATGAAATGGAGTATTTAAATTAAAATTAAAATTGAAAAATTTCACTTACAAGTCTCCTATCAGCTATTTTGGTATTTTATGACAAAATGAAATATCTTTCTAGAGTTCTACTGCTTGGGTTTGAACTCTGGTTTTATTACTTACTAGCTATGCCGCCGTGGTCAAATCAACTTATATTTGCCTCTGGTTTCTCATCATTTAAATGAGTGATAATAATAGTGCCTGTCCTGTAAAGTTATTGTAAGAATTAAATGAATGTGTAGGGGTTAGGAGAATTCTTGGATATAATGAGTGATTATTTTATCCTTTACAGATACTTAAAAATATATTTGTAAAGTTTAATTTTTAAAGTGGCGGTGGCGGTTTAGTCGCTAAGTCATGTCTGACTCTTGCAACTCCATGGACTCTAGCCTGAGACTTCTCTGTCTATGAGATTTCCCAGGGAAGAATACTGGAGTGGGTTGTCAGTTCCTTCTCCATGGTATTTTCTGACCCAGAGATTGAACATGGGTCAGAGGAGGGCATGGCAACCCACTCCAGTATTCTTTCCTGGGAAATCCATGGACAGAGGAGCCTGGGGGGCTACAGTCCACAAGGTCTCAGAGTCGGACATGACTAAAGTGACTTAGCACTTAGCTCTCCTGCATTGCAGATAGATTTTTTACCTTTATGACCGACTGACTCATCAGGGCAGCCCTTTATTTTGGTTTAATTTTTAATGTCTATGATGCTGGTTCAGTCCCTGGGTTGGGAAGATCCTCTCGAGGAGGACATAGCAACCCACTCCAGTATTCTTGCCTGGAGTAGTGACTGAGCACACACGTGCGAAGGTATTCTTGGTTACCACAGGAAAGAGTTGTTTTTATGTCATTCTCCCATTTAAAACCTTGGTTAAATTATTGCTAACAAAAGAGATTTTTTTGGGGGGGGGCAGAATCTGAATATGATGAAAGGTATAGTTCCTTTCCCAGTAATAACAACCACGCAGAAATTTTGTAATAGTTTTGGAATGGCCTTTTAGAGGGCTAGCCTGACTTTGAAGACCTTTTCAGTCTAGCCATAATCTAGCTGTCCTTTTGTTCTGACCCTGTCTCCTAACCCAATTACTCTGTTTTTTTTTTTTTTTTAGTTATTGCTTCTCAAACCTGGCTGTACCTCAGAAATGTACATAAAATTATGTATCCATAATTAACTCCTTCCCTTTCCAGGCAAGGTTGAGAACCACTGATACAGACACATTGGATTGTTATATTCCTGGAGAATTTAATCTCTTCCTTTTCTTTTACTCAGCTCCTCTAGATGAATTCCTACTATTTTTTCAAGGTCTGAGAGAGATGGTGCTTATTCTGTTATGTTTCCCTGACTCAATTCCTATTAGAACTTTTCTCTTATTTCTTTACACTTAGATTTCACACTTTTTATAATTTCTGTTATAACAGTTAACTCATTATGTTTAGTTGTTCACATTTGTATTCTGAGCAGGTTATGAATTCCTTGTTTCTAGCACCTGCTACACTCATTGGGTCATGTTAGGTCAGTTCACTTCAGTCGCTCAGTCGTGTCTGACTCTTTGTGACCCCACGGACTGCAGCACGCCAGGCTTCCCTGTCCATCACCAACTCCTGGAGCTTACTCGAACTCATGTCCCTTGAGTCGGTGATGCCATCCAACCATCTCATCCTCTGTCGTCCCCTTCTCCTCCTGCCTTCAATCTTTATTAGCATCAGGGTTTTTTCCACTGAGTCATTTCTTCATGTCAGGTTGCCAAAGTGTTGGAGTTTCACCTTCAGCATCTGATGCTGAAACTGAAAGCTGAAACAATATTCAGGATCGATTTCTTGTAGGATGGACTGATTTCATTTCCTTGCAGTCCAAGGGACTCTCAAGAGTCTTCTCCAGCACCACAGTTCAAAAGCATAAATTCTTCAGTGCTCAGCTTTCTTTATAGTCCAACTCTCACATCCATACATGACTACTGGAAAACCATAGCTTTGACTAGACGGACCTTTGTTGGCAAAATAACGTCTCTACTTTTTACTATGCTGTCTAGGTTTGTCCTAGCTTTTATTCCAAGGAGTAAGCGTCTTTTGATTTCATGGCTGCAGTCACCATCTGCAGTGATTTTGGAGCCCCCCAAAAGAAATTCTGTCACTGTTTCCATTGTTTCCCCATCTATTTGCCATGAAGTGGTGGGACCGGATGCCATAATCTTAGTTTTCTGAATGTTGAGTTTTAAGCCAACTTTTTCACTCTTTTCTTTCACTTTTATCAAGAGGCTCTTTAGTTCTTCTTCACTTTCTGCCATAAGGGTGGTGTCATCTGCATATCTGAGGTTATTGCTATTTCTCCTGGCAGTCTTGATTCCAGCTTGTGCTTCATCCAACCCAGCATTTTGCATGATGTACTCTGCATATAAGTGAAGTAAGCAGGGTGACAATATACAACCTTGATGTACTCCTTTCTCGATTTGGAACCAGTCAGTTGTTCCATGTCCAGTTCTAACTGTTGCTTCTTGACCCACATACAGATTTCTCAGGAGGCATGTCAGGTGGTCTGGTATTCTCATCTCTTGAAGAATTTTCCACAGTTTGTGGTGATCCACACAGTGAAAGGCTTTGGCATAGTCAATAAAGCAGAAGTAGAGGTTTTTCTGAAACTCTCTTGCTTTTTCGAAGATCCAGTGGATGCTGGCAATTTGACCTCTGGTTCTTCTGCCTTTTCTAAATCCAGCTTGAACATCTGGACATTCATGGTTCACGTACTGTTGAAGCCTGGCTTGGAGAATTTTGAGCATTACTTTGCTAGCATGTGAGATGAGTGCAATTGTGCAGTAGTTTGAATATTCTTTGGCATTGCCTTTCTTTGGGATTGGAATGAAACTGAAATTGACCTTTTCCAGTCCTGTGGCCACTGCTGAGTTTCCCACATTTATGGCATATTGTATGCAGCACTTTCACAACATCATCTTTTAGGACTGATATTCCATCACCTCCACTAGCTTTGTTCGTTGTGATGTTTCCTAAGGCCCACTTGACTTCACATTCCAGGATGTCTGGCTCTAGGTAAATGATCACATGTTAGGTACTCAGTGTTTATTTTGATCATTTGTCAAGTAAACTTACTGAACTCATTCATCTGCTTATGTTTAGACTGTAGCATTTCAGCACCTTCTCTAAGAAGTGAGTAAAGCAAAGATATGTATAAAGTGGTAGGAACTGATTAAAGTGTTTTTGATTATTAGTGTACTTTATATGAGTGAACTTTCTTTTTCTGTTTGTAGCTCTACGTCTCAACCAAGTATCTGGGTGATGTTCACCAAATTTCAAGAATGCCTTTAGGATTGTTTGACATTGTTTTTGGGGAGCTCTGTAGGGAGGATTACCCCCAAACTACACAGTTATCATTGCAGAGCAGCTGATAGGGAGTTAGGTTAAGAGTCCCATGTGGCTGCCAGTTTGGAGAGTCATGCCATACATAGTTAAGCTGCCATAGATGGAGAAACAGTAGTTTCAAATGTTGGCTCCAAATCAAAGGTCAAATGATGGGTTATATGTGTGTTTTATCAGAATTGAGCTGCTCCTAACAAGGGCAGCTCTATATTGCATGAAACAGAATTTCTCTGTTTATATAATTATTAATGAGTATACTGAGCAATGTGGCAGTGGTTAGTGCGAAGGCAATTAGTTGTTGATAAATCAGTATTCATCTCTCATCCCTAATACCGAGGAGTACTTCCCTTTTAAAATGAGGTTTAGAGCAGCTCTTGCTGGCACACCATGGCTCCACTGGAGAGACTGAGGCTCAATTTAGTTTTCTCAGCATTCTTTCTCTTCCATTTTATTAATGTGTCTTACATACTGTCTACCAGCTCTTTGCCCATATCGTATTTGTTGTTCTAGGTACATATTATTCCAGTATCTTGTTTTCTAATATACCTTTTTCTTTCTAGTGCATCTTAACCTTCCCAGTGGTAAAAGGGGCTCATCTCCCAGTTGAAGTGTTCCCCTTTATTAGTTTTGTTTTTTCCTGACGCTGTACCTAATGATTTCTTTTTACATCTCATTTACCTGTTTGTAAGGGTTGTCCTTTCAACCATTTTCCACCTCAGAGCCAAACCTACTCTTCAAGGCCCACTTGAAGTGTCTGTCATCTCTTTTCTCCTAACTCCTTCAGGTAGTTAAAGTAGTTCATTTTCTTTGCTTCAAAACAACACTGTTCATATCTCTGTTATGGAATTTATAACATTATTCCTTGCCTGTCAATTCCTTCTTTCCCCTCAAGACTGAATATTTTATCCTTCTGTGAATATTTGGGATGGATGAGGCATAAGCCTTTATCTGTGTTACAAATGCAGCCTGTTCTTAGGCGGATCGGTTTTAGAAAGTAGTATATACGGGAGTTATGGGTCTGAGTTGAATTCTTGAGAAACCGTATGCCCATTTACTGTTTGGAAACTCTGTGTATGTTCTTTGTGTACCTTTTGTGTAGATATGTGAAAATCTTTAGCTTATACATCAGATTACATGTCAAGGAAATGGTCACATCACCAGTGTACATAATAGTTAAAACATGGAAATGATTCAGATGTACAAAAACAATAGGATGGATGAATATTATAGGTTCAGATTGTAGAACAGTATATAATAATGAAAATGGATGACTCATAGGTAAGGTAGAACCACATGGATTCAGCTCATTATTTATGTAATACTGAAAGAAACAGGGCACAATAGAATGTCTTGTATTCAGTTTGTGTAATATTCCAGAATGAGCAAAGCTAACCAATCTTGTTTATAGGTGCATATGTATATGGTAAGATATAGAAGAGAACAAGAAAATGATTATCACAAACTCAGGGTAGTGGTTACCTCTGGGGAAGGAAAGTGAGATAGTGATTAGGGAGTGATACTTGGTAGGGCAAAAGTAATGATTATAAGTGACCCAGTGAGTTTGGGCATATTATCTAACCTTTTAACCTCAGTTTCTTTAATTGGAATAATGTAACTACTTTATGAAGGTTGTAATGATTAAGAGAGATAACCTATATAAAGCAGTTAGCTCAGTGTCTGGCTAATAGTTAAAACTAAATAAATGATAATATTGTCCTTATTATATTGTTTCTCTCACCATGACTTGAAGTAGATGCTATAGACTTTTGGTACGGAGGATAAAGTTCAAAAAAAGTGGATGAAATTGAAATAAGAAAATCTAGAAATAATGAAAAGGACAAGGAAACTACATTTAGGAACTACTGAACTACTGTGTCATATGTCTTGCTAGGTGAGTACATTATTTAATCTTCAAAATAACCCTGAGGCCAGATTCAGTTATATTATAATAGCCAGAGTTAACCCATATCTTGTGGCCTAGGTGTCACTATTACCATTTCATGTCAGATTGGTTAGGTAACTTTCCCAGGGTTCTACAACCAATAAGTAATAGAGCTGGAATGTAAAGCAAGAAATTTCCCCACTGTGCTGTTATAATGATTAAATTTAACTTGTAAGTTGCCAGAAGATAGTCTACATTTGTTGTACCTGTAAATGCTCACAGAATTATTTAACGAAGTTTATCCTGAGAGATTTCTCTTGAAGAACATTAGAGTATATTCATTTCCAGAGAGGGACTCCATTTTTCTATGGCTGTGCAACAGAGTCTGGTTAAACTACTGTAGTTTATTCTGGACTTCCAGGATTAATTCTGATTTAATAGGATCGATTCTGGAATGCTGAAGTTGAGTTTTGAAGAAATTATTTGGAATCTAAATTTCAGTGAATTCAACATTAGAAGACAGAAACTTACAGGGTTGGTTGCTAAAGAATATCTCATGTTGAATTATTGTGCTCACTGTCTTAGGTGTTTACTGCAGTGAAGCCAAGTGTGATAGTGTGCAATCAGATTTTCAATATACTCCAAGGATTAAAAAGATGAGTTAATCAAGAATTGCTTATCTACTAGGGATATATCCTTTGGGTATTGACTCCTTCCCTGTTGTGTTTGCTCTCTTCATTATTATTTCTTAATAAGCATTTATATAGCCCTTAGTTTTAAATTTATTTTTAATTGGCCTATTTTCAGTTCAGAAAGCATGGTTAGTATTGCTCTCAGTTTAAGTAGGTAAAGTTAAGTGGCTTCCAAAAACCACCCAGAGAGATTGTAGTGATATCAAGATGTATATCCCCAGCTCCAGATTGCTTTTAATGCCAGTATTAATCATCTTATCTAATTTTCTAGACTCTTGTTTTCTACTGAGAAGTTTTGAGTTAAAATGGGCCACTTTTTTTTGATTGGAGGATAATTGCTTTACAGTGTTGTGTTGGTTTCTGCCATACAACAGTGTGAATCGGTCCCAAGTGTACACATGTCTTCTCTCTTGAGACTTCATAAAATGGACCACTTTTATCTTGTCTCCTACATTACTTAAGAAAGGAGCTATGAACAGTTTGTTCCCTCTTTAGGTTAAAAATTTTTGGAGAACAGAGGAAGCTGAAAGCATAGCTTTGTGTCCCAGAAACTACCCGAGAGACCTTTTAATAAGGTGGGACTTCTCTGTGTCCCAGAAACTACTTGAGAGAACTTTTAATAAGCTAATTATTGCACTTAAAAAAAAAAAAAATCCCTGTTTTCACATTATTTTTGTTTCCTGTTGAAGAGCATAGTGTGGATTAGGTCCCCCCTGAAGTTGTGGCATTGATGGCTACTAAATACACAGTTCTTTTCTTACTTCTTTTTAATTGAAAAAAAAAAAAAAAAAATCTCTCTTTTGCTACTTAAGTTATAGAAACTCACTGCTTACTGCTTCTATGTAACTGCTTTTTCTAAGGCTTATTTAATTTAACTTAGTATTTTCATTCTTGGATTTAAAAATTAAAAAAGTTAATAAAGGCTCCGGCCATATCAGCCTGAAGGTGCCCGATCTCATCTGATCTCAGAAGCTAAGCAGGGTCGGGCCTGCTTAGTATCTTAAAAAAAAAAAAAGAAAAGTTAATAAAGGTTTGTAGTGTTTTATTGGGAGAAGGCAATGGCACCACACTCCAGTACTCTTGCCTGGAAAATCCCATGGATGGAGGAGCCTGGTAGGCTGCAGTCCATGGGGTCGCAAACAGTTGGACATGACTGAGCGACTTCACTTTCACTTTTCACTTTCATTCATTGGAGAAGGAAATGGCAACCCACTCCAGTGTTCTTGCCTGGAGAATCCCAGGGACGGGGGAGCCTGAAGGGCTGCCGTCTATGGGGTCGCACAGAGTCAGACACAACTGAAGTGACTTAGCAGCAACAGCAGCAGCAGCAGTGCTTTATTGGAGTTTTTGTGGTAGAAGCTGGGAATACACTCAATAGACCAATCCATTTCAGCTGACTGTGTTAGAGAGTAAGGGGATTTTTATGGCTGCCAGGTGGAAATTCCTTTTCCTAGTTGGCCTTGTGCTATTCTTCTGAGTGTGGCCTTCTTAAGGGGGTCTATGAACATTTAGGTAGATTGGTATAAGACAACAAAATTTATAAAAATAGAATCAGAAAGATTTTGCTTTCTATTAGATGGCATAGTTTTCCCTCCCAACTTCAGGGAGTGTTAGTGTATGAGTGTGTTAAGTTCTGCCACTCTGCCCTCTGCTGCCCTTTTTTTAAGCAATGTAGGTTTAGTAATTAATTATTAGCATTTGCCATATTAACTCTACACAGTTTCCTCTTTGAGCATCAAATTGGCTTTTTATTATATAGTTAAGAGAAAGTTCAGGTTGGTATCCACTAGGTAGTTAGTAGTTCTGATTTTCACATTCTTCCTGAAATGTAGAACATTTTGACTTCTGAATCAGAAAATAGAGCAATTTTCTTTCTGATGTTAATCATGACATAAACATTAAACATATAATCACACCCACAGTTTAGGAACTTGGGAGGCACAGCTAAAATGAGGAAGTAGGAATTGGATATCATTAATTTACCTTCAGCTCAGAAGATACTGAGTTGTCAAGAACCCTAGTGTCTCCAAGCTGTGCCTCAGCAAGTTAAGCAGGCACACCCATCCTAGTCTCTCCAGACTTTTTCATTGTATACTCCTTGGAGGTGGGGATAAAGTAGAGCGAGGAAGGTAAGAAACTAGCATTTATTGATTGGTGCAAGATGTATTATGTATCTTAGGTCATTTAATAATAACAGCAATGTTCTTATAGATATTAGTATCCCCATTTTATAACTGAGGAGACTGAGGTTCAGATAAGTTAAATAATTTGCCCAAAGTCACATACTCATAGTAAGTAGAGGAGAAGTATTTTTGAATTAAAAAAACAACTATGTTGTTTTTAGGTCACTGTGATGACAGTATAATCAGGTACATTTGAATTAGAGATCTCAGATGAAAAATGGTTCATTTAGCATCTTGTGGGGCTTCCCAGGTGGCTCAGTGGTAAAGAAAATGCCTACCAATGCAGGATGCACTGCAGACTTGGATTTGATCCCTGGGTTGGAAAGATCCCCTGGAGAAGAAAATGACAACCCACTCCGGTATTCTTGCCTGGATAATCCCATGGACAGAGGAGCCTGGCAGGCTACAGTCCATGGGGCTGAAAAGAGTTGGACACAACTGAGTGCACATGCACGAGCATCTTGTAGTTGGGTAAATTGTTTGTCTCACGTGATCAGCAGTCTGGGTGGGATTTGTTAATACTGCTTCGTAGAAGGTGGTTAACAAAGGTCTTAGTTCTTTTGGGATTTGATAGTGCTAAGTAAAGAACTTGTTGACATGTTTTGTGCGTTTCCTCACCCTGATAAAGAAATGGTGGAAAATTGCAAGTTAAACTAGTCTTAAATACAGCTGAATTCCATCACATCAGCATTCTCAGAGGAGATGGCGCCAAACATGGCACCACACCCAGAATCAGTCAGGCACACCCAATTAGAGAGTCTAAATCAAGAATTTAGTGGAGAGGTTGTGACTCATCCCAGGATCTTGGAGAAAAAAGCTGACATTAAGCTCTCAGGAGGAAACTCAGGAAAAGAATGGGATTCTTGCTCATTTGCTGGTGGTAGCATCAAGGACAGTCTTGATACTCCTGAAGGATGTATGTTAAGAATCTGCAGCTTCAGAACACTGCTAAATGTTGATGCAGGGTAGTTTCCTGGGCTCATGCACGGGCTAAATGACTAGCCTTCACACTTATGTTAATACCGACTCATGTCCATCTGGTTGGTGATGCCATCCAACCATCTCATCCTCTGTTGGCCCCTTCTCCTCCTGCCTTCAGTCTTTCCCAGCATCACGGTCTTTTCCAATGCGTCAGTTCTTTGCATCAGGTGGCCAAAGTATTGGAGTTTCAGCTTCAGCAACCGTCCTTCCAATGAATATTCAGGACTGATTTCCTTTAAGATTGACTGGTTTGATCTCCGTGCAGTCCAAGGGACTCTCAAGAATCTTCTCCAACACCACAGTTCAAAAGCATCAATTCTTCCACATTATCCACCCCAAATTTCTCTTTCTTTTCCCAGTCACATGTTATGATTACATGCCCTTGGTCCTTGGAAGTTAGATGTGGCCATGTGAGTTGCTTTGACCTGTGATGTGTGAGCTGAAGTCATCTTAGTCTCTGCCACAGTGACCTGCAGCTCTCTGATAAGGCTGTGGGCCAAATATGGTCTGTTGTCTGTATTTTTAAATAAAGTATTATTGGAACATGCTGCTGCTACTGCTGCTAAGTCGCTTCAGTTGTGTCTGACTCTGTGCGACCCCATAGACTGCGGCCCACCAGGGTCCCCCATCCCTGGGATTCTCCAGGCAAGAACACTGGAGTGGGTTGCCATTTCCTTCTCCAATGCATGAAAGGGAAAAGTGAAAGGGAACTCGCTCAGTCGTGTCAGACTCTTCGCGACCCCATGGTCTGCACCCTACCAGGCTCCTCCGTCCATGGGATTTTCCAGGCAAGAGTACTGGAGTGGGGTGCCATTGCCTTCTCCATTATTGGAACATAGCCATACTTATTTGTTTATGTATTATCTGTGGCCACTTTTGCACTACAATAGCAAAGTTAAATGGTTGTTATAGAGACCGTATGGCCTATAAAGCTGAATATATTTACTATATGGCCATTTACAGAAAAGTTTTGTTGACAGCTTTTCTGGATGTTGGCTCCTTCTTAGAATGAGGACTTTGTAGAGCAGAGACTGCTACTGACCCACAGTGGAGATATGCATATGCCATCAACAAGAAATAAATCTTTATTCTTTTAAGTCACTGATATTTGGGAGTTGTTTGTTATAGTGGTGTAATCCAGCCTGTCTGACAGTTGGGCTCTTATAGGAAAAATGTTTCAGTGGTTCAGAGAGGAGGAACCCTTATGGATAGTAGCAATGTGGAACAAAGATGGATAGCGGTGTTATGGTAATGTTGTAAAACTGTGAGACTGTTAAGCTCAACTGTTTAGATTTTGTTTAGAATCCTCAGTATGGAATCAAGACTTATGATTTTTTTCAATGGACAGAAGAATAGTATGGTGGGAACTTTATGGTAAAAAGCTTAATCTGTGAATAGTTATCAAAAGGTTGGGAGCATTTGTTGAATCAGGAATTTGATCTATGTAAAACGAATGTTCCTGCAAACTGGACTGACAGTGGTTTAAATGGAGTTTTTTTTCTTTTTAATTTAACAATTTGCAGTGACTTAGTTTCTTGTCCTGTTTAATGCTTAATAGCAATCTCAGATTTTCTGAAATTTGAGCTGTTACACAAGTGAGGAATCCTCACTGTAAAGAGAATTGTGATAATTGAGGGCAAGTTTTTTAAAAAATTTTTCTTCCCTTTTTCTTTGATTTCCTCTTTTTTAGATAAAGCAAAACATCAAATACTGCCATAAACTCAGTGAACTTGGTGTCACTACCTAACTTGGTGTCAGGTAGCCAAAGGGAGTTTAAATGGAAAAACAGTCACTTTAGAGTTAGATCTTACTGCATCTCCTGTAACTTCATCTGCTATATATCTGCTGAAGGAAACCTTCATCAATTTGCCATGTTACATGAATACAGCTCAAGGTTGATGAGTCTAGCTAATGGTTTGTCAATTTGGTTTTTCTCAAAGAACCAGCTTTTAGTTTTATTGATCTTTTCTATTGTCTCCTTCATTTCTTTTTCATTTATTTCTGCTGTGATCATTATGATTTGTTTCCTTCTACTGTGGGTTTTTTTTTTTGTTCTTTTTCTAGTTTCTTTAGGTGTAAGGTTAGGTTGTTTATCTGTCTCTTGTTTCTTGAGGTAGGCTTGTATTGTATAAAACTTCCCTCTGCATTGCTTTTGCTGCATTCACAGGTTTTGAGTTGTTGTGTTTTCATTGTCATTTGTTTCTATGCATATTTTGATTTCCTTTTTGATTTTTTCAGTGATCTGTTGGTTATTCAGAAGCATGTTGTTTAGTCTCCATGTATTTGTTTTTCATAGTTTTTTTTTTTTTTTTCTTGTAGTTGGTGTCTAATCTAGGTCAGAGATTATGCGTTGTGGTCAGAGAAGATGCTTGAAATGATTTCACTTTCTAAAGATTTACCAAGGCGTGATTTGTGGCCCAAGATATGATCTATCCTAGAAAATGTTCCATGTGCACTTGAGAAAAAAGTGAAGTCTATTGTCGTTGGATGAAGTGTGCTGTAGATATCAGTTAGGTCCAACAGGTCCAATGTATTATTTAAAACCTGTGTTTCCTTAATAATTTTCTGTCCAGATGGTCTGTCTGTTGTTATGAGTGGGGTATTAAAGTCCCCCACTATTACTCTGTTACTGTGCAGTTCAGTCACTCAGTTGTGTTTGACTCTTTTTGACCCCATGGACTGCAATACGCCAGGTTTCCCTGTCCATTACCAACTCACAGGCTTGCTCAAACTCATGTACATGGAGTTGGTGATGCCATCCAACCATTTCATTCTCTGTTGTCCCCTTCTCCTCCTGTCTTTAATCTTTCCCAGCATCAGGGTCTTTTCCAATGAGTCAGTTCTTTGCATCAGGGGGCCAAAGTGTTTGAGTTTCAGCTTCAGCATCTGTCATTCCAATGAATATTCAGGATTGATTTCCTTTAGGATTGACTGGTTTGATTTCCTTGCAGCCCAAGGGACTCTCAAGAGTCTTCTCCAACACCACAGTTCAAAAGCATCAATTCTTTGGCACTCAGCTTTCTTTATAGTCCAACTCTCACATCCATACATGACTACTGGAAAAACCACAGCTTTGACTATATGGACCTTTGTTGGCAAAGTAATGTCTCTGGTTTTTAATATGCTGTCTAGGTTGGTCATAGCTTTTCTTCCAAGAAGCAAGTGTCTTTTATTTCATGGCTGCAGTCACCATCTGCAGTGATTTTGAAGCCCCTAAAATAAAGTCTGTCACTGTTTCCATTGTTGCCCATCTATTTGCCATGAAATGGTGGGACTGGATGCCATGATCTTAGTTTTCTGAATGTTGAATTTTAAGCCAACTTTTTCACTCTCCTCTTTCACTGAAGAGGCTCTTTAGTTCTTCACTTTCTGCCATAAGGGTGGTGTCATCTGCATATCTGAGGTTATTGCTATTTCTCCTGGCAGTCTTGATTCCAGCTTGTGCTTCATCCAGCCCAGCATTTCACATGATATACTTGGCATATAAGTTAAATAAGCAGGGTGACAATATACAGCCTTGATTACTCCTTTCCTGATTTAGAACCAGTCTGTTGTTCCATGTCCAGTTCTAACTGTTGCTTCTTGACCTGCATACAGATTTCTCAGGAGAAGGTCAGGTGGTCTGATATTCCCATCTCTTTAAGAATTTTCCACATGATCATGACGGATATTTGGGTGTTGTTCATAATCTGCTTTAGTTCAAGGAGCCAGTCATACCACATGCTGGACCAGGTAGAGCCACAAGCAACAGGGTTAGTCTGGGGAGGAACAAGTGAGAGGGTAACAGATAGGAAGGCTGGGGACCCCCAAACAGAGGAAATAGGCTGCAAGTGTCAGATATTTTTATCTCTCTCTTAAGCAGCAGGAGGAAGCAAACTACAAGTGTCAGATCTTTTTTCCCTTTCATATACAAAATTAAAAGGAGATTTCTTTTAAAATTCTGTGCTGCCATGACGACACTTGGTTCCACCTGAGCTTAACTTTTCTCAAACCTTGAGCTAACCAATGCATTTTTCTTACATAAGTATTTTTCTTAAGCTATGTTAATGAACTATGTATTTACCCTAGACTCTGTCTTTCTTCAAGTCAATTCCACCTAAGACTCAGAACTGATAATGGCTCAACAAACCAATATGTTTTACTGATACAATTGTTCTTCAGTGTATTTTAATAAGACTTTGTATTTGCTTGGAAACCTGCCCTTCTTCAAGATTCATGTCAATTGTTTTATGGCCTGTGATGACTCACCTTGTGCCAGTGTTATCTCAAAATGCATGTTGTGGGTGAGGGGCCTGGTGCCACTCTCTGAGTTTTGAGACATTTCCTTTCTCTAATTAGCAGCCTGCTAGTAGGTATATAGCATGGCCCCACCCATCAGAACAAGACCCAGTTTCCCCACAGTCAATTTCTCCCATCAGGAAGCTTCTATAAGACTCTTATCCTTCTCCATCAGAGGGCAGACAGAATGAAAACCACAATCACAGAAAACTGATCACATGGACTACAGCCTTGTCTAACTCAATGAAACTATGAGCCATGCCGTGTAGGACCACCCAAGACGGATGGGTCATAGTGGAGAGTTCTGACAAAAAGTGGTCCACTGGAGAAGGGAATGGCAAACCACTTCAGTATTTTTGCCTTGAGGACCCCATGAACAGTATGAAAAGGCAAAAAGATAGGACACAGAAAGATGAATTCCCCAGGTCAGTAGGTGCCCAATATACTACTGGAGATCAGTGGAGAAATAACTCCAGAAAGAATGAAGAGATAGAGCCAGAACAAAAACAACACCCAGTTGTGGATGTGACTGATGATGGAAGTACAGTGTGATGTTGTAAAGAACAATATTGCATAGGAACCTGGAATGTTAGATCCATGAGTCAAGGTTAAGTTGGAAGTGGTCAAACAGGAGATGGCAGGAATGAATATTGACATTTTAGGAATCAGTGATCTAAAATGGACTGGAATGGGCGAATTTAACTCAGATGACCATTATATCTACTACTGTGGGCAAGAATCCCTTAGAAGAAATGGAGTAGCCCTCTTGGTCAACAAAAGAGTCCGAAATGCAGTACTTGGATGCAATCTCAAGAAACAGAATGATCTCTGTTCATTCCCAAGGCAAACCATTCAATATCACATTAATCCATGTCTATGCCCTGACCAGTAATGCTGAAGAAGCTGAACAGTTCTATGAATACCTACAAGACTCTCTAGAACTAAAACCCCAAAGAGATGTTCTTTTCATTATAGGGGACTGAAATGCAAAAGTAGGAAGTCAAGAGATACCTGGAGTAACAGGCAAATTTGGCCTTGAAGTACAGAATGAAGCAGGGCACAGGCTAACAGAGTTTTACCAAGAGAATGCACTGGTCATAGCAAACACCCTCTTCCAACAACACAAGAGAAGACTCTATACATGGACATCACCAGATGGTCAGTACCGAAATCAGACTGATTATATTCTTTGCAGCCAAAGATGGAGAAGCTCTATACAGTAATCAGAAACAAGACTGGGAGCTGACTGTGGCTCAGATCATGAGCTCCTTATTGCCAAATTCAGACTTAGATTGAAGAAAGTAGGGAAAACCACTAGACCATTTAGTTATGACCTAAATCAAATCCCTTATAATTATACAGTGGAAGTGACAAATAGATTCAAGGAATTAGATCTGATAGAGTGCCTGAAGAACTATGGATGGAGGTTCGTGACATTGTACAGGAGGCAGTGATCGAGACCATCCCCAAGAAAAAGAAATGCAAAAAGGCAAAATGGCTCTGAGGAGGCCTTACAAATAGCTGAGAAAAGAAGAGAAGCTAAAGGCAAAGGAGAAAAGGAAAGCTATACCCATTTGAATGCAGAGTTCCAAAGAATAGCAAGGAGAGATAAGAAAGCCTTCCTCAGTGATCAGTGCAAAGAAATAGAGGAAAACAATAGAATGGGAAAAACTAGAGATCTCTTCAAGAAAATAAGAAATACTAAGGGAACATTTCATGCAAAGATGGGTACAATAAAGGACAGAAATGGTATGATCTAACAGAAGCAGAGGATATTAAGAAGAGGTGGCAATAGACAGAAGAACTATACAAAAAAGATCTTCATGATCCAGATAACCACGATGGTGTGATCACTCGCAAGAGCCAGACATCCTGGAATATGAATTCAAGTGGGCCTTAGGAAGCATCACTATGAACAAAGCTAGTGGAGGTGATGGAATTCCAGTTGAGCTATTTCAAATCCTAAAAGATGATGCTGTGAAAGTGCCGCATTCAATATGCCAGCAAATGTGGAAAACTCAGCAGTGGCCACAGGACTGGAAAGGTCAGTTTTCATTCCAATCCCAAAGAAGTAAGTAAGTAAGTGAAGTCACTCAGTCGTGTCTGACTCTTTGTGACCCCATGGACTGTAGCCTACCAGGCTTCTCTGTCCATGGGATTCTCCAGGCAAGAATACTGGAGTGGGTTACCATTTCCTTCTCCAGGGGATCTTCCCAACCCAGGGATCGAACCCGGGTCTTCCTCATTGGAGGCAGACACTTTAACCTCTGAGCCACCAGGGAAGATAATCCCAAAGAAAGGCAATACCAAAGAATGGCCAAAGAATGTTCAAACTACTGCACAATTGTACTCATCTCACATGCTAGCAAAGTAATGCTCAAAATTCTCCAAGCCAGGCTTCAACATTATGTGAACTGTGAACATCCAGATGTTCAAGCTGGATTTAGAAAAGGCACAGGAGCCAGAGATCAAATTACCAACATCCATTGGATCATCAAAAAAAGCAAGAGAGTTCCAGAAAAACATTTACTTCTGCTTTATTGACTACGCCAAAGCCTTTGTCTGTGTGGATCACAGCAAACTGTGTTACTGTCCGTTTTCCCTTTAGTAGTTGTTAGCATTTGCCTTATGTATTGAGGTGCTCCTATTTTGGGTGCATATATATTTATAATTGTTATATCTTCTTGGATTAATCCCTTGATCGTTACGTAGTGTTCTTCTTTGTCTCTTATAATGGTCTTTATTTCAAAGTCTATTTTATCTGATATGAGTATTGCTACTTCAGCTTTCTTTTGATTTCCATTCACATGGAATATCTTTTTCTAGCCTCTCACTTTCAGTATATATGTGTCCCTAGGTCTGAGTTGGGTTTCTTGTAGACAGCACATATGGGGTCTTGTTTTTGTATCCATTTAGCCAATATGTATCCTTTGGTTGGAGCATTTAGCCCATTTACATTTAAGGTAATTATTGGTATATGATCTTGTTATCATTTACTCTATTGTTTTGGGTTTGCTTTTGTAGGCCTGTTCTTTTTGTGTTTCCTGTCTAGAGAAGATCCTTTAGTGTTTGTTGAAGAGCTGGTCTGGTGGTGCTGAATTCTCTTAATTTTGCTTATCTGTAAAGCAAATTTGATTTCTCCTTTGAATCTAAATGAGATCCTTACTGGATAGTAATCTTGGTTGTAGGTTTTTCCCTTTCATCACTTTAAGTATGTCTTGCCGTTCCCTTCTCACCTGTAGAGTTTCTGTTGAAAGATCAGCTGTTAGCTTTATGGGGGATCCCCTCACATGTTATTTGTTGCTTTTAATATTTGTTTTTTTGTGTTTCATTTTTGTTAATTTAATTAATTTTGTTAATATGTATCTTGGCATGTTTCTCCTCGGGTTTATCCTGTATGAGGCTCTCTGGGCTTCCTAGACTTAGGTGGCTATTTCCTTTCCCATTTTAGGGCAACTTTCAACTATAATATCCTCAAATATTTTCTCATGGCTTTTCTTTTTGCCTTCTTCTTCTGGGACCCCTATGATTTGAATGTTGTTATGCTTAATGTTGTCCCATTTTATTGTTCAGTTGCTCAGTCATGTCTGACTCTTTGCCATCCCATGGACTGCTGCACACTGGGATTCCCTGTCCTTCACCATGAGGTGAGCTCTGTTGTCCAATAGCTCTTCTCATTACTTTTTATTCCTTTTTCCTTATTATGTTCTGTTTTAGTTATTTCCACCATTATATCTTCCAGCTCTCATCCATTCTTCTGCCTCAGATACTCTACTGTTAGTTCCTTCCAGTGTATTTTTAATCTCAGTTATTGCATTGTTCATTGTTAATTGTTTATTCTTTAATTCTTCAAGGTCTTTGTTAAATATTTCTTGCATCTTCTCAATTCATGCCTCTGGTCTATTTATTTGTGCCTCCAGTTTATTTTCAAGGTTTTAGATCATATTTACTATCATTACTCTGAAATCTTTTTCAGGTAGATTGTTTCCTCTTCATTTGTTTGGTCTTGTGGGTTTTTATTAAGGTGTTAATCATTCCTTTTCTCTTGGGTCTAATATTTTAATAATGTATTTCACATAGACCATTTCTTTAACAGAAATTAATAGTATAGAAATTATTTTTTACATATTTATTGATTATGAAAATAATACATACTTAAATTGCTTGGGATTCTGATTGCAAGCGATAGAAATATGTGAATTAACTTTAGCAAAACATTCAGTTTATTAGCTTCCTTTGAGTAGGCATCTGAAGACACAGGGTGAAGCTGGTATTACGTAAGACTGCAACAAGGGACCCTTGTGTTTTTTTTACTGACAATGTGTTTTACATTTTTAGGAAATGTTTTCAATGTAGTTGAAAAATACATGTACAAAAATGTACATTTAGAAATTATATATATATATACACATACATGGGCTTCCCTGGTGGCTCAGATGGTAAAGAATCCGCCTGCAGTGTTGGAGACCCGGGTTCAATCCCTGGGTTGGCAAGATCCCCTGGAGGAGGGCATGACAATCCATTCTAATATTTTTGCTATGGATAGAGGAGCCTGGTGGGCTGCAGTCCATAGAGTCGCAAAGAGTCGGACATGACTGGGCAATTAAGCACAGCACAACACGTACGTGTTTTTATATAACTTGTATATTTATAATGTTATGTTTATTTTGTCATGGAACAGCAAGTTGTAATCTGTACATTTCATGTATGTATATTATATATATGTATTTTTAATGGGTGGATAGAGAAATAACTGAGTGTGGGATTCTGTATCAGTATACGTATACCTTATCATGGCTCTGTGACTTGGCAAATAATTTGTCTTATCTGTGAGTCTTTGTATGTAAAAATGAAGATAATAGTATTCTCTATCATGGGGTGGCTTTGAGGTTAACAAGATAATAAAGAGTGTTTAGAAGCATCCTTTATAAGTAGTGAACATGGGCTAAATGTTAGTTATTATAAATGCTGTAATATTTATATTACACTTTTGTTGTTGTTGTTCAGTCACTAAGTCATGACTGATTCTTTCTGACCCCATGGACTCCAGCATGCCAGGCTTCCCTGTCCTTCACTATCTTCCAGAGTTTGCTCAAATTCATGTTCATTGAGTCAGTGATGCTATTTTATCCTCTGCTACCGTCTTCTCCTTTTGCTTTCAGTCTTTCCCAGCATCAGGTTCTTTTCTGATGAGTTGGCTCTTCACATCACCTATCCAAAGTATTGGAGCTTCAGCTTCAGCATCAGCCCTTCCAATGAGTATTCAGGACTTATTTCCTTTAGGATTGACTGGTTTGATCTCCTTGTGGTCCAAGGGACTCAAGAGTCTTCTCCAGCATCACAACTTGAAAGCTTCAATTCTTCGGCATCCAGTCTTCTTTATGGACCGACTCTCACATCTGTACATGACTACTGGAAATACCTTAGCTTTGACTATATAGACTTTTGTCTGCAAAGTGATATCTTTGCTTTTTAATATGCTGTCTAGGTTTGTCATAACTTTTCCATGGGTTGGAAAACTCAACAGTGGCCATAGGACTAGAAAGGATCAGTTTTCATTCCAATCTCAAGGAAAGACAATGCTAAAGAATGTTCACATTACCATACAGTTGCACTCATTCCATGCACTAGCAAGGTTATGCTAAAAATCCTTCAAGCTAGCCTTCAGCAGTATGTGAACTGAGAACTTGCAGATGTACAAGCTGGGTTTAGAAAAGGCAGAGAAACTAGAGATTAAATTGCTAACATTCATTGGATCATGAGGAAAGCAAGGGAATTCCAGAAAAACATCTACTTTTGCTTTACTGACTTTGCTAAAGCCCAAGCAAAGAGAAACTAAAGAACCTCTTGAGGTAAGTGAAAGAGGAGAGTGGAAAACTTGGCTTAAAACTCAACATTCAAAAAACAATCATGGATCCAGTCCCATCACTTCATGGCAAATAGATGGGGAAACAATGGAAAAACAGTGACAGACTTAATTTTCTTGGACTCTAAAATCACTGCAGATGGTGACTGCAGCCATGAAGTTAAAAGACGTTTGCTCCTTAGAAGAAAAGCTGTGACCAACCTAGACAGCATATTAAAAAGCAGAGACATTATTTTGCTAACAAAGGTCCCTCTAGTCAAAGCTATGGTTTTTCCAGTAGTCATGTATGGATGTGAGAGTTGGACTAAAAAGAAAGCTGAGTGCCAAAGAATTGATGCTTTTGAACTGTGGTGTTGGAGAAGACTCTTGAGATCACTTGGACTCCAAGGAGATCAAACCAGTCCATCCTAAAGGAAACCAATTCTGAATATTCATTGGAAAAACTGATGCTGAAACTGAAGCTCCAGTACTCTGGGCACCAGATGTGAAGAATTGACTCATTGGAAAAGACCCTGATGCTGGGAAAGATTGAAGGTAGGAGAAGAAGGGAATGACAGAAGATGAGATGGTTGGATGGCATCACCAACTTGATGAACATGAGTTTGAACAAGCTCCGGGAGTTGGACAGGGAAGCCTGGAGTGGTGCAACCTATGGGGTCGCAAAGAGTCAGACGTGGCTGAGTAGCTGAACTGAACTTGACTGTATGGATCACAACAAACTGGAAAATTCTTAAAGAATTGGAAGTGCCAGACCACCTTACCTGTATCCTAAGAAACCTGTATATGGGTCCAGAAGCAACAGTTAGAATTTTACATGTAACAACTGACTGGTTCCAAATTGGGAAAGGAGTATGGCAAGGCTGTATATTGTCACCCTGCTTATTTAACTATTATGCAGGGTACATCATGTGAAATTCCAGAGTGGATGAATTCCACCTGAAATTGAGATATCAACAATCTCAGATATACAGATGGTATCACTCTAATGGCAGAAAGTGAGAAGGAACTAAGGAGCCTTTTGATGAAGGTGAAAGAGGAGAGTGAAAAAGCTGGCTTGAAACTCAGTATTCAGGAAACTAAGATCATGACATCCAGCCCCATTATTTCATGGCAAATAGAAATAATTTGCCATGAAAATTACATCCATACATCATGTATGGATGTGAGAGTTGTTCCATAAAGAAGTCTGGGTGCTGAAGAATTGGTGCTTTTGAATTGTGGTGCTCAAGAAAACTCTTGTGTCCCTTGGAGTGCAAGGAGATCAAACCAGTCATTCCTAAAGGAAATAAACCCTGAATATTCATTGGAAGGATTGATGCTGAAACTGAAGCTCGAATACTTTGGATAGGTAATGTGAAGAGCCAACTCATCAGAAAAGAACCTGATGCTGGGAAAGATTGAAAGCTAAAGAAGAAAAGGGCGACAGGGGATGAGATGGTTAGATAGCATCACTGACTCAATGGACATGAATTTGAACAAACTCTGGGAGATAGTGTTGTACAAAGGAGCCTGGCATGCTGCAGTGCATGGGGTCTCAAAAAGTGGGACACAGCATACAACTGGATAACAACAATGGGATTGCCTGATGGCTCAGTGGTAAAGAATTTGCCTGCTAAGCAGGACACCCAGGTTCAATCCCTGGGTTGGAAAGATGCGCTGGAGAAGGAAATCGCAACCCACTCCAGTATTCTTGCCTATAGAATTCCATGATCAGAGGAGCCTGGTGGGCTATAGTTCATGGGATTGCAAAAGAGTCTGACACTACTGAGCAAGTCAACAACAACGATGGATAGATACATATGGATTTTGTACTGTGCTTTTTTCACTGTTCTGTTTGTTTTCTTTGTTATATTTTTGAACTTTTAACACCTTTTGGAAAACTCATAAGCCTAAACGAGAGAATATTTGGAGTTCCTTGGTGATCTTAACTTTCCTCTGAAACATGGCATTTTGGGAAAAACTACTTGAGCATGCTAGCCTTTAACCCAGAGGTGTGATGTTTTCAGAAGGAATGGGAGATGACTAACGCCAAATCTTAGTCATGATTTATGGTTGTTGCTTTAATGTGTCAATCATCAAGATCAGTATATCCCTTTCGTGAACTGAAAAGATGATTTTTTGATTTAAAGAGTCGAAAGATCAGCCAGGGACTCTTTACCAGCGATTAAAATGACAGTTTTTCGTTAGTAGTATAAACCATATTGTGATTACATTTTAAGTTTCTGTTTATTTTTGTGTTCTGCAGGATAACCGATTTGTTATTTGCACTACTTATGTGGGATTTATTGTTGCTGCCCGTTTGATATTTTCAGATATGTTCTGTTACCCTCCTAAAGGTTGCTAATACTTTTTTTAATGGGACTGAATAGTTGCCGGGGACCAGCCCCGGCTGATCCAGGGTATTCGAAGGAGAGACAGTGTAGGCGAAGATCAGGAAACAATTGCTTAATTAAATGTTAATTAAGGATATAAAGAGTAATAGAATGAGGATAGCTCAGTAAAATTCAGTGAAGAAAAGAGGCTGAAATAAGGATAGCTCAGTGAGGAAATTCAGTGGAGAAAAGAGGCTGAGTAGCTTGGTTTACGCGGGAGACCAATAAAACTTCAAGTACAAGAAGTTTGCACCACTT
>NW_011495064.1:12415488-12425036 GCF_000754665.1 Bison bison bison
GAAAAAGGCCGGGGACCAGCCCCGGCTGATCCAGGGTATTCGAAGGAGAGACAGTGTAGGCGAAGATCAGGAAACAATTGCTTAATTAAATGTTAATTAAGGATATAAAGAGTAATAGAATGAGGATAGCTCAGTAGGAAAATTCAGTGGAGAAAAGAGGCTGAGTAGCTTGGTTTACGCGGGAGACCAATAAAACTTCAAGACAAGAAGTTTGCACCACTTACGTAAAGCCGCAGGCGTCCTTCCGTTCTCCCGAAGGAGAGGAGACACTGAGGCCTCCCCGGTCGGATCTTAGAAGCCCAGGCATAATTAGTAAGCATGGCGGGTTCCGCGCTCCAGATGGAGACTCAGCCAGAGTGAGAGAGAGAGCGACATGGGGAGACCAGTATTTCGAGAAACTGATCCCAATTCTTTATTTTCCATGGTCTACTTTTATACACTGAGATGTTATGCAAAAGTCACGTGGGGACAGCAGTCCTGACCTTTATCAAAGTCAGGTGCTTCACACAAATGTATACAGAGGTCTTAGGGGTGTTACATTATCTTCTGGCCAGGGGGGGCCTGCTGACAATTTACGACCCTCTCCTTGTGACAACGGTCAGTCAACCAGGACACTTATTTCTCCAGGGGTGATTATTCTTAAAACAGACACCACCCAAATAAAGTTACATTCCTATAGGGTGATGGTGTAGTGGGTTTTAGTTAAGGAAAGAATTTACTTAGCCTAAGGTCTAACGTGATTAATATCAAAGGTTAATACTTATTTCTTCTATATATTCATTAATGTGTGTAAGGGCAGGGGATGTGGAGACTTAGCAACAAACATTGGCTCAACAAATGAAAAACCCTTCACCAATACAATTTCTAATCAGCCCATTATACTTATACTAATAGTTTTCTAACTTCTCTAAAGAACCTGTTTTTAGAGGGTTTAAAGCATCTCGTGCCTCTCACGGTTGGGAGGCTGTGAGCAATCACATGTGGCCGGATGAGCCTGTCAGGCAGGCTAGAGAACCTTCAGAGGAGTTTGTAGGTTAAAACACTCTTGTCACGCCCAAGAGTTTTTATTGACTGGAGCTCTAGGTTAACTCCTTCTCCGAAAGAGGTGGTGGGGGACAGCCCCCTGTAAAGTCAGAGGTGTAGGTGAGAGCACAAAGTAGTAAAGTAGGCAGGCTCTGGTTATGAGGGTAGATACTCGAGGATTTCCAGGGGGACTCCTGAGGCTCGATCCCGCCTTTGCGTATGTTGAGCCTCCTTCCTCATGACCTTTGTCATGGGCAGAGTACCTCACTCTGGCCCCCAACAAATAGTGATATAATGAATGTGATTTTTTGAATTGTAATGAATTATGTCAACATTTGGAAGACCTGCAAAACTCAGAGAATGAGTATTCTTCAAATGATCAATGTCCGATATTACATAATCATACATGGGTAAAAGTTTCATTTGAGGTTTAAGATCAATGGATTTTAATCTAAAACTCATCAAGTTTTGAGGTTGTATCATAAATTTGCATATATATATAATATATAAAGTTTCCTGAAAGGCCTTTAAAAATACTTTGTCCTTTTTCCAACTACATTTGTGCAAGGCTGGATTTTCTCTATATACCATAATCAAAACATGACATTTATTATATTTAATGTAGAAGTGGTACAGAGTCCAGATGTCTTCTGTTAAACCAGACATTAAAGATATTTGCACAAATGCAGCACATACTCTTCCAACTATTTTTAAGAATATAAAAATATTCTGTTTTTCCTGAAATGTATTTTTTAACATGTAAATATTGTTGGTTGTTAATATTAAATGAATTAATTAGTATTTTCTAATTTTTAGTTTTAATTTCTAATACAGTAAGTATTGATGTATATAAAATTAATGTAAACAGAAATTATTTAGGGTTATTAAGAATTTTTAATAGTCTGAAGGGCTCTTGTGTTTAAAATGTGGAGAACTGCTAGTTTGGATGAAAGAAAACAGAAGATACATGGCAACTGAATGTAATTCATGGTCCTGGATTGAATACTCTCCAGGAGGAAATGAAACCACTCTAAAGACCATTATTGGAGGACTTGCCTGGTGATCCAGTGGTTAGAAATCTGCCTTCTAATGCAGGGGATGTGAGTTCAATCCTTGTTTGGGGAACTAAGATCCCACGTGCCATGTGGCAACCAAGTGTGCGTATGTGTTGCACGCCACAAGTAGAGAGAAGCCCATGTACCTGAAGTAATTACTGATGTAGCCAAAAAAAAAAAGTGGGACCAAGAGATGGAAATGGTCCCCTGATTAAAAAACAACAACAACAAAGATTATTATTGGGACAGATAACAGGATTGGACTATGGACTATGAATTAATTATAATTTTATCAATATAAATTTCTTGAATTTGATAATTGTGTTGTAGTTAGGTATGAGAGGAAACAGTAGTCTTAAGAGTTTAATACATGCAACATATTCTCAAATGGTTTAGAAAAATAAATATACAAATATACAGGTACATATACCGATGTACATATATGTACATATGTGTAGAAAGAGAAAATGATAAATGAGGCAAAAATGTTACAAATTGGTGAATTCTGTATATGGCTAAATAAGAGTTCTCTATTATTTGTACAATTTGAAAGTATTTCAAAATAGAAATTAAAAACTTATGAAGTAATGTAATGAATCTCTTAGAAGCAGATTTTACAGATTAACTGGTGAGAGTTTTATTGTGCTTGTGAATGACTGAGATTTTGAGCAGTTTATCAGTTCAGTTCAGTCGCTCAGTGGTGTCCGACTGTTTGTGACCCCATGGACTGCAGCATGCCAGGCTTCTCTGTCCATCACCAGCTCCCCAAGCTTGCTCAAGCTCATGTCCGCTGAGTCAGTGATGCCATCCAACCATCTCATCCTCTGTCGTCCCCTCTCCTCCTGCCTTCAATCTTCCAGCATCAGGATCTTTTCCAGTGAGTCAGTTCTTTGCATTAGGTGGCCAAAGTATTGGAGCTTCAGCTTCAGCGTCAGTCCTTCCAATGAATATTCAGGACTGATTTCCTTCAGGATTGACTGGTTTGATCTTGCTGAACAGTTGATAACTGGCCATGGCACCCCACTCCAGTACTCTTGACTGGAAAATCACATGGACAGAGGAGCCTGGTGGGCTGCAATCCATGGGGTCGCTAAGAGACAGACATGACTTCACTTTCACTTTTATGCATTGGAGAAGGAAATGGCAACCCACTCCAGTGCTCTTGCTTGGAGAATCCCAGGGATGGGGCAGCCTGGTTGGGCTGCCGTCTATGGGGTCGCACAGAGTTGGACACGACTGAAGCGATTTAGCAGCAGCAGCAGCATAAACTCCTTTGGAGTTGTCACGGCTTTTCAGAGGACACTCCTTGTGCTCTGCTGCCCCCTAGTGACATTTATGTTCATCAGCATTTTATTGTGCAAGTACAGTAAGTTGGGAATTTATAATAAATCATTGTAGTTATCATTTAAAAGTACTTTAGTAATTTTAATTAAGCAAAGTAACTTTTAAGGGGAGGTTGGGGAAGATACTACTGTGAGGCCGAATCTCATGATCTTTTTTTTTTCTAATTTTTTAAAAATTATATTTTTGTTCTTAGAGTTCCTTTCTATTGTATCCTTAATCCCTCCTCCCTCCCACCTCTCTTTTTTGAAGATAGTATTTATTGGTTCCTCATCTGACAGAGAGATCTCTAGGATATAGTGAAGGACAGGGAAACCTGGTGTGCTGCAGTCCATTGGGTCGCAAAGAGTCAGATGCGACTTAGCGATTGAATAGCAACATCTGACAGAAATAGTAAAACTTCCTGTGTTTTCTTTTCTGTGACCACAGATATTAGTCAATAATATTATCTTAGTGTTTTACTTTATAGCCTTAAAATGTTTAGAATTCTGCTAGCCCATAATCTCTCATTTGCAATTTGAAAGTACCAAGGATTTTGAAATCATTTGTTATTAAAAGCTATCTGAATTTATTTGGTGAGAAAACTTAATGTGAGTTGATATGAGATAGTCTTTCTTTATATTTACCACTTGTGTGAATATTCCTGCATTTTGCTGCAGAGTTACTGATGTGATTGATTAGGGAATGTTTCTTAAGACCTCACTGGGGATGTTATATATAAAGCGTGCACTATAATTGTTTTTTAAAATCTGCAAAAATCTGAATTATGGAACATTTCTGCTCCAAGGATTTTAGATTAGGGATTGTAGACTTGTATCTGATTTGCTTAGCTTTGACTCCCAGTCACTATGTATTAAGCATCACCAGTTTATACTACTTTCTTTTTTCTCTTTTTTAATTAGTTGTATAATTTTTACATGCTATTTAAAAATTTTTATTGGAGTGCAGTTGACTTACAGTGTTGTGTTATCACATACTATTTTTATATACCATATTTTGTCACTCTTAATCTGATCTTTTTGTCTTAGGGTTGCAGTTAAGTATGTTCCCTCATTACTTCCAGTCTTTTTTGTTGAAGTTTCTCGTGTCATTTAGTTTGGTTGGAGTTTCTTCTCTACCAGTTCAGAATGATTCAAACAATAATTTTTGGATTATTAGATTTTCAGAATGACTGCTCTGTAGATTGTATATTCAGAGGACAGTTTCATTGATCTTAAAATTTTGACTCATATGTTGTTTCCCTGAGTATTGACTTCTGGTGTTCAGTGTTGTCCGATGGCTGCTGGGTTTTGCTTATATGATTACTGACTGTTTATTTTTTCATTTGATGTCTTTTGGTTCTTCTTTTTCTAATCTACTTCTTATATGAAGTACTTTTCTGAGTACTTCATATTAAGTATTATATGAAGTACTATTCTGAGTACTTTATATAAGTAGAGTTGTGCAGTATTTGTCTTTTTCACTTAGGATAATGTCTTCAGGTTTCACTTGTGTTAGTACGTGTTAGAATTTCCTTCTTTTTAAGGCTGAATAATATTCCATTGTATGTGTACCACATTTTGTTTACCCATTCGTCTGTTGATGAGCACTTGAGTTGCTTCCTGCTTTTGACTCTGGTGAATAATGCTGCTATGAACATAGATGTTTAAATATCTCTTTGAGTTCCTGCTTTCACTTTTTTGGAGTATGTACCGAGAAGTAGAATTGCTGGATTATATAGTAAATTATTTTTAATTTTTTGAGTGACCACTAAAATGTTTTCTGTAGTAGATGTACCATTTTACATTGCCCGCTTTAACTTTCAAGGGGCTTTTTTTTTTAAACTTAGTTTTAGGATTTTAAGCTGGCAGTTTATTTTTTGTTTTTAGCACTTTACTGTATCATTCAGTTGTTGTTTGACATGTATTTCCTGTTAAACAGTTAGCTCTTAATGTTGTTCCTTTTATATTTTTTACCATGTTTTTGGTTTTCTGCAGTTTTACTATGAGGTATTGAGGTATAGTTTTCTTTGTGTTTATCCTGTTGGGGTTTGTAGAGCTTGAAACTGTGGACTGATGTCTTTCATTAGTTTTGGGAAACAGTTGACTATGATGTTTTCAATATTACTACCACCCCATTATAAAAAGAGTAGACCTCTTTCTGCAGAGTCACAAATTCAAAACTATTTCTTAGTAACCACTAAGATATTATTTACTTTTTTTACTCACATTTCTGTTGGAGAATATAGTGAAGTATCCAAGAGGCTATATGATATGTGAGGACTATCATTGTTTTAATGGGTAATGTAATATATGCTTGTATATAGTTATATTTAAATTCTTATTCAACTTTAATTTTTAATGTGATAAATGTCAATAAAAATAACCACATATACAAAATTTTTTGGGGACCTTCATATTTTTTAAGAGCATGAAAATATCCTTAAGCCAAATAGTTTGAGAACCGCTGGGATACACATTTTGACTCTATCTCATACATTTCGTATAGTCTTACATATTTTATGGACTTCCCAGGTGGTGCAAGTGGTAAAGAATCCACCTTGAATCTCCATCTGGAGATTCAAGAGATGCATCCCAGGGTTGGGAAGAACCTTGGATTAGGAAATGGCAACCCACTCCCATTTTTCTCGCCTGGAAAACTCTATGGACAGAGGAGCCTGGTGGGCTACAGTCCATACGGTCACAAAGAGTTGACACGAATGAGCACACACATGTGTATGTATTGCATTTTACATATTTTTATTTTCTTCTTTATGCCTTAATCTGAATATTTTCTATTAATTTATCTTCACTAATCTTCTCTTGCTGAAAAACCATTCTATTGGAACTCTTAATTTTAAAAATTACAGTTTTCATTTCTTATTTTTCTCAGTTTTTAAATAACAGATTTCAATGCTCTGGTGAATTTTCCATCTTTTCATCTGTTTTGTTCATCTTTTTCTTATCATATTGCTCATAGACATTTTAAGTCTTTTTCTCATAACTTCCAATATCTAGATCATCTGGATCTTGATTTTCAGTTTTATGGTCTTCCTTGGCATGCCTGGTAATTTTGGACTGAATGGGAATTTAAAATTTTAAAATTTAAAAATTCATGGAGGTTCTGAATAGCCTTCTCTTGCTTAAGGTTAAACTGTCTTCCCCTTACCCCTTTCTAAGGTGGATAGAATGATAGTGATCTCAATCCAGTCAGGGACAGAACTGTGGCTATCTCTGGTTCAGGACTGCCTTTTGATATAAGTAAGTGTAAGTGAAGTCGCTCAGTCGTGTCCAACTTTTTGCGACCCCATGGACTGTAGCCTACGAGGCTCCTCTGTCCATGGGATTTTCCAGGCAATAGTACTGGAGTGGATTGCCATTTCCTTCTCCAGTGGATCTTCCTGACCCACGGGTTGAACCTGGGTCTCCTGCATTGTAGACAGACGCTTTACCATCTGAGCCACCAGTCTTTCACATATTCTAAAGAGCCGTGAAGTGATGATTAAGTTCCCTTTCCTCAGATGGCGTGAGGTTGAACATTTTTTCATGTGTTTATTAGCCATCTGTATGCCTTCTTTGGAGAAATGTCTGGAACTTCACCTCTTAAGTCTCTAATTTATGTCCCTTCAGTGCCACAAAACTGTCATAAGCTAATTTCTCTACCTCTTCTACTTGATTCCTTTAATGGAAACAGCCTCTTGTTTGCAGATTTGGCAAATATCTTGGGAAAAAGTGAAAAAGAATGTTGGTACACCCCTTCTCATTCTTCCCCTGGTCTCCAGCATTTTGTTCCCTTAATTTCTGGTTGTCTAGCAGCTCTGTAAGTCAGCCAAGAAAGAACATCACAAATATGGTATGCAGAAAGCCTGAACAGGTGTTAGTTCAGATTGGAGCAGGGGAAATGGGGTCATCAAGACAGAGTTTTCCAGAAAAGGGGGGGTTCCAGTAAGAAAGGGATGGTAATCTTAGTATACAACCTGGCTTAACAATAAAGAATATGTATATAAACTAATACAAATATTGTTTATTGCCTTTCAAAGACAAAGTACTGGTAAACCATAAAAGCTGCTTTTGATTCTGGTACAGAATATCTATGTTATCAACTCAGTGTATAATTCATTTCATCATTTGGAAGAAGTTGAGGAAAAGAAACCAAAAGAAAGTAATGGAGAGCTAATGCCTCACTTTGCACAGGTAGGGCGTTGAGATAATCTATAGATAATAATGTAAGAATTAAAAGCTTAAGTACATTATTAAGAAATAAAAGCACAATATTAGGCATAGTATATTAATTACAAAAATCTTTAGAAAAACTAACAGTGGTATATGTATATTGAGGAGGGGAATGTTATGATATGATGAGGTAAATCTGCTCTGATTACAACAGAAGTAGTCAGTATCTAAGCTGATAAAGGAGCTTCCCTGGTGGCTCAGTGATAAAGACTTCACCTACCAATGCAGGAGGCTGCAGGAGTTGTGGGTTTGATCCCTGCATTGGGAAGACCTGCTGGAGGAGGAAATGGCAACCCACTCCAATATTCTTGCCTGGAAAAGTCCATGGACAGAGGAACCTGGTGGGCTACAGTCCGTGGGGTCACAGAGTCAGACATGACTGAGTGACTGAGCACAAACTGATAAAAAGAAAGTAGTCTTATCATATTTTTTTTACAGATATGGGTTTACCTCCATAAAATTAAAATCAGAAATTTTAAAAAGCTCAAAGTAATTTCCTCTGGAATATTAGAATGGAAGTCCAAGAAGCCTAAAGATCCTTAAGCAGGATAAACACAGCAACAAAACTATACCAAGGCACCATCAAAAGAATCACAATAGCTCAAAAGATGAGAAGGGGAAAATGAAAGTATACTCAGTTAATTACAAAGAAGAAGAAGGAATTATTTATATTAATATAATTACCTATTTGACTAGGTTTAAATTTATTATCTTGCTATAATTCATTTGTCCCATCTGTCCCCCTTTTTTCTCTTTTTTTACTCTCCTTAACTAACTTAGATTAACTGAATACATTTTAGGATTCCAATTTTCTCCAGTACTGTCTTATTCAGTATACCTTTTTATTTTATTTATATGTTTTCATTATTCCTTTAGGGTTTATAATATGCATTTTTACTATTTGCTACTGCCTGAATGTTTTGTATCTCTTTAAAATTCATATGTTGTTATCTTAACCTCCCCTTCAATGTGATGATATTAGGAGGGGAGGTGTTTGGGAGTTAATTAATTCATGAGGAAGTGGTGAGAATGAAATTCTCTTGAATGGGATTTGTACCCTTGTAAGAACAGACATGAAAGCTCTCTCTGTTCTCTGCAATGTGAGGATACAGTGAGAAGATGGTTGTCTGGTAGACCAGGAACCTGGCTCTCATCAAACATTGGATTTACCAGCACCTTGATCTTGGGTCTCAGTCTCCTGAATTGTGAGAAATAATCTTTTATTAAGCCATTCAGTCTATGTAATTTGTTATAGTAGCCTGAACTGATTTAGACAACAAGCTACTTTCACATGATATCATGGCAGTTCATGTATAACACAAACTTGTAATAGTATACTTTCATTTCCACCATTGGCCTTTGAGTTATAGTTAACATGTAATTTACTTCTACATATCTTACGAATTCCACAATTCATTGCTATAATTTTTGGTTTAAAACATTCGTTTATCTTTTAGGGACTTCTCTGGTCATCCAGTGGCTAAGACTCTGCTTTCCCAATGCAGGGGGCCTCCATTTGATCCCTGGCTAGAGAACTAGGGAGTTCACATGCCACAGCTAACAGTTTCCATGCCTCAACTAAAAAGATCCCACATGCTGCAATTAAAATCCAGCGTGGCCAAATAAATAAAAGACAAAACCATTCAGTTATCTTTTAAGTAAGTTTAAAAAATTATAAAAAATCTGTATATTTATTGTTACTGTGATCTTTATTCCTTTGTATGGACCCATATTTTGATGTGATTTTGTTTTCTTTTCACCCGAAGAACTAAACTTTAATGTTTCTTGTAGTGCAGGCACATTGGTTGGAGAAGGCAATGGCACCCCACTCCAGTACTCCTGCCTGAAAAATCCCATGGACGGAGGAGCCTGGTGGGCTACAGTCCATGGGGTCACGAAGAGTCGGACACGACTGAGC
>NW_011495064.1:12425136-12434854 GCF_000754665.1 Bison bison bison
GTAACAGCATCTGTAAGATTTTGTCTGAAAAAAATCTTTATTTTTCCTTAGATTTTGGGGAATATGTTTGCTGGATATAGAATTCTAGGTCTGTAGTTTTTCCTTCAAAACTTTAAAGATATCTTTCCATTGTCTTCTTGCTTGCATAATTTGGATGACAAATCTGCAGTCTTTTTTCTGTTCCTTTTTTTGTGTTTTTTTTTTTCCCCTCCTCTGTATCCTTTAAGCTATTTTTTCTTCTCCTTTTTTTTTTTTAAACTGATTTTCACCAACTCCAAGAAACCCTTTTCTGATTAATCCAGTTCCACACCAAACATTATGTTGCTATAATGCTGTACAGATTTAGGTATATAGCTTTAAGAGTACAGATTTAAACATTATATTAATTTCTGTACAGATTTATAGTCTATAATTACCTTCAATTGTATTTCCTTGTGCTTTTCTTTACTAATTAAAGTATGTGCTTCCACAAAGAGTATGTGCTTCTTGTCTCCTTTTTAGTAAATTCTCAATAAATGCTTATTAAATGAGCCTATGATGTAAAATGTCTAAACCACCTGGTAGAGCCAGTTTCTATTTAACTTGCTGTGGTCATTTCATTTTATTATTTTCCTATTTTATTTCTTTGTAGTCAAATTTCTCCTTCCTTTTAAAGTTTATTTCTTCTAGTTTAGTGTATCATGAACATTATTAAAAAATTGCTCCATTTCCCTCATTAAGTAAACAATCAAGTTACTCCTTAGATTGGACAACCAGAGTATTATAGTGATATTCCATAGTTTTTGGAGGGTGACCTAAACATAATCTTATGGAGAAATAGTTTACTGGTAAGCAGCATTTATTTTTTCAGTGATTTTTGAGGCCATATTAGATTGTCATTTTGTTGACTGCAGAATTGATCTCTGTAGGGTATCTGATTCTTCAAAGAAGTTATATGGTCTAGACCAGATTGATTGATAATATATAATTGATAATAGATGAGTAATAAAAGTATGCACTAGATCTTAGGTAGATATCTAATGAATTGTATAACAAACTTTAATCATAGGATCATTTCTGAAGGAAAGGCAGTTTACATTTTCCATACTTACCCATTGTACATCTCTTAAATTGAACTAATAATGCGACATTAATGGCCTCTCTTCAGAAAAATGTCTCTAAACATATTAAATTAGTCCATCTCCAATCTTTATGTAAGTTTCCATGTTAGTCATTCTGTTAAACTTTATTTTGTATTGGAACCATTTTCCCATGTAAGTCCATATAGATCAAGGTAGTTTCAGATTTTCTTTTAATCTTTCAAGGTATTAAAAAGAACATCATTTTAGTATCATTTATGTAGTTGAACAGCATATTTTATTTCTTGGTCTAGGTATAAAGTAAATGTATTCACTAGAGCAGGTACTAAGATGACTCCATGTAGAGATAGTTAATGACTGAAGTAAAGTCTTAATCAAAGACCATGACTAGCATTTAAACTAACCCTGTCTTGAACATAAAGTATATAGCAAGGCTGACTGTGATATGCCAGGGCAGTGTTTGGGGATTATGATCCAGATCATTGGTTCTGGATGCTAACATTTGAGAATGATTTCTTGATGGAGCATTTGTGACCTTGGAATTATGAGTTGTCTTAGAATTTCTTTTCAAGGGAAGGAAGCATATGAATGGGAGGGTAAGCAAATATTTTGTTAATAATTTGCTATAAAGATGGTTTATTACAGTTTAATATTAAACAGCTCCGGAGGCCTAAAATTTATCTCGCTTGGTTCTAACTGGTGTTTCTTTCTGACACATGTTGTGAATCAACTGTCCTTCCAACTTGAAAGAGCAGAGAGCTTGCTGACGCAACTCTTTTGTTCTGGGGAATTGTTTCCACTGTGCCTTCAAAAGCAAGGGACATTAAAAGCTTTGACTCATAGCAAGTTCTCTCCAAGTTGGTCACAGTTGGAGGATTGAATGCGGGCTAAAGGAAATGGGTTGATGATTTCTTCTATATCCTGGACTTAAAAAAATAAAATTGAACATTTACTTTTTTGAGCTCTCTATTTAACCTTATGTGATTAACAATCCTTTCTGCCCTCTTAAAATGGAATCAGAAATGTCACATGTTGGTGTTTTCCAGAGTTCTCCTTTCTTAGATCCTAGAGTTGCTTGGGTTTCTGCCCTTCCCCATAGTTGAATTACTTTTGTGAAAATATTCATATACCTACTTAACTAAGCAAAACATGAAAAGGGAAGATTCAATGACAAAATCGTGTCTCAGAAGATCTCAGACAAGAAAAAGGATTATGATTATAACAGGTAATAAGTAGTAGATTCAGAATATCAACTGAATGACTATAGCAATATGTTAAAACAAAGATTTTATGTGACTTTAAGCTCAGTGTACAGCATGATATACCTGCCAGAAACACTCAAGCATTATTTTTAGACTGTTTTAATAGAGGCTGAGTAACAAGTTAAAGGCACTGAGTTTTATTTTCCTAGTTTGACTATATTTGATTTGAAAATTGTTTGTATTTGAAGTGTGCTTTCTGTGTGTCATGTACTGTTTTGAATGTTTTACTTATGCCATTTAATCTTTACATAACAACTGTATGAAGTGGTTGCTATTTTTATCTGCGTTTTATAGATGTGGAAACTGAAATAAAGAGAAGTTTAATAACTTTCCCAAGGTCACACAATTAATAACCAAGACTTGAATTCAGGAAGTTTGGCCTTGAAGCCTGTGCTCTTGACTGCTGCACTATAAATGCTGTCTGTATTGTTGCCTTTTAGGAATGTTGACTACCAGAATGTGTCCAGAGGGTAAAAGTCTGAATTGAAAGGACTTATGTAGAATAGTTGATTAATTTGGATTCTTGAGTTTGGAGAAGGGAAGGGAGTGACCAAGGACTCATTTTTGGTGGTCCTTAGAGTGTAAAAATAAGATAAATGATGAAAATTACAGGAAGGCAAATTTTATTTTTTATAGGAACTTTGCAATAGCTATTGAAATGAGATTGGTTACCTTGTAATGAGCTTCCCTTTACTAGAGATGATCCTCTGGAGGAGAATATGGCAACCTACTCCACTGTTCTTGCCTGGAGAATCCCATGGACAGAGGAGCGTGGTGGGCTATTGTCCATAGGGTTGCAGAGAGTTGGACATGACTGAAACGACTTAGGACACATGCATACATGTGATAGAGACATTTAGAAAAAACTCAACTTTTGTCTGAATTAAGGCCAGTCATTTCTGAGGTTCTTTTTTTCTGTACATTTCTATGTATCTCTGTTAAATAGGGATCTTTCAAATGGGCTAGTGTACACTGTCCTTAAGCAAATGCTTCTATTAAAAAAAGGCAGGATATTGATTCCTGATGGAAACATGGTGTGACAGCCTGGATATGTTCTCATTTATTTTTGTCTAAAACATGAAGGTTTGTTGCAGATAGTTTTATGATGTTGGTAGGAAGTTCTTTGCACATCTGTTAGTGGTATAGGAAACAACAGAAAATGGCCTACTTTTCCAGTTCACAGATCAAGTTACTTAAATTGAGTAATAGATCAGAAGTTCCATCATAGTAACCATTGAGGCTCCCTTCTTCCCCACCATATAAAGGATTATGAAAGAAGGTTAATTGGTGGGGTTCATAGTTGTGATGGAAGGGCTCTGGGAAACTGCTATGTCAATTTGCAAATTAAAAATTTCAGGGTATCAGGTATATCTATTTAAGTGTATTTTGAGGTGATGATCAGTAATGAGATGGTTAGAATATAGAAGAGACTAAATTTTAGCAATTCTGGAATTCTGTGGTGGTCCAGTGATTAGGACTCCATGCTCCATTGCAGGGGGCATGGATTCTGTCTTTGGTTGGGAAACTAAGATTCCACAAGCTGAGCAGTACAAAAAAAAAAAAAAAAAAAAAAATCAATCTGTGGTGATTGCTTCTTGGGTTTGTAGGTGATAGATTGTGGGAAGAAATTCTTGTTCTTTTTTTTTTACATAATATTTTGAAATAACTGTTAAAAACGAGGCCCCCAGTTACTCTGAAGTGTTTGTTCTTGTTTGTTTTTTATTTCAATTAATATTTTATTGAGCATCTGCTATGAACCAGGTACTATTGTAGACTTCTAAAAATACACCTCCTTTTTTCAATTATGTAAAAGCAATTATTGTAAAAGCAATGCATGGAGACTTCTCTAGTGGTTCAGTGGTTAAGAATCTGTCTGACAGTGCAGGGGACACAAATTCAATCCCTGGTCCAGGAATTAAGATTCCATATACCCTGGGGCAACTAATCCCGTGAGCCACAACTACTAACGCCTGTGCGCCTAGAGCCTGTGCTCTGCACCACGAGAAGCCACTATGATAAGAAGCCTGCACACCACAACCCAAGTGTAGCTCCTGCTCACTGCAACCGGAGAAAGCCCGTATGGCATCCAAGACCCAGCAGAGCCAAAAAAATTTTTTAAAGCAATACATGTTTTAGAAAATAAAAAATGTAGAAAAGTAGAAAGAAGTCACATTTGCCTTATTCAGACACTGCCATTTGTATTATTTTCGTGATTTTCTCTTCTCCCTTTTCCATCTTGTCCTCATCTTCCTGTGTCCCCTTTTCCTTTTCTTCCTTCTCTTTTATCTTTTTTTCTTGATATAGTTGTAGCAACCTGGGAAAGGGTAAATATTTTTGTTTCCTGGCAATGTCAGAAAGATTGCTTCATGTGTGAAATGATGATAATAACAGTGGGATTATTTTTTTAAAAGATTTATTTATTTACTTTTGTAACATATAATAATAATGTTACTATAATTTTGAGCTGGATTTATCATTTAATGTTCTGGGTGATATTGGTGTAATAAGATTTCCTAGACTCAATTGCTGGGTGGTTGAATGACTGGCTTCTAATTTTCTTTATGAGTTGGTACTGTAAGTGACTTTTTTCACTCACATTCTTGAGCCATCATTACAAACTTAGACATATACCTTAGACTTTTTTCACAACCACAATTAGGCATAAATCAATTTAGCTGTTCCATAAGATGTATGGTAGGATTTCTCTTCATATTACTATGATAACCATTTAATCAGACACTTTATCCAGGTCGAAATAGAGTAATGAAAAATTGCTAAATAGCAGGATGTTTAGCATTGCTCTGTTCAGCTTTCTGTGATTGTACATTATAGTGCCTATTCTGGGTATGAGACTGATGTTTATCATTATGATACAGAATTCTTGACTACTTTTATGTTCTACCAGATACAAATCTTTAACAGACTCTATCCTCCCCTCCTCCTTCAAAAAAGACTTTCCCAGCAGATTTTTCTCTCCTTTGAGAGTTAGCTTTGTAATTTAGAGCATATAACCATGATGTTTGGGAGCTATCTAACTATTTCCACTGTTGAAATCTGGTTGTCCGTGGTTTAATCATCAGTAGTTAAGAAAGAAAGCAAAAAAAAAAAAAAAGTGGCTCCAGGCTGCAGATTACCATAAAAAATTTCCACTTGGAAGCAATTTTTTTCTAAAAGCCCTTAGGGACTGCTGTCACCCTCCGCCTCTACTGGCAACAAGGTCTAGAAACACCGGTTCCCTTCAGAGCCAGGTTTTGTTGCAATTTAATCGTCTTCCTTCTCCTAGCTTCCAGAGAAAGTTTGAGGAAAACTAGGGAAATAAATTCAGAGAAGGCGATGGCACCCCACTCCAGTACTCTTGCCTAGAAAATCCCATGGACGGAGGAGCCTGGTGGGCTGCAGTCCATGGGGTTGCGAAGAGTCGGACACGACTGAGCGACTTCACTTTGACTTTTCACTTTCATGCATTGGAGAAGGAAATGGCAACCCACTCCAGTGTTCTTGCCTGGAGAATCCCAGGGATGGGGGAGCCTGGTGGACTGCCATCTATGGGGTCGCACAGAGTTGGACACGACTGAAGCGACTTAGCAGCAGCAGCAGCAGGGAAATACATTATTCCCAGACACTTCTCTTCTGTAGTAGATTTTCTTGAACCTTCTAAGTTCCTTCTTTTCTTCCTCTAACTCCTCCTTTTTCTGTTAAGCATTTTAGCTGAAGTATAAATTATTTGCACTGCTAGAACTTGAATTTCCTTTTAAGCAAGAATGTTTATTATTAGCTCTAGTGCTTGTCTTTGGAGAAGGTCTAAATATTCAAACATTTTGGGGCATTGCTTTGGGCCCTTTGTCACTTTATAATGTTTTCTCTGTGGAAGGTGGGCATTGTTCCAGGTATAAACCCTCAAGCAACTTGTGGTCCTGTAGGGGAGATAGACATGTAAATAAATCATTACTGTGTAGACTGCATTACGGTGTAGACTGCTCAATATAGTGCCTGTTCAAAAATATGAACAAATAAACATTTCAAAACAAAAGCATATCAACTCAGCTTTCCATTGGTGAATGTCATTAGAGGTGGTGCCCATTAATTTCTAGGACAATACTATGCATTTTTTCAAGAAGAAAACAGGATGATAGTACTTCTGGTGAAACTTACCTCAAGCCACACATGGGTTAATAGGATCAAGGACGGTTCACATTGTACAGTGTCAAAATGAGGTGGTAAATGAGGATACTGTGGCTATAAAGGAGCCACTTATATCACTTCCTATCAAGGGTAGGTCTGGGTGTTTCAACAGATATTGTTTCTTCATTTATAAAATTGAATTTTAAATATATTTCTTAAAAGTAGGCTATTACATGCTATAACAAGCTTTTAATGTAGTTGAAGTTGGCTTCTTTTTGGGAAAGTAACAGAAAAGTAACCTTCAGTATGAATCTTCAAAGAATGGACTCATAATCCTGTTTGGTGTAAATGTCTTGAGAGAGTACAAGTTTAAATTCTTTCTGGTTTTATAAACAGTTTCTTAGGTTCTGCCTAGTGTGTAAGGAGGGGCATTTCTATATCGGGTTAGAGTAGTTGTAGTAGGAAAGGAGGTTTTAGAGAGAGAGTGTTATGAGCTGAATCTTGAAGGACAAGGGGGAATTTGCCACCTAAAGTGATAGTAAGGAGATTGTGGGCAGAGGGATTATATAGTACACTCAAGGAACTTTAAGCAGAGTTGTAGAGTGGTATGGGGAGTACTCAGAGGTAAATCTGTACATGGAGGTGTCTCATATTCTATGCTAGGGAATTTGGATTTGATCCTGAGGCAGAACTTAATCCTAAATTGTGGTGTGTGTTTTATGATCATATTTCATTTAAAGGTTACTGCAAAAGAAGTATTAAACATGGATTTTTAGGGAAAGATGAAGAGGGAGGTGAAAACAGTTGCTCAGAAAAGAAATAATGACATGAGGCAAGGCGGTGGCAGGGGAGGATAGGGAGGAAGAGAACCATAGAAAAGCTATTATGGAATTAAATTAGGAGGCCTTAGGGATTGATTAGTTGAAGGCAGGTGCAAGGTGGAGTGAAGTGTCAAGATTAATTTATGTATTTCTAGTTTGGGTAACTGGTTGGCTGGTGTTTGTTTCAGTTGAGATGGTAAATATAGGAGGGATGTGTAGGTTTGGGAAGAAAAGCTAATGGTTTAGCTTTTGAGATGCACAGTTTGAGATGTATTTGAGGATGAATGGTGGTTGAATATTCAGGTTTGTGGGATTTGACAGATATGCCTTGTTACTGATTTGGAAACCAAAGATGTTTAATTAACAGTGAAAGCTAAAGTATTGATAGATATCTCTTAGGGAGTTTGAAGAATGAGAAGAGGTGAAGTCTGAGCAGATATTGAGGGCCAGAAGGAAGAAGAATTATTGAAGACTGAGAAGGGGACTATAATAGAAACTCTGGGAGAAGATATTTCAGAAAGAAGAGTTGGTTAGCAGTGGCACATACTAAGAAGGAATCAAGCAAATGATGAATGGAAGAATGAATATTTGATTTGAGTGTGGTAAGAAACAGGTATGCTGGGTTGAAGAGCAAATCTAACTTGAGGAAACGGAGGCGATGAGTATGGACTGCTCTTTAAAAAATCTTAACTGTGAAAGGAGAAAACAGGAAAGAGAAAGGATACCAGATTAAAGTTACTGGAAAAGAGATTTTAATAATAGTACTTCTTAAAAAAAAAAAAGAGCCCAATTGTTTTATTAAGAGGTGGCATGTTTTGTTAAGAAAAAGAAGTCAGTAGAGCTAAAACATGAAAACTATAGATATTTAAAGATGTTTTGATGGGGTAGAGGAGAAAGGAGATTTTTAGAACATAGTATTAAAGTAAGGTAGATCATCTATTTTGTTGAAATCAGTTCAGTTGAGTCACTCAGTTATGTCTAACTCTTTGCGACCCCATGGACTGCAGCACGCCAGGCTTCCTTGTCCATCACCAACTCCCAGAACTCAAACTCAAAATCGGTGATGCCGTCTCATCATCTCGTCCTCTGTTGTCCCCTTCTCCTCCTGCCTTCAATCCTTCCCAGCATCAGGGTCTTTTCCAATGAGTATCAGTTCTTTGCATTAGGTGGCCAAAGTATTGGAGCTTCAGCTTCAGCATCAGTCGTTCCAATGAATATTCAGGACTGATTTCCTTTAGGATGGACTGGTTTGATCTCCTTGCAGTCCAGGGGACTCTGAAGAGTCTTCTCCAACACCACAGCTCAAAAGAATCAATTCTTCAGCACTCAGCTTTCTTTATGGTCCAACTCTCACATCCATACATGACTACTGGAAAAACTATAGCTTTGTCTGGATGGACCTTTGTTGGTGAAGTAATGTCTCTGCTTTTTAATAGCTTTTCTTCCAAGGAGCAAGTGTCTTTTAATTTCATGGCTGCAGTCACCATCTGCCCTGATTTTGGAGCCCAAGAAAATAATCTGTCACTTTTTCCATGGTTTCCCCATCTATTTGCCATGAAATGATGGGACCAGATGACATGATCTTCGTTTTTTGAATGTTGAGTTTTAAGCCAGCTTTTTCACTCTCTTCTTTCAATTAATTGAGATAGGAATGTACAAATGTTAGGGTATATGGAGACAGAGATAGACTTGAAGATTAAGAAGATTCATGCCTAATATGCCTGGATTTTCTTTATGAAATAGATGGCAAAGTCATTTGTTGTGAGAGTAAATTGTGAAAGTGGAAGAATGAGTTGATAAAAGACATACCAAATGTTTGAATGGTGCTAACAGTTCATCTGTTTGTATAATTAGCTCCATCAGTGTAAGGTTCTATATATTACTGTAGTTGAGTCCTGAAGAGAATGACAGCCAGTTCTAAATGTTGATTGATAAAGCTCAACAGAGAGGAGTGCCCTTCCTCTGTTGGGAGACTTATTTTGGTCAGGTTTATAGGTTTGTCTTTTTTATTTCTAGAATAATAACTTCTTTGTATCTTTTATCAATATTGGGAAATCTTCAGCTGTTTCTCTGGATATTAATATTACCTGTTTGTTATTTCTTATTAGAGCTCCCATTAAACCCGTGCTATTCTCCATGTTAGAACTGGACATGGAACAACAGACTGGTTCCAAATAGGAAAAGGAGTTCGTCAAGGCTGTATATTGTCACCCTGTTTATTTAACTTATATGCAGAGTACATCATGAGAAATGCTGGACTGGAAGAAACACAAGCTGGAATCAAGACTGCCGGGAGAAATATCAATAACCTCAGATATGCGATGACACCACCCTTATGGCAGAAAGTGAAGAGGAACTAAAAAGCCTTTTGATGAAAGTGAAAGTGGAGAGTGAAAAAGTGGGCTTAAAGCTCAACATTCAGAAAACGAAGATT
>NW_011495064.1:12435436-12437663 GCF_000754665.1 Bison bison bison
ATGAGATGGCTGGATGGCATCACTGACTTGATGGACGTGAGTCTGGGTGAACTCTGGGAGTTGGTGATGGACAGGGAGGCCTGGCGTGCTGCGATTTATGGGGTCGCAAAGAGTCGGACACGACTGAGCGACTGATCTGATCTAATCTGATCTGATGTGATTCTCCATGTTCTTAAGCTTTCTTTAATGTTTTCTGCTATAGGTTGAGTGTTTTGTGTCTCCCATCAAAATTCATATGTTGAAATTCTAACTCTAAGGTGAGAGTATTAAGAGGATTAATGTAGTACCTTTAGGGGTGATTATGTCAAGAAAGTGGAGGCTTCATGGACAGGATTAGTTTTTTGAGCCATTATAAAGAGGCCCCAGAGAGCTTGCTTGCCCTTTCAGCTCTGTGAGGATACAAGTTGGCTGCCCAGAAGAGAGAGCCCTTACCTGACCATGCTAACATCCTGATCTCAGATTTCTACCCTCCAGAACTGTGAGAGAGGAATTTTTTTTTTTTTTAGAAGTTACCCAGTCTGTGATATTTTGTATAGCCACCTAACAGACTAAGACATTTTACATTTTTCGTCTTTGTGCTACATTTTGTGTAGGTTTTACGTATACTTCCTAGTTAAATATTATCCCTCCCACTTATTAAATTTTAAAATATCAGTAATTATTATAACTTTTATTCCAAAAATTCTATCTTTTTCAGTATGTCTGTTTTTGTTTTGGTAGTTCCCTCGTATTTATTTAAATGTATTACATGTTTAATTTTAACTTATTTATTTTCAAGTTTTACAAGTCTAATTCTGTTATTTTTGTTGATTCTTATTTATCATGCTTTGTTTCTTTGTGTGTTTCATCGTTTTTGATACTTGAGTTCAGCTCAAAGGAATGTTATTTGTGACACTAATTAGAACTATGACTTAAGATGTATTCCTCTAGAGTTTTTCCTTTTCTTCAGTCAGTTTTCTGGGGATACTGACAACCAGACTGGGACGACTTTTAAAATAAATTCTCAGTTTGAGATATCTTAGACCACACAGGCAATGGTATGAACATGGGCCCTCCCTTTGGGTGAGAAGGGCCAGCTTGTGGTTTCAAATTATCCCAGGAGTCCATCCCCCACTTCCCTAGCCAAAGCAAGTAAGTTTCCTTTCAACCTTCTTTTATGGGGAAGAATTTTTCTACATCTTTAACTAAGGGAGTAGCCCTTGGGTATCTTGGCTTTATTCGTTTGGAGGGCTCTTACTGGACTGTCTCTTATGGGCCCTAGGTTTTGTCTCTTGTTCTCTAGATAGCTATAAAATAGAAGCATTAGGTTATAAGGAATTGGTGGAATCTGGATTCCTCTTCCAGTTTTGTTTTAGCCTCTGGAAATCTTTTCTTTTTTTGCTTAGTCATGCACTAGAAAAAATTTAGCAACTTAATGCAGCAGTTTTAGAAGTTTGATAGTAGGGATGTTTTTCATGGTATATTCAGTCTTGCGTATCGTTCATGGAATTTTATCCTGTTTTGCCTACTTAGTCTCCATCATTTTTTAGGATGGAAACTATTCTAATACCTTTCATCCATCTTCCTTACAGGGTCTTCGTTGCTTAATGAGTCTTAAATTGTGGTCAGTTTTGGCCATGGTGTGCAAAATTGAACCAGGAATTGAATGTTATTTTGCCAAATCAGGTTCTGTTCTAAGAAAATCAGAGAAGTGTGTTGTGTGTGTGTGTGTGTATGACTACACTCATACATATAGGATCAGTTCAGTTCAGTCCAGTTGCTCAGTCGTGTCCGACTCTTTGCGACCCCATAAATTGTAACACGCCAGGCCTCCCTGTCCATCACCAACTCCCAGAGTTCACTAAGACTCACATCCATTGAGTCGGTGATGCCATCCAGCCATCTCATCCTCTGTCGTCCCCTTCTCCTCCTGCCCTCAATCCCTCCCAGCATCAGAGTCTTTTCCAATGAGTCAACTCTTCGCATGAGGTGGCCAAAGTACTGGAGTTTCAGCTTTAGCATCATTCCTTCCAAAGACATCCCAGGGCTGATCTCCTTCAGAATGGACTGGTTGGATCTCCTTGCAGTCCAAGGGACTCGCAAGAGTCTTCTCCAACACCACAGTTCAAAAGCATCAATTCTTCGGCACTCAGCCTTCTTCACAGTCCAACTCTCACATCCATACATGACCACAGGAAAAACCATAGCCTTGACTAGATGGACCTTTGTTGGCAAAGTAATGTCTCTG
>NW_011495064.1:12437763-12445374 GCF_000754665.1 Bison bison bison
AATTTCATAGTGAAGTCACCATCTGCAGTGATTTTGGAGCTCAAAAAAATAAAGTCTGACACTGTTTCCACTGTTTCCCCATCTATTTCCCATGAAGTGGTGGAACCAGATGCCACAATCTTCGTTTTCTGAATGTTGAGCTTTAAGCCTACTTTTTCACTCTCCACTTTCACTTTCATCAAAAGGCTTTTTAGTTCCTCTTCACTTTCTGCCATAAGGGTGGTGTCATCTGCATATCTGAGGTTATTGATATTTCTCCCGGCAGTCTTGATTCCAGCTTGTGTTTCTTCCAGTCCAGTGTTTCTCATGATATACTCTGCATATAAGTTAAATAAGCAGGGTGACAATATACAGCCTTGACGAACTCCTTTTCCTATTTGGAACCAGTCTGTTGTTCCATGTCCAGTTCTAACTGTTGGCTTCCTGACCTGCATACAAATATTCTCAAGAGGCAGATCAGGTGTTCTGGTATTCCCATCTCTTTCAGAATTTTCCATAGTTTATTGTGATCCACACAGTGAAGGCTTTGGCATAGTCAGTAAAGCAGAAATAGATGTTTTTCTGGAACTCTTTTGCTTTTTCCATGGTCCAGCAGATGTTGGCAATTTGATCTCTGGTTCCTCTGCCTTTTCTAAACTAGCTTGAACATCTGGAATTTCACGGTTCATGTATTGCTGAAGCCTGGCTTGGAGAATTTTGAGCATTACTTTACTAGCATGTGAGATGAGTGCAATTGTGCGGTAGTTTGAGCATTCTTTGAAATTGCCTTTCTTGGGATTGGAATGAATACTGACCTTTTCCAGTCTTGTGGCCACTGCTGAGTTTTCCAAATTTGCTGGCATATTGAGTGCAGCACTTTCACAGCATCATCTTTCAGAATTTGAAATAGCTCAACTGGAATTCCATCACCTCCACTAGCTTTGTTTGTAGTGATGCTTTCTAAGGCCCACTTAACTTCACATTCCAGGATGTCTGGCTCTAGGTCAGTGATCACACCATCGTGATTATCTTGGTCGTGATCTTTTTTGTACAGTTCTTCTGTGTATTCTTGCCATCTCTTTTTAATATCCTCTGCTTCTGTTAGGTCCATACCATTTCTGTCCTTTATCGAGCCCATCTTTGCATGAAATGTTCCCTTGGTATCTCTAATTTTCTTGAAGAGATCTCTAGTGTTTCCCATTCTGTTTTTTTCCTCTATTTCTCTGCATTGATCACTGAAGAAGGCTTTATTATCTCTCCTTGCTATTCTTTGGAACTCTGCATTCAGATGCTTATATCTTTCCTTTTCTCCTTTGCTTTTCGCTTCTGTTCTTTTCACAGCTATTTGTAAGGCCTCCCAAGACAGCCATTTTGCTGTTTTGCATTTCTTTTCCATGGGGATGGTCTTGATCCCTGTCTCCTGTACAATGTCACGAACCTCATTCCATAGTTCATCAGGCACTCTTATCTATCAAATCTAGGCCCTTAAATTTACTTCTCACTTCCACTGTATAGTCATAAGGGATTTGATTTAGGTCATACCTGAATGGTCTAGTGGTTTTCCCTACTTTCTTCAATTTAAATCTGAATTTGGCAATAAGGAGTTCATGATCTGAGCCACAGTCAGCTCCTGGTCTTGTTTTTGCTGACTGTATAGAGCTTCCCCATCTTTGGCTGCAAAGAATATAATCAGTCTGATTTCGGTGTTGACCATCTGGTGATGTCCATGTGTAGAGTCTTGTGTTGTTGGAAGAGGGTGTTTGCTATGACCAGTGGATTTTCTTGGCCAAACCCTATTAGTCTTTGCCCTGCTTCATTCCGTATTCCAAGGCCAAATTTGCCTGTTACTCCAGGTGTTTCTTGACTTCCTACTTTTGCATTCCAGTCCCCTATAACGAAAAGGACATCTTTTTTGGGTGTTAGTTCTAAAAGGTCTTGTAGGTCTTCATAGAACCGTTCAACTTCAGCTTCTTCGGCATTCGTGGTTAGTGCATAGACTTGGATTACTGTGATATTGAATGGTTTTCCTTGGAAACGAACAGAGATCATTCTGTCATTTTTGAGATTGCATCCAAGTAGTGCATTTTGGACTCTTTTGTTGACGACGATGGCCACTCCATTTCTTCTGAGGGATTCCTGCCCACAATAGTAGATATAATGGTCATCTGAGTTAAATTTACCCATTCCAGTCCATTTAGTTCACTAATTCCTAGAATGTAGATGTTCACTCTTGCCATCTCCTGTTTGACCACTTCCAATTTGCCTTGCTTCATGGACCTAACATTCCAGTTTCCTATGCAATATGCTCTTTACAGCATCGGACCTTGCTTCTATCACCAGTCACATCCACAGCTGGGTACTGTTTTTGCTTTGGCTCCATCCCTTCATTCTTTCTGGAGTTATTTCTCCACTGATCTCCAGTAGCATATTGGGTACCTACTGACCTGGGGAGTTCCTCTTTCAGTATCCTATCATTTTGCCTTTTTGTACTGTTCATGGGGTTCTCAAGGCAAGAATACTGAAGTGGTTTGCCATTCCCTTCTCCAGTGGACCACATTCTGTCAGATCTCTCCACCATGACCCGCCCATACACACTATGTAATATACCTATATGTATATATGATGTATACCTTTATAGGTATAATAAATATTTACAAATGACATACACATTTACAAATGATGTCAGATTTATTAATGTTGGTCTAACAAAATTGATTGAACCAATTTTCCAAGAATCACTAAATCATGGAATTTTTCAAATTTTCAAAATCTTCTGGGAAACTTGGTTGGTTGAATTTTGTTAGGCCCACATTAAATCTACATGCATAAGGAGACCAGAACTATTCACTGAAATGTTTCTAATACCCACCCTACATTGGTTTGCTTCTGTATGAATACTTTTATGATCCTTGTTATTGAAACCAGAATGATAATTTTAAGTGTGGAGAAGCTGAATCATTTCTTCAATTAATAGGCAGTCTTTTAAAATATTTTCAGAGCTCTTCAGAGTAATTACTTAAATACTTAAATCTTTTGTAAAGGATCTTGAAGAGTTTTACTAATATACCCTAAATCCAGACGATTATGGTAGTGGGAGACAGTGAGTCAGCAGTTTTATTTAGTTCCAACTTTGCATGTTTAAGTGTTAAATTTGACAGTTTGAATTCCAGGCAGTGAAATTGGAGCTTATCTATTGATGTTAATTATAACCCTGTATTTGCCAACTGTATCACCACTCTACTTTCAGCAGTTTTCCAGTTTCGATTCAGTCGGTATAACCAGGCCATAGTTGGAGTATTTGTTTCATTTGACAGCAGTATCTAAAATCTAACTTTTAGCTGCCAGATTTTATGACCACCACTGAAAACTACAATCGGATAAATCTAATTACACTTAATACAAATTGATACAGAGGTCAAAATGAAGGCACTAATATATCCTGTAGTGCCTTTATGTCTTCAGTTACTTGTGCTGATTACTTGTTCTAACAGTGTGACATTATCCTGGTAGTAGTTAGAGCATTCTTTGTATCCTTACTTTGGAGTTTCCTTGCTTTCGTTTCAAGGCTGTATATTGTCACCCTGCTTGTTTAACTTATGTGCAGAGTATATTATTGTGAAATGCTGGGCTGGATGAAGCACAAACTAGAATCAAGATTGCTGGGAGAAATATCAATAACCTCAGATATGCAGATGACACCACCCTTATGGCAGAAAGTGAAGAAGAACTAAAGAGTCTCTTGATGAAGGTGAAAGAGGAAAGTGAAAAAGTTGGTTTAAAACTCAACATTCAAGAAACGAAGATCATGTCATCTGTTCCCATCACTTCATGGCAAATAGATGGGGAAACAATGGAAACAGTGACAGACTTCATTTTCTTGAACTCCAAAATCACTGCAGATGGTGACTGCAGCCATGAAATTAAAAGACGCTTGCTCCTTGGAAGAGAAGATATGACCAACCTAGACAGCATATTAAAAAGCAGAGATATTACTTTGCCAACAAAGATCCATCCAGACAAAGCTATGGTTTTTCCAGTAGTCGTGTATGGATGTGAGATTTGGAACATAGAGAAAGCTGAGCGCTGAAGAATTGATGCTTTTGAGCTGTGGTGTTGGAGAAGGCTCTTGAGAGTCCCCTGGACTGCAAAGAGATCCAACCAGTCAATCCTAAAGGAAATATTCATTGGAAGTACTGATACTGAAGCTGAAGCTCCAGTATTTTGGCCACCTGATGTGAAGAACTAACTCACTGGAAAAGACCCTGAAGCTGGGAAAGACTGAAGGCAGGAGGAGAAGGGGACAACAGAGGACGAGATGGTTGGGTGGCATCACTGACTCGATGGACATGAGTTTGAGCAAGCTTGGGGAGTTGGTGATGGACAGGGAAGGCTGGCATGCTGCAGTCCTGGAGTTGCAAAGAGTTGGACACGACTGAGGAACTGAACTGAATTGCTTTCATTAGTTTATTTCCTAACAGTCTGTTGTTGATTTGACTGATGTTTTGTGACAAGGTCCCTTTCTCCATTTTCCTGTGCTGTTTAACTAATACCAGGTTTTTAGTAGGTTCTATGGCTAAGTGCCATTTGAAAGTTCTGTACTCTGTTTTTATCCCTTTGAAAATAGCTTTCATGGAAGTGGGTTTCCTTCCTTGCCTTGCGGGAGAGTTCCATCACAACTTCTTTTGGTTGCATGGGCTATCTTGGTCAAGCCAGTTCTATACCTTGGTATCTGTAAGAGTGGGAAAAGGATTTGAATGTATTTGATCTCCTGTGGCTGTACAAAAACATTTGATTGTGGTCTTCAACTTAGACCTCATCTATTAGCATATCCTTCCCCTGTCATTGATGATAATATACAGTGGTCTTCTTTCACCTTTTGCAATCAGGGCATTCAAATTACCTTAGTAAGGTCTGAATTAAATTGATAGACAAACTGAAGTAAGGAAGGGAAGGAACTTTAAACTCCTCTTGACCTCCTGCAGTTTCTCTTGCAACATCATGCTCAGATCTGTTTTTCCATTTTATTTTTAACTTTTGGAATAAACAAGAAATACTAATGATGCTTTTATGGAGCTTAATGAGAAGAAAATGTTTCATGACTAAAACCATGACAGAAGTTAAAAAACATATATATGAAAAAGAAAAGAACAAACCAAACTCTGAATTTTTTTCTTGGATTAATCAAAAACAAAAGCAAAATGTTTAGTCCTTTGTGTCTTGAAGTTCTCTTTGGTTCTGAAAACATTTCAACAGATAAACTTTGTTTGATATAATACTCCTTTGTATCTATCTTTGAGGCAATCAGAAACCTACATCTTAGTTTCCTACCCTTCCTTCTCTTTCTCTGTTTTTAGCATATATGGAGGGTCTCCTCTATGCCAGTCTCTGTGCTATTAGCTGGAGATAAAATGGATAAGACATGGCCTCAGCCGACAAGGAGATTAACCTTTTGGTATGGGGAAATCGACAAGTGAATGGGTAATCAGAATATAATTAAACAAGTTCTGAAATGGCATTAATAACAAAAGAGAAACACATAACAGAGTCTATGTTTAGAGAATGTTTCCCAGTAAAAGAAAGGTGCAAGCTGAGATTTGAAGAGTGAATTGGAAGTTAACTCTTAACTAAAAGAAAATGGAGAAAAGCAGTCTAGGTCCCGGAAACAGGATTCCTTAGCCATATTTAGACTTTGGCTGCTGGTTGTTTTCTTTGATTTGCCTGCTACCTTTGAAGAATGAACAGTGGTAAACATTTAGGATACTTTCCTTTCCAAGTAGCAGACTATTAAGACAAAGTGGAAATAGGAAGTTTTCCTTAAAATAGAACATTTCTTATCACACATAACATGAAGACTGGAGATAGGACTATTCACGGTTCATCATTAAGGACCCAGTTATTTTCTTTCCTCGTTGGAATTATCAAGTTATTGGCAGTATCTCCTCTCATCTCTGGATGGTTGCTGCATCCCAAAGCATTATACAGAACAATTTTCAAAGTAGAAAAAGCAGTTTCTTTTCCTGTATCCTTCAGGAAAGAAGCCTTTCTTTGGATCCTCACTCCCAAACTTCCTTTTACTTCATCAGTGAGTTGAGTTGTGTCATCTGTTAATTGGTCACTGACTAGGGGAATTAAATTACTGTAGTGGTCTAAATTATTAATAGTTTTACCTCTTGCAGTGGGCTTCCCATGTGGCTCAGTGGGTAAAGAATCTGCCTGTCATGCTGGAGATGCAGGGGACACTGGTTCGATCCCTGGGTTGGGAACGTCCCGTGGAGGAGAGCATGGCAACCCACTCTAGTATTCTTGGCTAGAGAATCCCAGAACAGAGGGGCCTGGCGGGCTGCAGTCCATAGGGTTGCAAAAGAATTGGACATAATTGGAGTGACTAAGCATGTGTGCACGCACCTCTTGGAGTAGGATAGAAAGGTGAAATACCAGAACAAATTGGGCCTCTTCCAATAGGAAGAAGAATGGAATAGCTGTTGTGTAGGCACAGCTAGTAGATAACTTAAAGCAGAAGTGTGTATGTGTGTCTTTTTAAAAACCATGCTTCATATTGCATTGTCAGGCTTCATATTGCATTAGTTTTTCCTTTTTTTGGGGGGAGGAGGTGGGCCCAGGTGTATCAGTAACAGGCAATGTAATTTTGATTAAGGCGTTTAACTTTTCTTGATTTCAGTTTCCTCCATTGTACAATAAAGGCTTTGTATTCCATTTGCAAGACCTCTTTCAGCCCTAATGTTTTAGGGGTCCATGTGACTTTCTTGCTGTCCTTTGCTGTAAAAGGAGACAGACTGAGGTACTACAGAGAATACTCTCTAGGAGTGTGGACTTGGCAAGTTACTTCATCTTCTTGGATTTTAGGTTCTTCAGAATAGAATAATGTCTAATTTATAAGGTGCCTAGGATTTACATGAGATAACATATGCTCATTACATTGTATTTTTTTTATCTTTTGACAAACCAGTGGGAGTTGATATAGGCTTTCACAAGGGATATAATCCTCTTATATCAGTACTTGGGAATAAATATTTTTGTTGAATAGAATTCCTGAAGTTTTTTATTTATAAGTTAAAAAAATCTCTGTTAATTTAGGTGCAATATTTAGAAGTATGTGTCAGATATGGACATTACGATGAAACATTTTCGTTTTCACAGAAGCCTGTGGTTTATTTGGGTGTGTTTTTTGGAAATGACTGCACAAGGCAGTATTTATAAAGTTGAATGAAAATTTAGGCTATACAAAGTTGCTAGTTTCCAAGCATATCTTCTTGTTTAACTTTCACTAGGTACCAGAATATTTGTTGGATCATCACAAATAATTAAACCCATGGTGCCGTTTATTTTGTAGTCTTGTTTAACTATGACACACCTAAGGCCCACATGTCAAAAGCATAGAACTTTGTTTTTAAGATTCTACTTTCTATTAGAAATGGACATTTAAACATTAGAGTACTTTATATACAATATCATTTAATAACAAGTTATAAGACTTTGGCTAGCAAATATTATAGAATATAGTTTTAGATTTTTTTTAAAATTTTATTTTATTTTTAAATTTTACATAATTGTATTAGTTTTGCCAAATATCAAAATGAATCCGCCACAGGTATACATGTGTTCCCCATCCTG
>NW_011495064.1:12445474-12449191 GCF_000754665.1 Bison bison bison
CAACTCGTTTCTTACATGATATTTTACATGTTTCAATGTCATTCTCCCAAATCTTCCCACCCTCTCCCTCTCCCACAGATAGTTTTAGATTTTTAAGCAGTCCTTTGCTTGGTCACATCAAATTTTAAAGAATGTTAGAAATGGGCCATCACTAGATGGCAGTCTTTCTCCAGTTTTAATTCATTTATTGCAGGGAAGGGAAATAACTCGTTGTTCAAGTTCAATGTTGACTACAAGTATTAGATTAATTTCAGGAGATCTATGGTCTTTCCAGAATTTAAGGCTTGTTGTTTTTGTTTTTAGCATTTTATATCTGATGGATGGTTAGCACTAAGTCTGAGGTATATGTGAAATGCCGATGTAAGTTGAACTGTTAGGTACTGACTATAATTATAATTGCCTTTTCTATGTTAGGCAATTTGAAACAAACTTTTAGGTTTTTAACTCTTTGATAACCAGATGAAAACTATGGATATTTCCCTAAAAACTTATATATATGTGCTTTTTCCTATACATACAAAATCCATATAAGATATGGAAATTGTGGTTTTCCAGTTGTGTACTCATGGAACACATGTTAATTAAACACAGTCTAAAACTCCTGTTTTAAGTGTAGGTTTTACATTTTATTCTAACTTTTTAAATTCTCAAGATACTCAGGAGATCCACTATATAAGCCTTTCATATTATTCAACATTATTATAATTAAGAGAGTGTTAGAATCATAAAGGCCCTAAAATAGGAGAAACAGGTGGGGCCCTAGTGATAAGGATGTAGAAAATACATTAACTCTTTACATTGTTCTGAAAAATGTTTGATGTTTACGTTATTATGACTGGACTTGAAAGTGGAATTGAATTGTAGAAATTTAGAGCTAGGCTGATGCTAAAAAGAATTTATAATTGATTGCTTCCTATTTCCTAAATGAGAAAGCTGAGTGTCCTAGAGATTAACTCCTAGTTAATCACATGGCTAAACACCAAGGCCACACAGTCAAGGCAGCTAAAATCCACTTTTCCTTTCTTTCACTTATACTTTTTAAAATAGAAATTTCAGGGAGCTAGGGAGGCACTATTAACATAAATTATAAACTTCTTAACTTTGAGATTTTCTTCTCCTTGAGGTTGTCTTTTGCATATTAATGTAGCTCTTTGGAGGAAGAACAATAGAAAGTTTTACATTGTATAAGGAAGTATACTTACTATTTAAAAGTATTATTGGGTCAAGATATAACTGAATTTGAAACCAAGAGGCTTGTGTCAATATTAAGTAATAATCTTCTTATGCCATTTACATGGTTGGATTTTCAGTGGTTATTTCTCTTCTTCAAATGGCAAGGAACACTGGTGCCTTTACATGGAAACCTTTCTTTTTCTTTCCTTTGGAGGGGGAACAGTTAGGCTTGTTTGAGGTTAGTTACAGATAGCTCATTTAGGCATTTTAATTGTTTTAATTGTCAAAGAAAGGGTTGTTTATAATTTATTTGAAGATCTCTTCCTTTTATTTATTCATAAATAAATGTTCAGAATTTTTACTGTAATCCAAACTTGTATATGTATTACGTTCTATGATTACTGCTGAGTTTTGGGCAATGGAACTTACTTGCTGAATCAGGATGGTAATCTGGTATCTACAAATTATGTGCTGTGTGTGCTCAGCTGCTTCAGTTGTGTCTGACTCTTTGTGACCCTAAGGACCATAGCCTGCCAGGCTCCTCTGTCTGTGGAATTCTCCAGGTATGAATACTGGAGTGGGTTGCCATGCCCTCCTTTAGGGGATCTTCCCAGCCCAGGGATTGAACTTGCATTTCTTGAATTGGCATGCGGGTTCTCTACCACTAGCACCACCTGGGAAGCCCAAATGATTATAGAACCAGAAAATGTTGGTAGTGAGCAAAAGTATATTTGTTGAATAAATGTCAGAGATCTAAGAGCTCTTAGAGATAATGTTCTTCCTAGGTGGTACTGCTGCTGCTGCTGCTAAGTCGCTTCAGTCGTGTCCGACTCTGTGTGACCCCAGAGACTGCAGCCCACCAGGCTCCCCCGTCCCTGGGATTCTCCAGGCAAGAACACTGGAGTGGGTTGCCATTTCCTTCTCCAACGCATGAAAGTGAAAAGTGAAAGTGAAAGTGAAGTCGCTCCGTCGTGTCCGACTCGTTGCGACCCCATGGACTGCAGCCCACCAGGCTCCTCCATCCATGGGATTTTCCAGGCAAGAGTACTGGAGTGGTGCCACTAGTGGTGAAGAATCTGCCTGCCAATGCAGGAGATGCAGGAGACACAGGTTTAGTTCCTGGGTTGATGAGATCCTCTGGAGAAGGAAATGACAATCCACTTCAATGTTCTTGCCTGGGAAATCCCATGGATGGAGAAGCCTAGTGGGCTACAGTCCATGGGGTTGCAGAGTTGGACACGACTGAGCAACTAAACAACAACAGAGACAACAGTAGTCATACATTTAGTCGGTGAATGTTTACTTACTACCTCTTACCTATCTGGCATTGTTTTAGAGATAGAGGTGAATGTGGCAGACAAAGTTGTTGCCCTGGAGCTTACAATCTAATTGGGATGGGTTGTGGGGGAAGATAACAAACTGAATGAGAAGGAGAAAATTGTTTGAAGATGTAGGGAATGAGTGTCATTAGCATATGAACAGCAAAAACAAAATGCTTGAGGCAGGAAGAGACTGAAAAAAATCCTCTGTAGCAGGAGCATAGAGGATGGAGGAAGGCAAGGCTAGAGGTGTGACTTAGGGAGAAACAATATTAGAAAAATAATCAGAGGCTAGGTTATGTGGAATGTTATAGGCCATGATAATAAGGATTTATGACTTTTATTCCTTTTGTAAAGAGAAGGAATCGGAGAGTCCGACTCTTGCAACTCCATGGACTGTAGCCTGCCAGGCTCCTCTCTCCGTGGGATTCTCTAGGTTAGAATACTGGAGTGGGTTGCCATTCCCTTCTCCAGAGGGTCTCCCTGACCCAGGAATCAAATCTAGGTCTCCTGCATCGCAGGCACTGAGCTATGAAGGAAGCCCCTTGACTAACACAAACAAGAGGGTAACATCTGAACTACTGCTTCATAAAGGCCATTTTTACTGCTGTGTGGAGTATCTCCTTTGGGACAAGAAGTAGCGGGAGTGAGGGGTTCCGAATGGAGAGTTTTAGGAGGCTATTGCTTTGGTCCAGTGAGCCAGTGATAGCAGTTTAGACTAGGGTTTTTATTGGAAATGGTGGGATGGTGGTTAATTTTAAGATATGCTTTGGAGGTTAAGTTGTCAGGACTTCCTAGCAGATTGGATGAGGTTTGATGGAAAGAGGTGCATTGGGAGTGATTCCTGGATTTGGGTATTTGACTTGGGCAACTGGATACGCCATTAGCTCTGATGGGTAGCTGAGTGGTAGAGAGCTTTTGAGAGGATCAAGTTTGGGATTGGAGATAGTTTGGTGATGGATGATTTTTTTCTATGTTAAAATTCAAGATGATTTTTAAAAATCCAATTGGAGTTGTTAAATAGTAGCTAGGCATTTGAGCCTAGTGCTCAGGGAAGTGCTCAGAATTGAAGGTATAGATTAGGAAGTCTAGCACTATAGTAGATGGTATATATTATAAAGACATGGAATTAGCTGTCATTTCTTGGTGAGAGAGCACAGGTAGGTAAGAGAAGAGCTCTTTGGAATATTAAGAAAAAGAATAGAGGAGGAGGAGTCCAGGAAGG
>NW_011495064.1:12449291-12450165 GCF_000754665.1 Bison bison bison
GAGTAGGTAAAGATGGATTTCATAAAGTCATGTTTATATATTCATGAGAATGATTTAGTAGAGTGGAAGAGATATATAATTCAGGGTAGGAATGAAAGGGGATAATTGCAGGAGTAAAGTTCTTAGAGACAACAAGAATGACTATAGATAAACACTTGAATTTTTATTGTTACAAGAGGGTGGACAGAATAGGAGTTTTAAATGTAAGCAGGTTGTTTGAGAGGAGATGAAATAATACATATATGGTATATATAGATAACATATATATATATTTCTGTGAAATACAACTGAAAGTGACAGAGAGGGTGGACATTTGAGGAGTGGAGAAAGAAAGGTTTTCACACATTTTAGAGACTACAAAGTGATTTTTTTTGGTGGTGGTACTGGGTGGGATAATTTTAATATTATTATCTAGTGATGTTTGGCTGCCCAATTTAAATTTGTCATCAGATGTAGCTGAACTGAGTTTAGCAGCACAGCTGTGTGATTTGTCTCTAGCAATGTCAGCTTCTTGAGTATAATCTTGGAGTAAATGTATAGTTAGGTTTTTCCAAAATTAAGTTTTTCTAGATTAGTTTAACTGAGAAAGAAAGGTACAGAGGAATTAAAATTCAGTCTTTTTATGATGAGAATTCTATGATGATTACTGTCAAACACTTAAATATTTTTCAATAAATAAGGAAGTAAAATTTTAGATTTTCCTAAAAAAATTCATCAAGCATTGGGGCAACATTAATACAATTGAATTACTCTGTGGTTTATGTTACTTAAACATCTAATTTCTAAATAAATTTGCTTGTGGGTTTGTAATTTTGTCTCTCTTTCTTAAGTATAAATCTATGTCTAATCTTCATGGCATTTTTTTTTTTTTTTT
>NW_011495064.1:12450265-12450474 GCF_000754665.1 Bison bison bison
TAAGAAGGTATGTCAGTAAAATGATGAAAACCACTTAGTGTGGCATCATTGAAGTCTAGAGAAAAGAGTGTTTCCAGAAGGAAGATATATTAAACCATAGAAAATGCTGCCATTAGGTGCAGTAAGATGCTAACTATTCGGAGGTGAGGAGGTAGAAAGAAATTTTGCTGGGAAGAGGAGCAGTGACATAAGATGGTGGCTGGAGGGAA
>NW_011495064.1:12450574-12469628 GCF_000754665.1 Bison bison bison
ATAACATTTTTTTTTTTTTTTTGTAAAAGGTCTGTCTATGATGGTGAAGAACATGGACGATTCATGGAGAAGCTTGAAACTCGCATACGCAATCATGACCGAGAAATTGAGAAAATGTGCAACTTTCATTATCAGGGCTTTGTGGACTCTATAACAGAACTGCTGAAAGTAAGAGGAGAAGCCCAGAAACTCAAAGTAAGGAGACTCTCTCTGTCTTGGGGTTTTGGTTAACATTAAAGGAGTAGGGACTGCATTACAGGTTACATATTTGTGGTAAAGATTTTTGAATAGTAAGAAAGAGGTTTGTACTGAAACATAGATAATTGGGATTATAGCTTTTAGCTGAAAAGGATACTCTTTTAAGTTAAAATTTATTGGGGATAACTACATGTGGATGAGAGCTAGTAATAAAAAGCAGTTTCTTCCAGATAGAAACTTAATTGATCCTTCTAGTCCTCTGTCTACTTCCTTGCTAGATAAAACCCATCACCACTGAATGACAGAATTGCAAGCCATGGCTGCAGAAGTCTTTGCAGCATGGCAATCTGCGGCTGTTGCTGCTAAGTCGCTTCAGTCATGTCCGACTCTGTGCGACCCCATAGACGGCAGCCCACCAGGCTCCCCCTCCCTGGGATTCTCCAGGCAGGAACACTGGAGTGGGTTGCCATTTCCTTCTCCAACGCATGAAAATGAAAAGTGAAAGTTCAGTTGTGTCCGACTCTTTGCGACCCCGTGGACTGCAGCCTACCAGGCTCCTCCATCCATGGGATTCTCCAGGCAAGAGTACTGGAGTGGGCTGCCATTGCCTTCTCTGATGGCAATCTGAGGCAGAGGAAAAAAAAATTGTGATAGTTGTGGAAGGTCTTCTACCAAAGTATGGAAGTTCTTTCTTGATAGGACTAACTCAAGTTCAGGAGAGAGGGTGGCTGTATTGGTTTTGTCCCTGGCATAGCAAATTTCCTTATCTTGGGTAACTGACTTTGCTACAGAAAAACTACTGTGTTTGATTATGGGATGCTGTCTTAGTGCCTTTTGGGGGGGGGGTGTTATGAAATAAACAATATTGGCTCTATAAAATCACCCAAATTCTGAAGTACAAATCACAGTGGGTCTGCAAGGTTTCAAATAGGAATTTATGGACGTGTATAACAACTATCCAGTCATCATAAGAAATATAATGTTACAAAGAAAATTAAATCTCTCTTTTTTACCCTTCTCAGTAGCTTTCTTCACTCTACCATTCAAAAATAGCAAATCTTATTTGTTGTTAATGTTCTTTAATGCTTAACTATTATAATTGAAATTAAATTAATTTATTCAGCTTACCAAATTTAATTTCAGGTGAATTAAAAAGTTAAATGTAAAAAATAAAACCGTAAAGAAACAAGTAGAAAATATAGATGAATATTTATGTGATTTTGGAGAGTGAGGAATGCATTTCTAAACACAATTCCTAAGCTAGAAAGAAAATATTGATCCATACAACGATAGTACAGTGAAAGAACTTTCTACATACAAGTTAAAAATGTAAAAGTAAATAATAAATAAAATATTTACAAATACATATGACAAATGATTGATATCCTAACAGAAAATATCTTTATAAATTAATAGGAAAAATATGAATACTAATAGAAAACAGAAATGCTTGTTAATGTACAGTTTACATACAAAGAAATAGAAGGAAACGCTACAATTTAGAAATAATTAAATAGAAATTTAAACAATAAAGTGCCACCTAATAAAAAAAATGAAACAAATGTTAATTAAAGTTGGAGATGATACTTATCAACTGGGGAATGCCTGGTTGGAGTGGAGACTATTACAACTTTTAAGGGGAGCAGTTTTATATATCAATACTGAAAACTTCTTATGGATCACTGCCTTGTCATGGTGAAGGGGCTTGCATAACTCAATGAAGCTATGAGCCTTGCTGTGCAGGACCACCCAAGATGGACACGTCATAGTAGAGAGTTCTGACAAAATGTAGTCCACTGGAGGAGAGAATAGCAAACCACTCCAGTACTCCTGCTATGAGAACCCCATGAACTGTATAAAAAGGTAAAAAGATATGAAACCAAAAGATGAGCGCCCCAGATCAGAAGGTGTCCAATATGCTACTGGGGAAGAGCAGATGGCAATTTCTCATAGCTCTAGAAAGAATGAAGCAGATGGGCCAAAGCGGAGAGATGCTGACTTGTGGATGTGTCTGGTAATGAAAGTAAAATCCAATGCTATAAAGAACAGTATTGCACAGGAAGCTGGAGTGTTAGGTCCATGAATCGAGGTAAATTGATGTGGTCAAGCAGGAGATGGCAAGAGTAAACATTAACATATTAGGAATCAGTGAACTAAAATGGACGAGAATGGGAGAATTTAATTCATATGACCATTATTATATCTACTAGTGTGGGCAAGAATCCCTTAGAAGATATGAAGTAGCCCTCATAGTCAACAAAAGAGACCAAAATGCAGTACTTGGTTGCAACCTCAAAAACAGCAGAATGATCTTGGTTCATTTCTAAAACAAACCATTCAACATCACAGTAATCTTAAGTCTGTGTCCAGCCACCAGTGCCGAAGAAGCTGAAGTTGATCAGTTTTATGAAGACCTAGAGGACCTCCTAGAACAAACACCAAAAAAAGAATGTCCTATTCATCACAGGGGATTGGAATGCAAAAGTAGAAAGTTAAGAGATACCTGTAGTAACAGGCAAGTTTGGCATTGGAGTACAAAATGAAGCAGGACAAAGGCTAGCAGAATTTTGCCAAGAGAATACACTGATCATAGCAAACACCCTTTTTCAACAACACAAAAGAAGACTTTATGCATGGATATCACCACATGATCAATACCGAAATCAGATTGATTGCATTCATTGCAGCCGAAGATGGAGACGCTCTATACAGTCAGCAAAAACAAGACCTGGAACTGACTGTGGAACAGATCATCAGGTCCTTATAGCAAAATTCAGGCTTAAACTAAGGAAAGTGGGGAAACCACTAGGTCAGTCAGGTATGATCTAAAAATCCCCTATGATTATAGTTAAAGTTAAGTCGCTTAGTCGTGTCTGACTCTTTGCGACCCCATGGACTGTAGCCCACCAGGCTCCTCTGTCCATGGGATTCTCCAGGCAAGAATACTGGAGTGGGTTGCCATTTCCTTCTCCAGGGGATCTTCCAGACCCAGGGATCGAACCTGGGTCTCCCGCATTGCAGGCAGACACTTTAACCTCTGAGCCACCAGGGAAGCCCCCTATGATTATAGGGAGGTTACAAATAGATCTGGTAGATCTGGTAGACAGAGTTCCTGAAGAACTGTGGACAGAACTTCCTAATATACAAGAGGTACTGCAAGGAGGCAACGTGGTTTTACAAATAGCTGAGGAAAGAAGAGAGGCTTAAGGCAAGGAAGAAAGGGAAAGGTATAACCAACTGAATGCAGAGTTCCAGAGAATAGCAGGGAGAGACAGGAAGGCCTTATTCAATGAACATTGACGAGAAGTAGAAGAAAACAACAGAAGGGGAGAGACTAGAGGTCTCTTGAAGAAACTAGAGATATCACAGGAAAATTTCAATGCAAAGATAGGCATTATAAAGGACAGAAATGGTTAAGACCTAGTAGAAGCAGAAGAGATCCAGAAGAGATGGCAGGAATACACAGAAGAACTGTACAAAAAAGGTCTTAATGACCCAGATAACCACGATTGTGTAGTCTCTCACCCAGAGCCAGATATCCTGGAACGTGAAGTCAAGTGGGCCTTAGGAAGCACTGCTGCCAATAAAGCTAGTGGAGGTGATGGAATTCCAGTTGAGCTATTTAAAATCGTAAAAGATGATACTATTAAAGTGCTGCATTCAATATGTCAGCAAATTTGGAAATACCAGCAGTGGCCACATGACTGGAAAAGGCCAATATTCATCCCAATTCCCAAGAAAGGCAGTACTAAAGAATGTTCAAATTACTGGACAGTTGCATTCACTTCCTATGCTAGTAAGGTTGTGCTCAAAATCTTTCAAGCCAGGCTTCAGCAGTACTTGAATCAAGAACTTCTAGATGTCCAAGCTGGGTTTAGTAAAGGCAGAGGAACAGGGATCACATTGCCAACTGAATCATAGAGAAAGCAAGGGAATTCCAGAAAAAAACTTCTATTTCTGATTCATTGACTATGCTAAAGCCTTTGACTATGTGAATCGTAGCAAACTGGAAAACTCTTAAAGATATGAGAATACCAGACCATCTTACCTGTCTCCTCAGAAACGTATTTGTGGGTCGAGAAGCATCAGTTAGGACCTTATATGGAACAACTGACTGGTTCAGAATTGAGAAAGAGTGCGACAAGTCTGTATATTGTCACCCTGTTTATTTAACTTATATTCAGAACACATTATGTGAAATGTTGGGTTGGATGAGTTACAGGCTGGAATCAAAATTGCCAGGAGAAATATCAACAATCTCAGATATGCAGATGATACCACTTTAATGGCAGAAGGTGAAGAGGAACTAAAGAGCCTCTTGATGAAGGTGAAAGAGGAGAGTGAAAAAGCCAGCTTAAAACTCAGTATTAAAAAAAGCTAAGATCATGGCATCTGACCCCATCACTTCATGGCAAATAGAAGTGGAAAACATGGAAGTGGTGACAGATTTCCTCTTTTTGGGCTTTAAAATCACTGTGGATGGTGACTACAGTCATGAAATTTGAAGACGATTGCTTCTTGGAAGGAAACTATGACAGTCCTAGGCAGTGTATTAAAAAGCAAAGACATCACTCTGCTGACAAAGGTCCATATAGTCAAGGCTATGGTTTTTCCAGTAGTCATGTACTGATGTGAGAGATGCACCATTAAGAAAGCAGAGCACCAAAGAATTGATACTTTCAAACTGTGGTGCCGGAAAAGACTCTTGAGAATCCCTTGGACCACAAGGAGATCGAACGAGTCAGTCCTAAAGGAAATCAACCCTGAATACTCATTGAAAGGACTGATGTTAATGCTTGAGCCACCTGATGCGAACAGCAGACTCATTGAAAAAGACCTGACCCTGGGAAAGACTGAAGGCAGAAGGAGAAGAGGGCGACAGATGAGATGGTTGAATGGCATCACCGATTCAATGGACATGAACTTGCGCAAACTCCGAGAGATGGTGAGGGACAGGGAGGCCTGGCGTACTGCAGTTCATGGGGTCACAAAGAGCTGGACTTGACGACTGAACAACAACAACTGAAAACTGCAAACAGCAACAAATGAAAACTATGTTTTCGTTTATTCTAAAGCTACAGGTGCATGTACAGTGATGTGCATGTGATTTTTTTTTTGATGGCTAAGACTTTAAAATGTCCCTGAAAGTCATGTACTAGAGGATTAGTAAAATAAAGCATGGTATATCCATTTAAAAGAGTAAGAAACTACATTACTGTAGAAGGATATCTGATATGAGAACGTTTGCGTAATGTATAAAAACAGATTGAAAAGTATGAACAATTCGGTTCAATTTAAAAAGTTATACTGAATTTTAGGAGACTGAAAAGCCTCAAGTGGACAGAACTGTCTGAAATACGTGAAAACAAAGATACGGCGCTTCTGCCAGGAGTTGTACGTGCTGTTTGTCCTCACTCTTCTTCCTCATCCCAGCTTCCCATCCACCCTCTCCGTGTGCTGTTCTTGATGCCTGTGTTCGAAAACCTCTCTCTCTTCCTCGGGTGCTTTGTCCATGACAGGCAAAAGGGTGCTCTGTCTCTGGTTACTGAAGTAGACATGTAGTGGAGTACCTGAATATTACCCATAATGTTCTCTGTTAACACATGGGAGACTGCCCTAGGGGGCATCCTTTCAGCTTGTGTGAGGAGCCTGTGAAAATTCTTGAACTTTAGAAATAAGTTTAGAAAATGGAAAAGTTTGACTATTACATACTATCAGTGTTATTTGAACATAGCAATGAAATTTCTGTGTTCTCTAGGATGCCAGTTATTTTTTTTTTTTTTTGATTCACAGTATGCGTGTGTGTGAAAATTCTTGAACTTTAGAAATAAGTTTAGAAAATGGAAAAGTTTGACTATTACATACTATCAGTGTTATTTGAACATAGCAATGAAATTTCTGTGTTCTCTAGGATGCCAGTTATTTTTTTTTTTTTTTGATTCACAGTATGCGTGTGTGTGAAAATTCTTGAACTTTAGAAATAAGTTTAGAAAATGGAAAAGTTTGACTATTACATACTATCAGTGTTATTTGAACATAGCAATGAAATTTCTGTGTTCTCTAGGATGCCGGTTATTTTTTTTTTTTTGATTCACAGTATGTGTGTGTGTGTGTGTGTAGGTGTGTATAAATATATATACATATCATACATATGTTCTCTGAATCAAGAAGTAGCATTCTAGACAAGCAGTATATAGAGCCTTTATTGAAATAAACATGGTATGTTTCTCCATTTATTTAGATCATAATTATTTAAAATCCATCAAAGAGGTTTTTAAAAAATTTTTTTAAATTACGAAAGTAAGATAACACTTTTCAGATGACTTGGAAAACACAGAACAAAGTTACATACAGTTCCACTATATATTACAATTATGTTTTAAGTAGATAATTTAAGATTTTTAACTGGAGTTTTAATATCAAACTTTCAGAAATTCATAGCATGAATAAGCAGAAAAGTAGAAGAATACAGTAGACCTGAAAAGCAGTATGAACCAATTCAACATAATTAAGATTTATACAATTTTCACACAATAGCAGGATACAAATTCTATTCAAGTTCCCATAGACTGTAAAGCAGGAGGCACTGAAACATATCTAGGGACATAAAACGGGGCTTCCTAGGTGGCTCAGTGGTAAAGAATCTGCCAGCTAATGGAAGAGACACAGGAGACTCAGGTTCGATCTCTGTGTTGGGATCAATCCCCTGGAGGAAGAAATGGCAACCTACTCCAGTATTCTTGTCTGGGAGATCCCGTGGACAGAGGATCCTGATGGGCTACAGTCCCTAGGGTCACAAAGTTGGACACGACTGAGTACAGACATGCACAAATGCCAAAGAAGGTGCAAAAATTTCATGGTCTAAAGGTATTGGAATCATACAGAATCTGTTCTCTTATCACAGTTGAATTATGTTAGAAATCAACATTAAAGATACTCGAAAATATCCCACATATTTTCAAGTACAATGTGGCATTTATCAAGAGAGATCTTGACTTAGCTGTTGAAAGCCTCAATAAAGTTCACTTGTTCAGTTGTGTCCGACTCTTTGCGACCCTATGGATTGCAGCATGCCGGGTTTCCCTGTCCATCAACAACTCCCAGAGCTTACTCAAACTCATGTCTATTGAGTCGGTGATGCCATCCAACCATTTCATCCTCTGTCGTCCCCTTCTCCTCCTGCCTTCAATCTTTCCCAGCATTAGGATCTTTTCCAATGAGTCAGCTCTTCACATCAGGTGGCCAAAGAATTGGATCTTCAGTTTCAGCATCAGTCGTTCCAATGAATAATCAGGACTGATCTCCTTTAGGATGGACTGGTTGGATCTCCTTGCAGTCCAAGGGACTCTCAAAGAGTCTTCTCCAACACCACAGTTCAAAAGCATCAATTCTTCAGCACTCAGCTTTCTTTATAGTCCAACTCTCACATCCATACATGACTACTGGAAAAACCAAAGGTTTGACTAGATGGACCTTTGTTGGCAAAGTGATGTCTCTAATTTTGAATATGCTGTCTAGGTTGGTCATAGCTTTTCTTCCAAGGAGCAAACATCTGTTAGTTTCAATAAAGTTAAAAGACTGAAAAAACACAGAGGGTGACTGTAGAGAAGGAAACATTTAAGTGAGAAATTAATATTAAAATGAGAAATTAATATGAATGATACTTTAAAAGACATGTATTTGGAAATTAAATGTGCACATTTAAGTGATGGATGTATCTAAGAAGCCATAAAAAGGAAAATTAGAAAATGTTTGTAATAGAATAAAAATGAAAGGAAAATTTATCAGATTTTGTTGCATGCAGGTAAAGCTGCTCTGTGCAACTGAATACAATGTGGAATCTTGAATAAGTTATGAAAAAAATAATGGACACTAGCATAAAATTTTGTGAAATTTGAACAAAATCTGTGCTTCCGTTAATAATACTGTATCACATGTTAATTTTCTGTTTTTTTTTTTTTTTTTGCATCATCGTATTTCTTTATATTCTCAGAATTGGATTGAAAATGTCAAGCCTCATTCAAATTGAAAAAATGTCACAAAGATAATAAACTTTCTAGACTTTTAGCAGTAATACTAGATGCCAGAGTAAGTGGAATTATATCAATGTTTTGAGTGAATATAAGTTAGAAATCTAGGATTCCATTCATGCTTAAGCAAACAACTGGAACCAAAATGTCATAAATTTTTTTAGCTAAGCAAAAATTCATAAGTTTCTAAAATATATATTATACATATTTCACTTTTTCTATTTCACGTTCAGTGCTTCCATTTTGTTTAAATGCTTTCCAATTTCTCCCTCTTATTTTTGTTGTTCTTTCTCAAGCCTTTTTCGAGTGCATTTAAATAAAATGGGAGCACAGACTATGAAATAGAAAAAGTGAAACAAACTAGATAAAAGTAAAAAGTAATACTATAGTACAGTTATTTTTAAATAGGGCTGTTTATTAGACTCACATCTGAAGCTTTGGAGAAAAAAACAATACCTTGGCATTTGTATTTTACAAAAAATTTCAAGATAATTCTAATGTGCATCTGGATTTTAAAAAGTGATTGCAGGTTTTTCTATTAAATGGTAGTTTCAGTGATATAGAATTTACTATTTTCTGTTACTATTTAACACCATGATACAATGGTGTTAAAATGAATAACAGTTACATAATCACAGTAGTAAAAAATATTTTATCAGTTTTCATGATCAGTAGCCAGATAAAAAATAAAAGAGAATTTACAATTGCAAACTATAATGGCAACATGATTAACCTAACGATATAAAATACTTACAGTAGAGTGATGTGGTAATTGGAAGTGCATACTTCCAATTGGATGTGCGTAATTCCAAGTGTTTTCATCCACCCAGCCAGTCTATGTTTTTTGGTTGGTGCATTTAATCCATTTACATTTAAGGTAACCTATTGCTGTTTTCTTAATTGTTTTGAGTTTATTTTTTGTAGGTCTTTTCCTTCTCCTTGGTTTTTCTCCTTAGAGAAGTTTCTTTCTCATTTTATATCCTGCTGTTCCCTTCTGCCTTGTTCCTTTTGCATTTTATATCATGCCATTCCCTTCTGATTTCTGTTGAGAAATCAGCTGATAACCTTATGGGAATTCCCTTGTATGTTATTTGTCATTTTTCCCTTGTTGTTTTTAATGTTTTATCTTTGTATTTAATTTTTGTTATTTTGATTGCTATTGTGTCTTAGTGTGTTCCTCCTTGGGTTTATCCTGCCTGGGAGTCTCTGTTCTTCCTGGACTAGGTTGAATTTTTCCTTTTCCATGTTAGGAAAAGGAACTGTTATCATTTTAGACATTTTCTCAGGTGCTTCCTCTCTTCTCCTTTTGGGACCCTTATAATGTGAATGTTGGTGTGTTTAATGTTGTCCCAAAAGTCTCTGGCTGTCTTCTTTTTTTTTTCTTTTTTCTATATTCTGTTTTGTGGCAGTGAGAGCCACCATTCTGTCTTCTAGACCATTTACCTCTTCTTCTGCCTGTTACTCTGCTATTGATTCCTTCTACTGCATTGTTCATCTCTGTTCTTTAGTTATACTTGGGCTTTGGTAAACATTTCTTATATCTTCATTCTTTTTCCAAGATCCTGGATCATTTTCACTGTCATTATTCTGAATTCTTTTTCTGGAATGTGCCTATTTCCCCCCTTTTTAGTTGTCTTCCTGAGATTTTATCTTGTCCCTTCATCTGGGACACAATTGTCTGCATTTTCATTTTGATTAACTTTCTGTTATGTGGTTTCTCTTCTGGCGGCTGCAGGATTGCAGTTTTCCTTGCTTCTTCTGTTTGCTCTCTGGTGGATAAGGCTAAGAGGCTTGTGCAAGCTTCCTGATGGGAAGGACTGGTGGTGGGAAAAACTGGATCTTGCTCTGGTGGGCAGGGTTGTGCTTAGTAAAACTAATCTGGGGACTTCCCTGCTGGTCCAGTGGTTAACACTTTGGCTTCCAATGCCCAGGGTGCAGGTTTGATCCATGGTCACGGAGCTAAGATCCCATATGCCCTATGGCCAAGAAACCAGATCGTAAAAAGCAGAGCAATATTGTAACAAATTTAATGAAGACTTAAATTAAGAAAAAAAAAGTAATCCAGTTGTCTGCTTATGGGTAGGGTATATCACTCCCTCTTTGTTAGTTCTTTGGCCAGAGGGAGCCCAGCCCTGGGGTCTACAGGTTCTGTGGTAGGGTTAATGGTGACCTCAAAGAAGGCTCACCAAGGGGCGCCTCCTAGGACTGCTGTTGCCAGTGCGTGTGGCCAGCCACTGTTGACCCACACCTCCATAGGAGACCCTCCATCACTAAGTAGGTCTGGTTCAGTCTCCTGTGGGGGGTCACTGCTCCTTTCCCTTGGGTCCTGGTGTGCTCAAGATTTTGTTTATGCCCCCCAAGTGGGTGTCTCTGTTTCCCACAGTCCTGTGGAAGTCCTGTAATCAAATCCCACTGGCCTTCACAGTCAGATTCTAGGGGGATTTCTAGTCCCTTTGCTGGATCCCCTGGCTGGGAAGCTTGATGTGGGGCTTGGAACCTTCACAACAGTGGGAGAAGGTCTTTGGTATTATGGTTCTCCAGTGTGTGGGTCGCCTGCCCAGTGGGTATGGGATTTGATTTTATAATGATCGCATTCCTTCTGCTGTCTTGTTGCAGCTTCTCCTTTGTCTTTGGGTGTAAGATATCTTTCTTTGGTTGGTTCCAGCATCCTCCTGTCAATGATTGTTCAACAGCTAGTTGTGATTTTGATGCTCTCGCAGGAGGAGATGAATACATGTTCTTATACTCAGCCATCTTGAACCCCTAGATAAGCTGTGTAGATGTCCTCTCGTTGTTATGTTCAAATAGTATTGAAATAGTAATTATCTTTCTATCAGAAGCTTTAATTAGGCTCCTGTGGCTGTTTTAGAATTCTGGTTTGCGTGAAATTGGTTTAGTGGGCCATGATCAGTATTTTTAATAAAAATTGAAATAGAATGGAAAAGGGAACAATAAAGTGTATTATATGCAGTAAGACAAAATTGTTTCTTGAAAATTTTGTTTCTCTGTGTGTGTGTGTATTTCCTATACTTGCGTATCAGGTTGCAATGTAAAATATATTTCTTTCAATGAGTTTGAGGTTAAAAAAAAAGTTTCAGAAATATCTTTATAAAGTAAACAAGGCATTCTAGTAGAGAATGTGATACTGAAATTAGTAGTATTTATGGAAGGTTGAATTTTATGAAATCTCCTATTTACATGAAAAAAAAAATCTAATCATTCTTAAATAATAATCACTCAGGGGCTGCCCACACCACTTTTATTCACATTGTTTAAAAGCTTTTTCTTATATTGAACTGATATTAATCCCATTTTTGAATAACGTCCATATGTTGGTTTGAATAATAAGCTCTTCAGTCTCACTTATTCTAGACCAAGAATCAGCAAAGTATATCTTCTAGGCCAAATCCAGCTTGCCTCCTAATTTTGCAAATGAATGTAGAAACATATTGGAACATAGAAACACCCATTCATTTATGTATGTATATGGTTGCGTTTTTGCTTCAGTGACAGTGCATGTAGTAATCTGCTCAGAAAATGATAGTCCAGGTATAGTGTATAGTTTTGGGCAAAATTTTCAAAGGTGTGTTCCTAAAAAACTGGTTTCCTGAGATGATCCTCAGTGAAAGGATGCTACATAAAATAAGTTGGAAAACACTGTGTGATATCTTCTTAGGCATTTATAGTGCTATAGAATATTAAATGCTTCAGAAGTTCTCAGTAAATGAACCTTTTTAGTATTATTTCCTATACATATTATGTATGTGTGTGTCTATGTTTGTGTGTATACAGAGTGCAGAGTATCTATTAGTATAAAATTTGTTGTCATTCTGAGGGACATAATAGAAAATGCTGGGTTAAGGAAATATCTTAAACATAAGGAGAGATTTAGAGTCCACCAATTTAGAATTGGTGGAAGTATAGGAAGCCTCTATTAAAGAAAGCTTCAGAAGTTAATATTGCTCATGTTTTGATAATGTTTAAGAAGGTGGGGAAGTTACTATTCTATAAACTTAGTTTTTATATCTACTGATTCTTCAAGAGTGGCTACCAAAATGAGTGGTGCCAATTCATGAATTCTATGTAAATTTAAAGCTTGTTTACCTGATTTTTTACTATCTGATGGATAAATTAGAAAAGAGGGAATATGGAAATGTTAGGAACTATCAAGAATTAGTGATCCAAGAAATTAAGATAAAATACTTCCTAAAATTAGATTATAAGTAGAAATATTTGACCTGAGTTCCGTTCAGTTCAGTTTAGTTGCTCAGTCCTGTCTGACTCTTTGCGACCCCATGGACTGCAGCATGCCAGGCCTCCCTGTCCATCACCAGCTCCCGGAGTTTACTCAGACTCCCTTAGTTAAACAATTCAATTTATGCTCAAGTAAGGTTCTTTGTCCCACTCCAGTGTTCTTGTCTGGAGAATACCAGGGATGGGGGAGCCTGGTGGGCTGCCATCTATGGGGTCACACAAAGTTGGACATGGCTGAAATGACTTAGCAGCAGCAAGGTTCTTTGTGGGTTATTTTTTCTATTATAGTTTTTCTTTCCATTTCAAATGAAAGTGTGATATTTATTTGTGTTATATAGTTTGTACTATTTCAAACTGAACATATTTTTTAGTAATTTTTTTTTTATTGTTCAAAAAGTCATATAGATGTTCAGTAGAAAAGTTAATACAGTTTAATCCCAGGAGAATACAACTAAACCAAAATGTGGTGAAATATGGAAACAATCTGAATACTTACACTAAATATTTTCATTTAAAATCTTCATCTTAATCAAACTATTGTCTAGGTATTTATTATAAGTTTAAATTGTCTTCTCTCCACAGAATCAAGTGACGGATACTAATAGAAAACTACAACATGAGGGAAAGGAAGTAAGACCAGTTTACCTTTTGAAAAAGTCTTTTCTGTTTCCTGTCATTCTCTTTGATGACTGTGTTCCTGATTTAGTGGCTTGTGAGACCATAAGCTGCATGTTGGAAGGAGTTGGACATTATCATTGCTTCTCATGTTTGTCTGCAGTAAATGAATATACTCACTAGAAAGCTTAGTGAGAGTATGTAGCCTTCCTTGGTTGTATTTTTAAATCACTTGAGTAGTCATGATATGGCCAATGCTGTTTCCGCTGCCTAGAATCTTCTTTCTCCAGTGTTTATGCACTTCATATATTTGCTCATATGTTACCTCCTAATGAGGCCTTTACTAACCAACTTACTTAGAATTGCAATCTCACTTTCACCTTTTGTTTTCTTTTTACCTTTCCTGCTTAATTTTTCTCCATTGCACCTATCATGCTCTGATATTATATAGTTTTCCTTATATGTTTGTTTTTTTGGTCTCCTTCCAGTAGAAATTAAGCTCCATGAGGTCAGAATTTTTTTTTTTTTTTAAATACACTGCCATATCCCCTCTACCTGCCTAAACAGTGACTGGCACAACATGAATGTGCCATAAGTATTTGTTAAAAAAGTGAATCATTGATTCTATTAGTTGATATATTCACCATTTAAATCATAGTTTATAAGATCACTTGATGTCCATTTTCTCACTTAATCCTCATGGCTGACCTATGACAAAATTAGGACTAGTATTTTATTGACCAGGAGAATAAAACAGATGATTTGCAAAAGTTTACATAGTAATTGATATGGCTGAGACTAAAATCCAAGTTTTCTGACTTATAGTCAGTTACTGTTCCCTGTATCATGTACCTTCCTTATTGCCTAATACTTATTTAATGTTTAATAATCTTTAAGATTAGCCTTTGATTGTCTTATCAGTAACTTAATCACGACCACTTCTCTCTTTTTTTTGGGAGGGGGGCATAGTATTTAAGTAGCTAACATTTTTAAGTATGGATATGGGATGAATTCTATAAGAGGCCATGTAGCTTATTGCTTTTTAAAAGTTTGTCTCACATATTTTAAGTTTTTGCAAAGAGCACAGTTTCTTCTAGTTTTATTTTCTATCACTTCAGAGGGAAGACTTTAAAACTCTATGAGAAGATAAGTACTGGATAAGTACTTCACTAAACTGTAATTCTTGAAAAAGCCACAACTTCTAAGTGTGTGGTTTATTCTCTATTGAAATAGAGATTTAGTTAAAGATTATTTTCAAGATTCATTTGAAGCTGTATAAGAAGGACTGTTTTCCTCTAGGCGTCTAGCACTGATGAAAGAAATATAGGATCTTCTTAGATTGATGAAATCATAAATCATGAAAAGTCTGAATAGGATTTGGAGCAAATCTGCAAGTTTTTTTTTTCCTGGATAGCCCCTGAATTTTAAGATTTCATTTCACCCAGCCTTTCCTAGTGTAGTATGTATGCCTCTTGGGGAGAAAGGGGGAAACCATGCAGGGATGTTTTACTGGTTGGGAAAGGCAGTTCCTTAGTCCACTTGGCAGGTCTTACTATGAAACTGTCTGGGATGTTCTGATGAATTGAACATAGGGTGGAAAAATGTGACTGAAAGCTTTTTATTTACAGCTGTTGGCATAATTCAGTTTTTTTTTCCTCTTGCCAAGCTGGTGATAGCAATGGAAGAGCTGAAGCAGTGTCGACTACAACAGAGAAATATTTCTGCCACTGTTGATAAATTAATGCTGTGTCTTCCAGGTGAGAAACTGGATATAGAGTAGAATTCTTGATGCAGTTTCTTTAGCTTTAATTAATCTTTCACTTTCTCTAAATTATTCTAATGTGCTCTTTTTCCCTTCTCTTTAAAGTTCTGGAGATGTATAGTAAACTGCGGGAGCAGATGAAAACTAAAAGGTAAGTTTTTTTTAATTGAACTTTGTGTTATCTAAAATTTGTTATTTAGAATTTTTTAAAAAGTCCATATTTAGCATAACCTTTCGAAAATAATTGTTGATAAGACATCTTCTCTAGCCTTTTGTATATCTATTGATTCATCCTGAGAGTTACTATTATTTACATATGCTAGTGGTATGCTGATGTATTTTGTCATGTATTATGTTTAAGAAAAAATACTACACATAGTTTGATTTTTAGAAGACCCAGTTTTTTAGGGGAAAAGCATATAATTGTTTTAGTGATAGTTAATTTCAGAAATATGCTTTGGTTTAGAAAAAATAGTTACTGGTTCTGGAGGTTCTCCATTGAAACAGAACCAATAATGTGTGTATCTGTGTGTGTGTGTGTGTGGAGAGAGAGAGAGAGATTGATTGTTTGTTTTTTTTTTTTTAGCAAATTGGTTCACATGATTATGGAGGCTGGCAACTCCAAAATCTGCCTAGTAGATTAGTAAGCTAGTTAGTGTCAGGGAAGAGTGAATACTATTGCCTGAGTCTGAAGACGATCTGCTGGCCAAATTCCATCTTCCTCTGGGGAGTTTAGTCTTTTTTCTATCAAGGTGTTTAACTGGTTTAATGAAGCCCATTCACATTATGCAGACTGTTCTTCTTTACTCAAAGTCTACTGATTTAAGCACTGATAAACTGAGTGACTTCACTTTCACTTTTCACTTTCATGCACTGGGGAAGGAAATGGCAACCCACTCCAGTGTTCTTGCCTGGAAAATCCCAGGGACAGGGGAGCCTGGTGGGCTGCCGTCTATGGGTCGCACAGTCGGACATGACTGAAGCGACTTAGCAGCAGTAGCAGCAATCTTGTGTCAAAAATACCTTCACAGAAATATCCAGAATAATATTTGATCAGATCTTTGGGTACTGTGGCCTAACCAAGTTGACATGTAAAATTAACTATCACAAGGGGCAAAGTCAAGGTTAAGCTCAGAGGATTGCTTTCCTATGTATTATTTTAATCTGGTTTTATTTCAGAGGAAACTTTATAGTGACTCTTTGGCTCTTCTTCCCAAACTAGAGTAAGCATCCCCACTGTCTCTGCCCTAGGGTACCCTGCAGTATGATGGGGGTATGTGAAGCTTTAAGATAAACAGGACACATTTTCCTGGAATGTTAATTTTACCTAGTTTTGAGGGAAAAAGTACAGAATTAAAATATGTTAATACTGAAATAAGATTAAAAATATTATGAATAAAATTATAAATCCTCAAGACTTTTAAAGTTAAAACATGAGGCATCAGTATTTTTTTAATTTCTTAGGGCTACTTCCCAGACTGTCTTTTCCCCAGGAGAACATATTCATATAAGCGAACACAGATTGAACAGTATGAGAAATTCTGTTAAGAATGATAGAAAGTAGTATTATTTCCCTGATAACCTTTTTATGAAGTTCTAGAATTATAGAGAATTACAGAGATTTACAAAAAAAAAACACCAAACTTCTGTGTCAACTTCTCTGAATTAACAAATAGTAACAATTCTGGTTTTAATTCATATATATAAATATTTATGGCATATATAAACATATGTGAGAGACAGGTAAACATGTACATTTTAAGAAATTCAGGTAGAGCTCATCCCCTTCCTCAGTCCTTTTCCTTTCCTTTCTCCTTTGAGGGAACCAGTATCATAAATCTGGTATTTCCTTCTAGTCCATGTTTTTAATGTCCAAAAATCATATTGTATTTTAAAAAACATTTACATGAATAGTTCTGGTATTTGTTTTTTTGAGATTCATTCATTCATTCAATAAAAATGAATTGAGTACCTACTGTGTTGCTAGGCATTGCTTTTAGTGCTGGGGATATAGCTCTGAAAAAAATAGTATCTGCAATCATGGGCTAACATACTAGTGGAGAGCTTACTAAAACATATATAGAGATCTAGTTCACTTATTTTAATTGCTTTATAGTAGTCCATTATATGAACAATCTGCATTTTTCCTCTTAATTCAAGTGATTGTCATAAGTGCTGTTGACCAATATTTCCAGTTCAACCTTTTTCTGTTGCATAGAATAGGATTATATTTTGGGGGCTCCCTTGAGCTGTATCAGCACCACATACTGAGTTGCCCTCCTGTATGGTATCCTCCTTGATCTGCTTGGGCTCTAATACCCAATGTTATGCTTCTGTGCCTCCTGAATGCCCTTCTCATCCCTGTTTGGCCCTGACACAGCTGCCTTCCTATACAGACAGTCTTACCGCACTAGGTCCCTTGTATCCCATGCTGGTCCATCTTACCCCTTATCCACCAGTATATGAATGCTCTTGTTTATTTGGATCTTCTTTAGCTGTTTTCTGCTTTTTAGTGAACAAGTCTTATATATCTTTTGTCATATTTCCCCCTAATTATATGGTATTTTTTGATGCCTATTTTCAATGGTATTACTTTTTAAATTTTAATTTTCAGTAATGTATTACTAGTATACTATTAAATTTGTGTATTTATCTTTTATTCTGCAATCTTATTAAATCATTTACTAATTCTAGGAGCTTTTTTGTATATTACATTGAATTTTCTATGTAGCTGATTATCTTATCTGCAAATAAAGACAGGTATATTTTTTTCTTTCCAATTGGGATGCTCTCTTTTTTGGTTTGGTTTTCTTGTCTTGTTGAATTTGTAGAGCCTCTGAAAGTGAAGTGAAAGTGAAAGTTGCTCAGTCATGTCTGACTCTTTACGGCCCCATGGACTACACAGTCCATGGAATTCTCTAGGCCAGGATACTGGAGTGGGTTGCCGTTGCTGTCTCCAGGGCATCTTCCCAGCCCAGGGATAGAACCCAGGTCTCCTGCATTGCAGGCAGATTCTTTACTGTCTGAGCCACAAGGGAAGCTGGTTAGAGCCTCTGGTACAGTGTTACATAGAAATAATGCGGCTAGATATCTTTGTCCTGTTCTTGATCTTAGGGGGAAAGCATTTAACCATTGAATCATATGTTAGGTGTAATTTTTTGGTACATGCAATTTATAAGGTTGAAGAAGTTTGCTTCTATTTCTAGTTCTTGAAACTTTCTGTTAGGAATGACTATTGGTTTTGTCAAATGCTTTTTCTGTGTAAGTGAGATGATCATTATGTGTGCTAAGTTGCTTCAATTGTGTCTGACTCTTTGCAACCCTATGGACTATAGCCGACCAGGCTTCTTTGTCCATGAGGATTCTCCAGGCAAGAATACTGGAGTGGGTTGCCATGCCCTCCTCCAAGGGGATCTTCCCAGCCCAAGGATAGAACCTGCATTGGCTCCTGCACTGGCAGGCGGGTTCTTTACCACTAGTGCCAGGTGATCATATGTTTTTTAAAAACTGCTTTTAGTTTCTTAATATGATGACTTATATTGAATGTTAAATGTTAAACTTGCATTAATGGAATAAATCCCACTTGGTCATGATATACTGTCCTTTCTAATATGATGTGGTATTTGATTTGCTAAAATTTTGTTAAGGATTTTTGTATCTATGTTCATGAGAAATGTTTATTTGTGGTTTCCTTTTTGTGTTATATCTTTTTGGAATCAGATTCATGCTAGCCTTATGAATAACTTGGAAAGTTTTCCGTCTTTGATTTTCTGGAAGAATTTGTATAGTGTTAGTAATTATTTTCCTTAAACATTAATACTTGGTAGAATCTACCATTGAAACCACTTGACCCAGGAAATTTGCATCTTTTTGGTAAGAAAGTTGTTAACTACAGATTTGATTTAAAAAATAAATACATGGCTGTTTGCATTTTGTGTTTCTTGAGAAAATTTTATTTGTATCTTTCAAGTAATTTGTCTGTGTTACCAAAATTGTTGAATTCATTAACAAAAATTGTTAATTGTATTACTCTATGCTTTATTGACTATGCCAAAGCCTTTGACTGTGTGGATCACAATAAACTGTGGAAAATTCTGAAAGAGATGGGAATGCCAGACCACTTGATCTGCCTCTTGAGAAATCTGTATGCAGGTCAGGAAGCAACAGTTAGAACTGGACATGGAACAACAGACTG
>NW_011495064.1:12470217-12470677 GCF_000754665.1 Bison bison bison
ATCGAACCTGGACTGGCATCTCATTTCTTACATGATATTTTACATGTTTCAATGCCATTCTCCCAAATCTTCCCACCCTCTCCCTCTCCCGTAGAGTCCATAAGACTGTTCTATACATCAGTGTCTCTTTTGCTGTCTCGTACACCGGGTTATTGTTACCATCTTTCTAAATTCCATATATATGCTTTAGTATACTGTATTGGTGTTTTTCCTTCTGGCTTACTTCACTCTGTATTATAGGCTCCGGTTTCATCCATCTCATTAGAACTGATTCAAATGTATTCTTTTTAATGGCTGAGTAATACTCCATGTGTATATGTACCACAGCTTGCTTATCCATTCATCTGCTGATGGACATCTAGGTTGCTTCCATGTCCTGGCTATTATAAACAGTGCTGTGATGAACATTGGGGTACACGTGTCTCTTTCCCTTCTGGTTTCCTCAGTGTGTATGCCCAGC
>NW_011495064.1:12470777-12472000 GCF_000754665.1 Bison bison bison
CTGAGTGAACTCCGGAAGTTGGTGATGGACAGGGAGGCCTGGCGTGCTGCAATTCATGGGGTCGCAAAGAGTTGGACACTACTGAGCAACTGATCTGATCTGATCTGATTATTTTAACATGTAGAATCTATAGTGATACTTTCTCTTTGATCACTTATGTTGATGATTTGTCTTTTCTGTCTTTGTTTCAGTCTATCTCTCATTATTTTGGCTAGTTGTTTGTCAATTTTATTGATTTTTTGAAAATAGCATCTTTAGGTTTTATTGTTTTTTTTCCTTATTGTTCTATTTTACTGATTTTTAATGTGAGGAGAAGAGGACAACAGAGGATGAGATGGTTGGATGGCATCACCGACTCAATGGACATGAGTTTGGGTAAACTCCAGGAGTTGGTGATGGATAGGGAGGTCTGGAGTGCTGCAGACCATGGGGTCACAAAGAGTTGGACACGGCTGAGCAACTAAACTGAACTGAACTGACTATTTCCTTTCTCCTATTTAATTGGGGTCTAATTTGCTCTTTTTTTTTTTGGTTGAAGTATAATTGATTTGCAATGTATTAGTTTTAAGTGCACAGCAAAATGATTCAGTCATAAACACACACACATGCCTGGCTTGCTGCAGTCCATGGGGTTGCAGAGAGTAGGACATGACTGGGCGACTAAACAGCAACTCTCTCTATATCTATCTGTCTATCTCACATCTTCTTTATCCATTCGTTTGTTGGTGGACACTTGGGTTGCTTCTGTATCTTGGCTATTGTAAATAATTTGTTCTTTTTTCTAGCTTTTTTAGGTGGAAGCCCAGGGCATTGATTTTGGTTCTGTTTTCTAATGTAGCTATTTAAAGCTGTACATTTCTCTTTAACAGTGCTTTAACTAAATCTTACATGTTTTATAATGTTGCAGTTTTTTTTATATCTATTTAAAATATTTTCTAATTTCTGTTGTGATTTTTTTTGATATTCCAATTAATTTTATTAAGTATTATTTTTCATGAAGTTCATAATAACTGTGCAAAATTCTCTGTTGTATATAATTTTTGTTAATTGGAAACCAGATTGTCTTTATTTCTTTTTTTTAAACTTTACATAATTGTATTAGTTTTGCCAAATATCAAAATGAATCCGCCACAGGTATACATGTGTTCCCCATCCTGAACCCTCCTCCCTCCTCCCTCCCCATACCATCCCTCTGGGTCGTCCCAGTGCACTAGCCCCAAGCA
>NW_011495064.1:12472100-12478838 GCF_000754665.1 Bison bison bison
ATAGGCTCCGGTTTCATCCATCTCATTAGAACTGATTCAAATGTATTCTTTTTAATGGCTGAGTAATACTCCATGTGTATATGTACCACAGCTTGCTTATCCATTCATCTGCTGATGGACATCTAGGTTGCTTCCATGTCCTGGCTATTATAAACAGTGCTGTGATGAACATTGGGGTACACGTGTCTCTTTCCCTTCTGGTTTCCTCAGTGTGTATGCCCAGCAGTGGGATTGCTGGATCATAAGGCAGTTCTATTTCCAGTTTTTTAAGGAATCTCCACACTGTTCTCCATAGTGGCTGTACTAGTTTGCAAAAAGAAACTAAAGACCTATATATAGAAAACTATAAAACACTGGTGAAAGAAATCAAAGAGGACACTAATAGATGGAGAAATATACCATGTTCATGGATTGGAAGAATCAATATAGTGAAAATGAGTATACTACCCAAAGCAATTTATAGATTCAATGCAATCCCTATCAAGCTACCAACAGTATTCTTCACAGAGCTAGAACAAATAATTTCACAATTTGTATGGAAATACAAAAAACCTCGAATAGCCAAAGCGATCTTGAGAAAGAAGAATGGAACTGGAGGAATCAACCTACCTGACTTCAGGCTCTACTACAAAGCCACAGTCATCAAGACAGTATGGTACTGGCACAAAGACAGAAATATAGATCAATGGAACAAAATAGAAAGCCCAGAGATAAATCCATGCACATATGGACACCTTATCTTTGACAAAGGAGGCAAGAATATACGATGGATTAAAGACAATCTCTTTAACAAGTGGTGCTGGGAAATCTGGTCAACCACTTGTAAAAGAATGAAACTAGAACACTTTCTAACACTATACACAAAAATAAACCCAAAATGGATTAAAGATCTAAACGTAAGACCAGAAACTATAAAACTCCTAGAGGAGAACATAGGCAAAACACTCTCTGACATATATCACAGCAGGATCCTCTATGACCCACTTCCCAGAATATTGGAAATAAAAGCAAAAATAAACAAATGAGACCTAATTTACCTTAAAAGCTTCTGCACATCAAAGGAAACTATTAGCAAGGTGAAAAGACAGCCTTCAGAATGGGAGAAAATAATAGCAAATGAAGCAACGGACAAACAACTAATCTCAAAAATATACAAGCAACTCCTACAGCTCAACTCCAGAAAAATAAATGACCCAATCAAAAAATGGGCCAAAGATCTAAATAGACATTTCTCCAAAGAAGACATACAGATGGCTAACAAACACATGAAAAGATGCTCAACATCACTCATTATCAGAGAAATGCAAATCAAAACCACTATGAGGTACCATTTCACACCAGTCAGAATGGCTGCGATCCAAAAGTCTACAAATAATAAATGCTGGAGAAGGTGTGGAGAAAAGGGAACCCTCTTACACTGTTGTGATTTTTAAAATTTATTTCACAGACTATCTAGAAGTTCATTGGTTAATTTCTAAATATTAGGAGATTTTCCTGATGTATCAAAATTGATTTATATTTTAGTTCATTGTGTTCATAAATGTAAAATGTATGATTTCAATCTTTTATATTTTTTGAGACTTGATTTATGGCCCAGTTTTATGGTCTGGTTTGGTGAAAATTACATATATACTTTAAAACAATATCTATTGTTATTGAGAAGAGCATCTTTAACTTTCATTTAGACATACTCGTTGATAGCATTATGCAGCTTTTCTACATCCTAATGATTTTGTATTTGTTATTTGCTGACAGGGGAGTGTTGAAATTGCCTATTATGATTGGACTTACATATGTGTTCTTTTTATTCTTTCAATTTTTTCAGTGTATATTTTGAAGCTCTTTTATTGGTTGCATACACATTAAGCATTGTTTTATCTTCTTTATGAAAGGACCCATTTATTATTATGGAAAGTTCTTCATCCCTGGTAATATTTTTTCTGAAATATATGTTGTTTGGTATTAATATAGCCAACCACTGCTGCTATCTTTTTGCTTAATTTTTACATTGCCTATTTTTAATATACATTTTTCTAAAATATTTTTAACAGCCTCATTGAGATATAGTTCATATACTTTTCACTTCATTTATTTAAAACATACAGTTCAGTGGCTTTTAGTGTATTCAGAGTTGTATGACCATCTTCACAGTCAATTGTAGAATGTTTTTATTCTTCACAAAAGAAACTCTGAGCCCCTTGGCCATCAGTATTCAATTTTTTCCTGTCCCCTGCCTCCCTAGCCAGCTACTGGGAATCACTGATCTGTTTTCTGTTTCTTCATATTTACTTATTCTGGATATTTCATATAAATGGAATCATACAATATGATTGGCTTCTTTAGCATAATGTTTCTCAGGTTAATCCATGTTGTACCATATATCAGTACTTTATTTCTTTTTGTTGCTGAATATTCCATTGCATGGATATACCACACTTTTATTTATCCATTCATTAGTGGATGAGCATTTGGGTTGTTTAAGTTTTAGGGTTTTACAAATAATGCTTCTATGCATTTTTGTTTACAATTTGTTTTGTGGAAATATGTTTTTATTTCATTTCTCTTGGCTTTCTTGGAATGAAATTTTGCTGGATCATGGTAATTCTGTTTAACTATTCAAGGAACTGCCAGATTGTTCTCCAAAACAGCTGTGCTAAATTACCTTGCCCCCAGCAGCATATGAGGATTTGATTTTCTATACATCCTAGCCAGGACTTAGAATTGTCTTTTGATTACGGCCATCTTGGTGAAATGATATCATATTGTTCACCTTCATTTTTGAAATCTATTTTTGATGGATATATAATTCTAAGTTTATAGATTCATTTGTTCTTGAGATGTCTTTTTTTTTTTTTTGTCTTCTGGCTTGTATAATTTCTGAGAAAGAAGTATATGAACAGCTTTTTTTGGTCACTCTCCTTATTGTGTATTTTCTCCAGCTATTTAAAAACTTTTGCCTGTAAAATTTGTTCTCAGCAATTTGATTTTGATGTGCTTTTGTATAAATACGTATGTATGCATTCATGTATGTGTGTATTTATCCTGCTTGTGGTTTGTTTAGTTTCTTGGTTTTGTGAGTTTATAATTTTCATAAAATCTGAGAGATGTTCAGATACTATTTTTCCAAATATTTTTTTTTTGGTCCCTTTTCCATCCTCATTCTGAGATTTCAGTTTTATCTATGTTGGACAACTTCACAAAATCCCGTAGGTGATTTGAGGATCTTCTTTTTTTCCCATCTTTTTTCTCTGTACTTTATATGGGATAGGTTTTATTGCTGTGTTCTTTTTCATTGTCAAATCTTTTAATTTCATCCAGTGAAATTTTCATTTCAGATGATATATTTTTCATCTTTAGGAGTTCCATTTGGTTTTTTATTTTTAATTTCATTTGTTATTTTTCATCTTTTAAAAATACATGTTATAGTGCTCTAATTTCTCTGTTTATGTACTTCTTTGCTAGTTCTGTCATTTTTGGTATTTTGGATTTCTCTGAAGATTGTTTTTCCTAATTATATGTCAATTTTTTGTTCTTTTTGTTTCTTGTAAGTTTTGATTAGATAATGGCCATTATATTACGTTGCCGAGTGTTTGAAGTTTGGAGGACTTTTCTTTCTTACAGGATATTGGTCTTTGTTTTGGCAAATAGTTTAGTTGTTTGCAGATCCATTTGAATCCCAGTCTCATCAGACCCCATTTTTAAGCTCGGCTAACTTTTCCTTTTGGGGCTTCCTTGGCGGCTCAGCTGGTAAAGAATCCGCCTGCAATGCGGGAGAACTGGGTTTGATCCCTGGGTTGGGAAGATCCTCTGGAGAAGGGAAAAGCTATTCACTCCAGTATTCAGGCCTCGAGAATTCCATGGACTGTATAGTCCATGGGATCGCAAAGAGTTGGACATGACTGAGAGACTAAGCACAACTTTTCCTGTATTCCAGGGGTCACTTGGAGTAGTATTCATCTCCTTTGAAAAACTCTGAAATCCCCAAGAGCTCTGCACTTTGGCTGTTCAGAATTCAAATGTTTTCTCTGTCTTATCTGAGCTCTTTGAAGTATTTTATCTTACATCTCCCTTCTGTCTGTCTCTCCTTCCTTGTTCTTCCTGTCTTTCGTTCCCTTCCTTTTTTTCTCTTCCCTCCCTTCTTTATTCCTGTTCGTGCAGAATTTTACTTTTCCTGTGCTTGGCCTAGTACTTAGCAAAGGCTCAAGGGAACTCTTGTATAAATTTCTGCACTTCTTTCTGCATTGCTTCCCTTTTTTGAGGAAATTTCTGCACAACCTTTAGGTGTATCATTATTCCTGAACTGCATCTCTGATGCTGACTCTGCTAAGTTGTTGGGCTCTGTTTGGGTTTTCTCTGACTGTGTCCATGATCTAGAAATCACATTCAGGTAACTATTAAATTCACCTTGTTTGTTTTCCTTTTTTCAGAGACCACAGTTTTGTGTTATTTGATGTTCACTGTCTGAAAGCAGTTGCTTTATGAATTTTAGCTAGTTCCCAGGTGGTGTTAGTGGTGAAGAACCCACCTGCCAGTGCAGGAGGCATAAGAGGCATGAGTTTAATTCTTGGATTGGAAAGATCCCCTGAAGAAGGGCATGGAAACCCACTTCAGTGTTCTTGCCTACAGAATCCCATGGCAGAGAAGCCTGGTGGGCTACATTCCATAGGATCACAAAGAGTTGGACGTGACTGAAGTGACTTAGCACACACGTAGCCAGTATTTTACTTCTTAGGAGTGGGAGTTCATTCTCTTCCTTGTTATTCCTTCATGACTGGAAGCTTAGTTACTTTTTTTTAAAGCTATAACTACTGATTATAATACTAGGTTTTGTGCTCCCTGAGGAAAGCTATCTGACCATCTTTCTATCATTAGCTCATAGCAGGAATTAAGTATTTTTTATTAATGATCTTTAATTAGGAAAGACACCAGTGTTTTCTGTGGTGAAAGCTTTTATTTCATATTCTTACCATACTCTGAATTAAAAAAAAAATTCTCATGGTAGTTGTGATCCACTTTAAAAGATCAATTAGAAATTTAACACCTGTCACTGTGAAAGAGTGCCATGTGCTGTGCACTGCTTAGTTGCTCTGTTGTGTCTGACTCTTTGAGACCCATGGACTGTAGCCCACCAGGCTCCTCTATCCATGGGGATTCTCCAGGCAAGAATACTGCAGTGGGTTGCCATGCTCTCCTCCAGGGGATCTTCCCAACCTAGGGATCGAACCCAGGTCTCCTGCACTGGCAGGCGGATTCTTTACTGTCTGAGCCACCATGGAAGCCCAAAAATACTGGAGTGGGTAGCCTATCCCTTCTCCAAGGGATCTTCCCAACTCAGGAGTGGAACCACGGTCTCCTGAATTTCAGGCAGATTCTTTACCAACTGAGCTACCTGGGAAGCCTGAAAGAGTTCCATACTATGGCAAAAAAGTACCAAAATTTAATTTGCATATAATCAACAGTCCTCTTTTTAGAATAGCATTCAACCATGTTTAAGTTATTCTGAGCTTAGGTTATCCAATTTTTAGGATTATTTTGACTTCATTTCCTGCCTCATTTTTTAAACAATTTTTTGCTTTGAAGTGGGGAGAAGGGGAAAACTAGCACACATGCAAATGAAACTTAGGAATTGGCTTTTGATTCCATTTTAATAATGTTTAGAGGTTTTCAAAAGTAATGTCAAAGTTGTGTTCTAGATTTCCATGGCCCCTGGAAATAGGATTTTATTCTTTTGTTGTCTGCTATAGAGGAGTTTATACAGTCCATGGGGTCGCAGAGAGTCAGACACGACTGAGCGACATTTACTATTTTATAGAGGAGTTTCATTGGAGGATCGTGGGAATTTGAATGAATGCTATTGATCTATTATTGATGAAATATGAGTATGTTAGGGAAAGGACAATGGAGAAATAAAGTAACATTCTTTATTGCCAGAAATCACTGGATTTTATACTAATTAGCCTCGAAAAATGTGGCGTTATTTGACAGACCAGATGTTTCCAGCATACAGCCATGTGTCTCATCAGTGAATGTGCCTGTGTCCGCAGGCAACATTGTTAGATTTTTCTCATTCTGTAAACAGTGTTCCAAAATATAACTAGACCCTAAAGTGTGTTTATCTTTTGGCTTAATTTCTGAGTTTATATCCATTCTAAAGTTTCTCTCTAGAGGAAATGCATTTTATTGCACATAGCTCTTCATACCTAATTGTAGTATAAACACCATTGTGTTTACACTAAACCATGTAAATTGTACTGTTTTTGAGTCTGTAACATTTTGATAAAAGCAACCATTTCAGGTTAAACTATATTTGTAGTTTTATTTCTAAATTTAGGGGAAATAAATTTCTTCCCTTCATTTATTTGGATTAAAATTTTGATTTTTGGAACAGAGGAAGGGAAAACATAAACAAAGAAAACAAGTAAATCCAACCTCTAGGCTTTAGTGTTTGTGGTATTAAGTGCATTGGAGTAAAAAGAGTTTAAGTATCTACCATGAAATTCATTCTTAAAACCTAAAGTAGAACTAGAAGTCTTTCACTTAAAGGATCAGAACTGAGTTTTTCCTCAGTTCAGTTCAGTCACTTAGTCATGTCCAACTCTTTGTGACCTCATGGACTGCAGCACGCCAGACTTCCCTGTCTATTACCAGCTCCTGGAGCTTGCTCAAACTCATGTCCATCGAGTTGGTGATGCCATCCAACCATCTCATCCTCTGTTGTCCCCTTCTCCTCCTGCCTTC
>NW_011495064.1:12479160-12480234 GCF_000754665.1 Bison bison bison
GACTTCACTTTGACTTTTCACTTTCATGCATTGGAGAAGGAAATGGCAGCCCACTCCAGTATTCTTGCCTGGAGAATCCCAGGGACGGGAGCCTGGTGGGCTGCTGTTTATGGGGTTGCACAGAGCTGGACACGACTGAAGCGACTTAGCAGTAGCAGCAGCAGCAGCAGCCATACATAGATACATATTCATAATTTACACATATATATGTATTTGTAATTTTGAAAAACATGATTATACTTGTAAGTTCTATTTTTTGAATTAACTTTCATTCAACAATATTGTGAACATTTTGCTATTTTATTATTCTTTGGATATACATATATACTACATGGATATATCATAATCTGTTTAACCAATTCCTTGTTAATAGAATTCTACTTTAGTATTTTATTTGCTAATATAAGTAACTTTAATTCAAGAGGCTTATACATATTTTTCTGCATCTAATTTTTTTTTTGCGGAGGCAGAGAAATGCAACTGTTTAGAATATGTGTTTGGTAATATTTTTCATTGAAAACTTGTATCAGTAATATAAATTTGTTTACCAGCAGGATGTGAATTCTCATTTATTGAAACTTTTGATAATAATATCTATTGCCTTTTAAGAAATCTTTGGTAGTGTGAATGACAAAATCATATTTTTGACTTTGATGTCTTCATATCAGTCCAACTTCTTTTTTCATGTTTGCCTTTTGGGGTGCTCTTGTGACTTTTCTTTTGCTCATTGCTTTTAAAAAACCCTCAAATTTATATGTTGCAAATAATCTGTACTAGGTTGCTGTTTCTTCTTTATTCTTATTATGCTCTTTTTATATATACTTATTTTGTTTTTGGTTAATCAACTGTATCAATCTTAGTTTCGTTTGTTCTCTTATGGTGATAGAAGCTTTCCTACCTAAGAGGTAAATCTTGTCCCTATAAAATTATTATAAAATGTCCTTCTATGTTTCCAACAATATTTGTCGTATATTTTTTTTAAATTTTATTTTATTTTTGAACTTTACAATATTGTATTAGTTTTGCCAAATATTGAAATGAATCCACCACAGGTATACCCGCATTCCCCATCCT
>NW_011495064.1:12480334-12480719 GCF_000754665.1 Bison bison bison
CAGCTTCAGCATCAGTCGTTCCAATGAATATTCAGGACTGATTTCCTTTAGGATTGACTGGTTTGATCTCCTAGCAGTCAAAGGGTTTTTCCTATACCAGGTATATTATGGGAAATGTGGAAATTAAAAACATGAAGAAGAAATTTATTACCTTTAAGGTTTCTATCCAAAGGAAAGAAAAAATCACAGTTAACATTTTTGTATGTATTTTCCTAGTCATTTTCTATGTACTTGTTTGTGTGGGGGCTTATATTTACTATATGTAGCCATACATTGGAGAAGGTAATGGCACCCACTCCAGTACTCTTGCCTGGAGAATCCCATGGATGGAGGAGCCTGGTAGGCTGCAGTCCATGGGGTTGCGAAGAGTCGGACATGACTGAGC
>NW_011495064.1:12480819-12484857 GCF_000754665.1 Bison bison bison
CCTCTGGGTCGTCCCAGTGCACCAGCCCCAAGCATCCAGTACTGTGCATCGAACCTGGACTGGCGACTCGTTTCATACATGATATTATACATGTTTCAATGCTAGTCTCCCAAATCTCCCCACCCTCTCCCTCTCCCACAGAGTCCATAAGACTGATCTATACATCGGTGTCTCTTTTGCAGTCTCGTACACAGGGTTATTGTTACCATCTTTCTAAATTCAAAATGGTTTAAAGATCTAAATGTAAGACCAGAAACTATAAAACTCCTAGAGGAGAACATAGGCAAAACACTCTCTGACATACATCACAGCAGGATCCTCTATGACCCACCTCCCAGAATAGTGGAAATAAAAGCAAAAATAAACAAATGGGACCTAATTAAACTTAAAAGCTTCTGCACAACAAAGGAAACTATTAGCAAGGTGAAAAGACAGCCTTCAGAATGGGAGAAAATAATAGCAAATGAAGCAACGGACAAACAACTAATCTCAAAAATATACAAGCAACTCCTACAGCTCAACTCCAGAAAAATAAATGACCCAATCAAAAAATGGGCCAAAGAACTAAGTAGACATTTCTCCAAAGAAGACATACAGATGGCTAACAAACACATGAAAAGATGCTCAACATCACTCATTATCAGAGAAATGCAAATCAAAACCACTATGAGGTACCATTTCACACCAGTCAGAATGGCTGCGATCCAAAAGTCTACAAGCAATAAATGCTGGAGAGGGTGTGGAGAAAAGGGAACTCTCTTACACTGTTGGTGGGAATGCAAACTAGTACAGCCACTATGGAGAACAGTGTGGAGATTCCTTAAAAAACTGGAAATAGAACTGCCTTATGATCCAGCAATCCCACTGCTGGGCATACACACTGAGGAAACCAGAAGGGAAAGAGACATGTATACCCCAATGTTCATCGCAGCACTGTTTATAATAGCCAGGACATGGAAGCAACCTAGATGCCCATCAGCAGATGAATGGATAAGCAAGCTGTGGTACATATACACAATGGAGTATTACTCAGCCATTAAAAAGAATACATTTGAATCAGTTCTAATGAGATGGATGAAACTGGAACCTATTATACAGAGTGAAGTAAGCCAGAAAGAAAAACACCAATACAGTATTTGTTGTATATTAATATAGCCATTCAAACACTTGTATGGTTACATTTTGGGTGTATATTATTGTAGCTTTTACTTTAACCTGTTTGTATCTGTGACTCTAAAGTGGGTTTCTTGTGGGTAACATGTAGTTGGATCATGCTTTTTAAATCTGTCTTTTGATTAGCAAGCTTATTAGTCCATTTGCATTTAATATAATTATTAATATGGTTGGGTTTTACTCTCTATTTTTCATGTCTTTTTTGTTCTTATTTATCTTTTACTCCTTTGTTGTATTAAATATTTTGTAGCATACTGTTTTAATTCTTCCATAAATTTTTGTGAAAAATTTATTTATTGTTTCTGTACTTAGACTGTGGTGGGTCTTCGTTGCTGTGCACAGCCTGTGCTGAGCACGGCTGCGGCGAGTGGGGACCACTCTTCATTGTGGTGCATGGGCTTCTCGCTGCGGTAGCCTCTCGTATGGGGTACAGGCTTCGGAGTTGTGGCACACGAGCTTAATTGCTCCAGTGCATGTGGAATCTTCCCGGACCAGGGATAGAACCTGTGTCCCCTGCACTTGGAGGCAGAGTCTTAACCACTGGACCGCCAGGGAAGCACCGTAAATTTTTTAACAGTGTATTTTTTGAGTTGCTTGTTTTTTTAGAGGTTACTCTATGGATTATAATCTGCTTCTTCATTTGTCATAGACTATGTGTCATAGTCTATTTTAGGTCATTGCTGATATAGTTTTGATGTAGTATATAGAAGTAGTTTTGCTTCAACTTAGCTCCATTTCTTCCCTCTTCTTTAGTGCTATTATTGTTATTTATTTATTTAATTTTTTTTTATTCTCTAATCACCTTTATTACTTGAGGTTTAAAGAAAACCTTTTTTTTTTTAACTTTTTAAAAAAATTTTATTTTATTTTAAAACTTTACATAATTGTATTATTTTTGCCAAATATCAAAATGAATCCGCCACAGGTATACATGTGTTCCCCATCCTGAACCCTCCTCCCTCCTCCCTCCCCATTACTCAGCCATTAAAAAGAATACATTTGAATCAGTTCTAATGAGGTGGATGAAACTGGAGCCTATTATACAGAGTGAAGTAAGCCAGAAGGAAAAACACCAATACAGTATACTAACGCATATATATGGAATTTAGAAAGATGGTAACAATAACCCAGTGTACGAGATAGCAAAAGAGACACTGATGTATTATTGTTATTTATATTTCATCTATATATTTTATAAAGCCAACAATGCAATATTATAATCATTGTTTTATAAATGTCTTTTATTGTATTAAAAGAAGAAAAGAGAAAAAAACTATGTTCAGTTTTTTATATTCAGCAGATATTTATTGTTTCCTGTGTTCTTCTTCTTTCTTTTTTACTGAGAATTCAGTTTACTACTTGCTATCATTTCCTTTCTGACTTTTGTTAGTATTTCTTGTAAGGAAGATCTATTAACAAGGAATTATCTCAGTCTTTGTTTTTCCGGGAATATATTTCATTTTCATTTTTAAAGTTTAGTCATCAGCTAATGATTGGTCCTGGGTGCTCTAAGAAACTTGAGCCAATAAAAGTATCTACCCTTTGTCAGTGGATTTGTTTGTGGATTAGGGACTTCAGTAAAAATTCAGGCAGTTTTCAACTTTGCTGAGCTTTTATTTCCTTCTCCTGGGTGCAAGTCCAGTGCTGTGTGTGGTGCTTAGGCCCTTTTGGTGTTACCTGTGTTTGTGCACAGCCTCTGGGTCAGCCAGTGATATGCAGAGAGCTGTCAGGTTATTCGTATTGCTGAAGCCTGGCTTGGAGAATTTTGAGCATTACTTTACTAGCGTGTGAGATGAGTGCAATTGTGCAGTAGTTTGAGCATTCTTTGGCATTGCCTTTCTTTGGGATTGGAATGAAAACTGACCTTTTCCAGTCCCGTGGCCACTGCTGAGTTTTCCAAATTTGCTGACATATTGAGTGCAGCACTTTCATAGCATCATCTTTTAGGATTTGAAATAGCTCCAGTGGAATTCCATCACCTCCACTAGCTTTGTTCATAGTGATGCTTTCTAAGGCCCACTTGACTTGACATTCCAGGATGTCTGGCTCTAGATGAGTGATCACACCATCGTGATTATCAGGGTCAAAATTCTCCAAGCCAGGCTTCAGCAATATGTGAACTGTGAACTTCCAGATATTCAAGCTGGTCTTAGAAAAGGCAAAGGAACCAGAGATCAAATTGCCAACATCTGCTGGATCATTGAAAAAGCAATAGAGTTCCAGAAAAACATCTATTTCTGCTTTATTGACTATGCCAAAGCCTTTGACTGTGTGGATCACAATAAACTGTGGAAAATTCTTCAAGAGATGGGCATACCAGACCACCTGACCTGCCTCTTGAGAAACCTGTATACAGGTCAGGAAGCAACAGTTAGAACTGGATATGGAACAACAGACCAGTTCCAAATAGGAAAAGGAGTATGTCAAGGCTGTATATTGTTACCCTGCTTATTTAACTTATATGCAGAGTACATCATGAGAAACGCTGGACTGGAAGAAGCACAAGCTGGAATCAAGATTGCTGGGGGAAATATCAATAACCTCAGATATGCAGATGACACCACCCTTATGGCAGAAAGTGAAGAAGAACTAAAGAACCTCTTGATGAAAGTGAAAGAGATGAGTGAAAACGTTGGCTTACAGCTCAACATTCAGAAAACTAAGACCATGGCATCCAGTCCCATCACTTCATGGGAAATAGATGGAGAAACAGTGGAAACAGTGGCTGACTTTATTTTTCTGGGCTCCCAAATCACTGCAGATGGTGACTGCAGCCATGAAATTAAAAGATGCTTACTCCTTGGAAGGAAAGTTATGACCAACCTAGATAGCATATTAAAAAGCAGAGACATTACTTCATCAACA
>NW_011495064.1:12484969-12497451 GCF_000754665.1 Bison bison bison
CAAGGCTATGGTTTTTCCTGTGGTCATGTATGGATGTGAGAGTTGGATTATAAAGAAAGCTGAGCACCAAAGAATTGATGCTTTTGAACTGTGGTGTTGGAGAAGACTCTTGCGAGTCCCTTGGACTGCAAGGAGATCCACCCAGTCTATCCTAAAGGAGATCAGTCCTGGGTTTTCTTTGGAAGGACTGATGTTGAAGCTGGAACTCCAATACTTTGGCTACCTGATGTGAAGAGCTGACTCATTTAAAAAGACCCTGATGCTGGGAAAGACTGAGGGCAGGAGGAGAAGGGGACAACAGAGGATGAGATTGTTGGAATGCATCACCAACTCAATGGACATGCTGCTTCTGCTAAGTTGCTTCAGTTGTGTCCACCTCTGTGCGACCCCATAGATGGCAGCCCATCAGGCTCCCCCGTCCCTGGGGTTCTCTAGGCAAGAACACTGGAGTGGGTTGCCATTTCTTTCTCCAATGCATGAAAGTGAAAAGTCAAAGTGAAGCTGCTCAGTCGTGTCCGACTCTTAGCGACCCCATTGACTGTAGCCTGCCAGACTCCTCCATCCATGGGATTTTCCAGGCAATAGTACTGAAGTGGTGTGCCATCGCCTTCTCTGCAATGGACATGAGTTTGGGTAAACTCTGGGAGTTGGTGATGGACAGGGAGGCCTGGCGTGCTGCGGTTCATGGGGTCGCAAAAAGTCGGACACGACTGAGCGACTGAACTGAACTGATTAGGTTATTCTGTGGGTCTCTTATTTCTTACTTCCTTGTTAAGTTTTTGATTAGTCCTCTAGTCAGCACTTTGTTCCAACCAAGATGAACATCAGGCCAGTAGATTTGGAAGCTCCCACCTCCTTTTTGTAACTGAGTTTGCTACTTTTCCTAACAGCACTAGTCAGTATAGGATTTTCATCCTCTGCTCCAAATCATGTCAACCCCTAATGGCAGAGAAGTTGCTCATTTTCCTGACAAGTTGTAACCAGGGATATGATGAGGGAAGGTGAAGAGGATGATGGAGGTAGCTCCAGGCAAGAACACCATTAAGTCCCTCTTTGTTTATCAGTTTTCATGAATAAACCCTTCTCAAGCTATTGTTCTACTTTCCAGAGTCCTTTCTAATTTCCAGTCCTGAAATGGCTGTTTGCAAAGTTTTATCCAGTTTATATTTGCTTTTTGAGTAAAAGATTTGCTAAGTTCTTCTGTGTGCCACAGTTGAAAGTCTGTCCTTGGGATGATTTTTATGGCACTGATAGGATCATTTTGTATTTCTCTTTATTTTCGCTCTCTTTTTTTAATCTCCTAGCTGTGGCCTTTATTCTTTATGTAATGAATTTCATTGGTGGATTTTCTATGTTTTCTCTATTCTTGGGATAAAATATTTTTTGATTATAATTTATTAAATCCTATAATACATATATTAGTTTTTAATAATTTGATATTTATTTTTCCATTGATGTTTTTATTGAAACAGTCCTGCATTTGTCTTAATGTAAGTGAAAACTAATTCAGGCTAGAAATTTTCCCTGAAGAATATATCTGTGGCCCTAAAGAAGACTAAATTGACCTAAAGGTGATGCAATTCCTTTTATAGGCATTATCCTGCACTGAAAACTCTGGAACATCTAGAGCATACCTATCTTCCTCAAGTAAGCCATTATCGATTCTGCAAGGTGATGGTGGACAATATCCCCAAGCTTCGAGAAGAAATTAAGGATGTGTCTATGTCCGATCTGAAAGACTTTCTGGAGAGTATCCGCAAACATTCAGACAAAATTGGAGAGACTGCCATGAAGCAAGTAGGTCTGGGGTTTATGATAGGTTGGCCAGTGACTTTGCAAGTATTCTATTACATAGATTTCTTTTTGCTAAGTGTCTTAATTGTTTCTTGTCATTTTAGGGAAGTCCTTCATCTTTATGGGAACACGTGGTTTTAAAATATTTTTTATTTTCTTAACAGAGCAGTGAATTATTTACTAGTATATTGTTTTGTTCTGTAAATGCTCAGTAAATATTAATTGGCTGTTATGGTTTATATTGTTGTTTTGAAGAAGTTTTTCTATTTTTTGAATACTTTTCTAGACTTTGGGTATGATTCATAGCCCAGGGTTTCAAAAAGTACTACTTATAGTTAATGAGCTAAATTGTGCTGCATATACTTCTGATTGATTATTTACTGTGCAAGCAAAATGTTATATATGAGTATTTCTGTAATTGTTATTTCATGTATCAGGGATATCGATGAAAAAAGGCCTGTTGGAAATGGTGTGATTTATGATCATAGAAAGGAATTCGCTTATAACTCATTAAAAAGTAACAAAGTATTTAGATTTTTTCTTTCAGTATCTTCATCTCTAATTTATGAAAGTCACACAGAACAACCAGAAGTACTTTGTTGTTATGAATAAAGAACAGTAGTAATTTGCAGTATTATTTGCTCTTTGAAACTTAAGTCATGCTGATTTTATTAAAATTTCTCAGGATACCTTGATGTAACCTACAATGATAGGTAGTAGATTCATTTTATTATGGGAAGTCTTTTTTGGTTCTATAAGCAACTATGTTCTTGAATAAGTCATTTGTAGTTTGCATCATTCTGTGAGGAAGAAGGGAGTAGGTCATATTTTGGGTCAGATTTTTGGTCTCAGCTATTCTTTTAGGTATTTGATTCTGTAAAAGAGATCTGCCTGTTGGAAATCCCTTTCCTAAGAGAATACAGATATTCTTTTCTCCTTTCTCCTTTAAAATATTTTTATTATTATACTTTGCAAAGTGCGAAGTTTAAAACTAGTTGATAAACTTTGATGGAAATAATCATATCATGTCTTTTTTTTTTTTTTAGTGATGTATAAAAAATTAATCATTGGAAATATACTTTTGCTTTGCTGTGTATATTTTGAGTACAGGAATGAAAGTATCTTGTAAGGCAAGTCTTTATTGTGGTTGAAAATTTTTTACTAACCTTTCAAAATATTGAAGAGTAGAGTTGCTTTTTCTCGGCCTTTGCTTGAGAAATTACTTCGGTTTTGAAGTAAAAGACAAGATTCCATGAAAAGTATTATTATTTCATTTAATGAGATTTTCTGTCTCTCTCCCTAGTTATTTGAAGAAATTATGGCCTAGGGCAGGGAAGTGATTTGCTCAAGTTCAGTTTATAAAGGTCAGATCCTGTAGTATAGAATTCAAATTAGATTGAGATGAATTTATCTGCTGTGTCATTCAGTCTGTGTAAACTGTTAGCTGTTGGCTGTATTTTTGTCATTTAAAGAAATGGTGATGAAATCTTTTGTGAATTCAGGACTTTTTAATTAATTGATAACCCTTTATTCCTCCTATAATATTTTTCATGTCAAGTATAGCTCTTATTGCATCTATTACTATCTTATGCTATAAGATCCTTGAGTAAGGATATCTTACACATTTTAAAATCTTCTGTAGTCCCTAAAAAGTAAGGAAAGTGGGAGGGAGAGAAACTACCACATACCCGCATACTTTGTACGTATAGGTGTTCAATAAATATTTGTTTGAATTCATGGATGTTGGATTAAAAGGGAGAGGTTATGGTTTATTTCTCTCTTATGTCAAGTCCAAAATGATGTTTCTGATTTGTGATGGTTTTCTTTGCAATGGAGATTTAAGAAATGTCTCCATTATATGGCTCTGTCATATTTAATATGGTTTTGAAGCTTGCTGCAGAAGGGGAAAGACCAAAGAGTACTGGATGTGGTAGGGTTTTGTTTTTTTCTTTTAAGAAGCTTATTTATTTTGTTCTTAGCACACATTTTATTATTTATTTATCTTTTTGTCTGTTTCTTTGGCTGTTCCCTGTGGCATATGGGATCTTAGTTCCCTGACCAGGGATCAAACCCATGTTTTTAAGTTCTGGCCAATGAAATCAGTGTCGTAGTGATGATGTGTCACCTCCATGCCTAGCCCAAAAACCCGACCACAGGGTCTTCCCTGGTGGTCTAGTGGTTAACATTCTGTACTTCCAGTGCAACGGATGAGGGTTTGATCCCTGGTCAGGGAACTAAGATCCCATATGCCACAGGGAACAGCCAAAGAAACAGACAAAAAGATAAATAAATAATAAAATGTGTGCTAAGAACAAAATAAACAAGCTTCTTAAAAAAAACAAAACAAAACCCTGCTTCTGCTAAGTCGCTTCAGTCGTGTCCGACTCTGTGCGACCCCATAGATGGCAGCCCACCAGGCTCCCCTGTCCCTGGGATTCTCCAGGCAAGAACACTGGAGTGGGTTGCCATTTCCTTCTCCAGTGCATGAAAGTGAAAAGTGAAAGTCAAGTCACTCAGTCGTGTCTGACTCTTCGCGACCCCATGGACTGCAGCCTACCAGGCTCCTCCGTCCATGGGATTTTCCAGGCAAGAGTACTGGAGTGGGGTGCCATTGCCTTCTCCTTGAAGAGATCTCTAGTTTTTCCCATTCTATTGTTTTCCTCTATTTCTTTGCATTGATCGCTGAGGAAGGCTTTCTTATCTCTCCTTACTATTCTTTGGAACTCTGCATTCAGATGCTTATATCTTTCCTTTTCTCCTTCGCTTTTCACTTCTCTTCTTTAATGTTCTGAACAAAGATTTATTTAGTCCAGATTTGTGGGTTTTTGGCATTATAGTTACCTCACAACTTAGTAGACCTCTGATCTGTTTGTTTCCAGTAGGTTCTGTTTAGAAAGTGTACCCAGTGTTCTTTTCTAAATATAATTTTCAGGAATGATTTTTTCCTTCTTCCCTGTTTGGAGAGGTAGTGGAATTGGGAGAGAATAACTCTTGCCTCATGTCTTTTTTCTTATTTTAATGGCCCTACTTGGAGGCCATTGGAAATAATGAGTAAGAAAACCATACCTGAATCTAATTTTTGCCTCAGAATTAAGTTCAACAAGTTTTTCTTTAGACTTAATTGCTCAAACTTTTACCTTCTTTTTCTTTTACTGTTTGGAATCTGTATGTGATCAGCTTTCTGACCCTCTGAGGCCCAAGTTTCTGGGCTCAGAAATGTGGCCCAAATATTAGTTTGCAAATTAGGAAATTCTGTGCTCATCTCTTTTGTGTAAAACTTTGCTAAAAGCAGAAAGTAAATGCCAAGATACACTATAACTCTCTACATTCACTTATAGAGCTACAGGCCCAGTAGCCACGTGGTATGCCTTTTCATTTATTACTGGTTCCCGTTTTACCAGTTTTTTTTTTTTTTTTTCCCACAATATCATAGGGCTCTTCAGGCTTTTGACTTGCTTGCTAAATGTATATATTCTTAAAGCCTACTGCCTGACCTCTAAACTGATGCCATTTATTTTAGGCTTTTTTGTTATTTTTTGTTATCAACACCATTCTTCCAACTCTAGTGATTGTTTCTTTAAATAATGCTACCTCTTATAATAGTTAAGCTCTAAAATCTCACCCTAGAAATTCTATTTTTTTGCTTAGGTGAAGTCTTCAATGGATATTCCTGGTGGGGTAGCTCTTCTTCAAGTGACTATGAAGGGATCTAGGACTTGTGGCTCTGTCACTTCACCATGTGACTTTCAGTGTTATAGCAGTAGGGAAAGGAGTAACAGCATTAGGGACTTTTTTTTTTTTTTCATTGACCAACTTGTGAGTGATACATATGACTGCTGCCAACATTACATTGGCTGAAGCTCACACACTGCAAGTGAGGATTGGAAATACAGTTTATCTGTATGACTGGGAGAAAGAAGAAATAGTTTCGGTGAATAGCTAGCTACTCTGTTACAACCTACTATTACATAGCCTAGAAAAATACATATCTCCATGTTTTTTTTCCTTTTTTCTTCACAGTTTCATCTCTTTAACATTTCTCCCCTGTATGTTTGCCTTATAATTTACTGACCCAGTTTTTAGCATTGTCTGTGCCACTAATCATCGTTTTTAGTTCAACAACTGCAGTTTTGGCCTTAAAAATATGTTCTTGTCCTTTAAAGAAAAATTTAAGTGGCCTTCTTCAGAATTATACAAGAAAACAGATTTGAAAGTATCAATTTTGATAGTTGGTCTAGGTGCTTCTAGCAATTATGTAGTACATTATGCTTTTTCTTGGTGGACATCTCCCTTTTTCTTATTCTACTTACCCTATCCTGAGTTGCTGCATTGATCCATGGTTGAACTTTGTCCTTTGTAAAATGAAATGTGGAGGCAGTTGGTAGACTGGCTTCTCTTTGGGATATACCATTTAAGCCACCGAAGGACTCCACCAAATTGGGGTTTAATGAGCAAAGTAGGCTCCAGACTTTTATCTGAGATTATAATCTCAAAGTGTTTGTTCAATTTTGTCAAGATATATGATGCAAAAATTACTATTTGAGGCTGATGAAAAAATGCCATTTGAGGGATATGTAGTTTTATTCATTTTTCTGTATTCCAACTATTATATTGTTTCTGGATAAAGCTTTATCTGTAGGAAGATCTTTGCTTTGGTTCCAAGTGGTAGGCAAAATTCTGAGATAGTCCGCAGGATTCCTGCCTCCTGGTCTGTACACCCTGTAAAATATTCTCCCTTGAGTGTGTGAGCCTAGTGTATAAGGTGAGCACCTTTAAAAGAAGGTCTAGAAGTACAGTCAAATGTCCATATAGTCAAAGCTGTGGTTTTTCCAGTAGTCATGTGTGGATGTGAGATTTGGACCATAAAGAAAGCTGAGCACCGAAGAATTCATGCTTTTGTACTGTAGTGTTGGACAAGACTCTTGAGCGTCCCTTAAACTGTAAGGAGATCAAACCAGTCAATCCTAAAGGAAATCAGTCCTGTATATCAGAAGGACTGATGCTGATTCTGAAGCTCCAGTGCTTTGGCTACCTGATGTAAAGAACTGACTCACTGGAAAAGGCCCTGATGCTGGGAAAGATTGAAGGCAGGAGGAGAAGGGGATGACAGAGGATGAGATGGTTGGATGGCATCATCGACGTGATGGACATGAGTTTGAGCAAGTTATGGGAGTTAGTGATGGACAGGGAAGCCTGGTGTACTGCAGTCCATGGGGTCACAAAGAGTTGGACACAACTGAGCAGCTGAACTGAACTGACAGGTTAGATACAGAAATTAGATTAAAAACTGCATCTGATGCTTAACTGTTGATCTTGAAGAAACAGATTGCCATGTTTTGGAGAGGGCCATGTGGCAGGAAATTGTAGGCCGCCATGAGTTGCTGAGAGCTATCCCCAGCCACCGGCTAGCAAGAAAATGGGGACCTGAGTTCTACGACCACAAGGAACTGAATTCTGGCAACAGTATGAGTAAACTTAGAAGACCCTGAGCTCCAAATGAAACCACAGACCTGATTGACATCATCATTTCAGTGTGGTGAGATCTTGAACAGAAGACTCAGCACAAACATGCTTAACTTCTGATCTATGGAAACTCGGATAATATTTTTGTGTACTTTTAAGTCACTAACTTTATGGTAGTATATTATACAGCAATAGAAAGTTAATACACTCTTATTTTGGTCTTGAATAGATTTACTTTTTACTGAACTGTACATTTTAATTTTGCCTCTGGATCTAGGAAACAATGGTATAGTCAGTCTGGTTTAAAATGTGTTAAGCTAGAAGTCTCTGCAGAGAAGGCAATGGCACCCCACTCCAGTAGTCTTGCCTGGAAATTCCCATGGAAGGAGGAGCCTGATGGGCTACAGTCCATGGGGTGGCTAAGAGTTGGACACGACTGAGTGACTTCACTTTCACTTTTCACTTTCATGCATTGGAGAAGGAAATGGCAACCCACTCCAGTGTTCTTGCCTAGAGAATCCAAGGGACGGGGGAGCCTGATGGGCTGCCATCTGTGGGGTCGCACAGAGTCAGACACGACTGAAGTGACTTAGCAGCAGCAGCAGAAATCTCTGAGTCTTTCAGTTGTCTTCCAATATATCTGGGAAGCTGTAGAAAATCGAGAGAATGTATAAGTATCGATGTGAGAACTGGACTGTGAAGAAAGCTAAGTGCCGAAGAATTGATGATTTTGAACTGTGGTGTTGGAGAAGACTCTTGAGAGTCCCTGGGACTGCAAGGAGATCCAACCAGTCCATCCTAAAGGAGATCAGTCCTGGGTGTTCTTTGGAAGGACTGATGCTAAAGCTGAAACTCCAGTACTTTGGCCACCTCGTGTGAAGAGTTGACTCATTGGAAAAGACTCTGATGCTTGGAGGGATTGGAGGAAGGAGGAGAAGGGGACTACAGAGGATGAGATGGCTGGATGGCATCACTGACTTGATGGACGTGAGTCTGAGTGAACTCCGGGAGTTGGTGATGGACAGGGAGGCCTGGCGTGCTGCGATTCATGGGGTCGCAAAGTGTCGGACACGACTGAGCGACTGAACTGAACTGATAAGTATGAAACTGTTAGGGGAAGCACACTGACTAAACTGCCCACCCTGGCCAGGCTCTATAGTAACCATTGGCATGAGTTATTTTACAGTAGGAAGTCCTGGTAAGGAACACGGACTTAATAAGCCAGCACCAACTGGAAGAGTTTGGGAAAAGTCAAAAGGAAATGTTAACGTGTCCTACCACCTTCCAGAAATCCTTCTCAGTGATATCCATCTTGGCACAAGGTGTGCACCACCAGGAAGGACCCTGAGTCAGAGTGACTGGCCAGAGACAACCTGGAAACTAACCTGATCGCCTTAAAACCTGAGGCTGCAAACCGTGTGGCAGAGCAGTTCTGTTGGGTTCCCTTACCTTCCTTCTCTCTGCCCAGTTTCCCCTTCCCAATAAAGTCTCTTGCTTTGTTAGCACGTGTGTCTCCTTGGACAGTTCACTTCTGAGTATTAGATAAGAGCCCAGTCTTGGGCCCGGGAAGAGTTTCCCCTTCCTGCAACAAAACCTAGAATAGAAGTTCAATCATATACTGGAATCTGAGGAGGAATTTTAAAAGTGTTCATTCTACTGTTTATTGCCATTTTGAATTTTTAGTTAAGTAGTTTTATTAAAAAAGCAAAACAAAAAAACCCACGTTCATCTTCCTGTATATCTCTTAACATGAATTGGCTTGAAAGCATTTAATGGACCCTCCTGTGAGTTCTGCCACAAGAAGTAGAGCCATCTTTAAAGCAAGTAGAAAAACCTTCCCTTTTGTCCTGTCCCATTTTCTGTGTTGATATTCTTACAGTGTGCTTCCAGAATACTGTGTATGTCTTATTTTGGAATAATCAATTTAGCTTGACCTGAGTTTATAAAAAATGTCTAAAGTATTTCTTTGTTAATTGTATACTGTTTTTTAGTTTTCTTTATGAAATTGATTTCTGTAATTCACTTGTTATGGAATTTGTGCAGGAGGGAAGTTCTGTATTTGTTATTTTGATTAGTTTGCCTTAGGCTTTGTGGGACTAAATAACATTTGTAACATAAACATTCTTGGCTAGGTTGATTTCTATGTGAAGTCCTTTAACAAAAGGAAGAATTTATTTACTTTTAAAATTCTAACTTGGCTTTGCCAAATTATATGGGTTATATAACTGATGCTTAGAAAAGGAACTGGTTGCTCATAAAAGAAATTGAAGGCTCCCAGGCATTCTTCCTTTAGTAATTAGTTTTAAAGAAACTGATCCTTGGGTAAGATTAGTTTTCACCATGGCTTTTTCCATGGTCTTCTGAAGTGGCCCAGTGGTAAAGAATCTGCCTGCAATGCAGGAGACTTGAGTTCAATCCCTGGGTAGGAAAGATCCCCTGGAGAAGGAAATGGCAACCCACTCCAGTATTCTTGCCTGGGAAATCCCATGGACAGAGGAGCCCAGCAGGCTGCAGTCCATGGGGTCTCAAATAATTGGACATGACTACGCGACTGAGCACACTCATTCACACAATTCTTTCAGCCTTTGACTTTCTTTGGTTAAATCTTGGCTATAGCAAAATGAGCTCTTTTGTTTATTGTGTAGAACATCTTTTGATTTAGATCAGGCATGGTACTACCAGCTGAGTTCATGTAGGCCACGTAATGCCTGCCGAGTAAAAGCAGTATTGCCATTGAAACCTCTTTTGTGCTGGGTGCTCTGCAAAACTTCCACAGAATATGGCCTTTGGAGTCAAAGAAGTTGATGCTCACTTGGTTTGGTGTTCCTGGATTTATGTTTATTCTCTTTTCTTCTTGATTTTGATATTTATGTATTTGTGCAATTTCTTGCTCCTTACTCTTTGATAATACAGATGGCCTTAGGGTAGGGCAGGGGAATATGGATCTGTAAAACAGGGATTCTTGAAGTCGGAACCAATCGGAGTAGCTTATGCTAGATCGTACAGTGTTAGAATCTGAAGAGGATAGTAGGCAGTTAAGTTTACTGTTCAGTAATGATAATTAACAGAATAGACTTTGCAGTTTGGGTTAGACTCCTAGATTTTCCATTTGCTAGCTGGATGACAACCTGCAATTTACTAAATAAAACATTCAGTCTTCACAGCTCTATAGTTAGAATTTTTAATCTTCTCTTCAAAGATGTGGAAACGTTTAGGGAAATCAAGGACTTAGATTAGTCCTACGCTTATAATATATGTTAAATTAAAAAGAAAGAACCATCCTAGATGAATGGTGAATATAAATAGATTCTAAGAGTATGGAGAAGAAGAAGATAAACTTGATGATTGAAATTCTTTTAATTTTATTCCTAAAATTCAGTTTTCTGTCACAATTGTCAGCCTTGAATTAGATATCAGTTTTAAACATTTTCCTCCTTCCCATAAAAATTATTTCTATTATGTATACTTTAAAATATTTTGCACCTGATTTCAGTTAAAAAGATGAACGTTAAATTTAAAAGGGCAGTGACTCGATTCATGTTGCATGAAAGAACATACAGAATTTATTTCTTAAATCTGAGGACAATATTGAGGCTTGGTTTTGAGTTTTCTTCAGGATAAAAAGGAAACTATGGTGTGTGTATGTGTAAATATAATAAATGTATTATTTATTTGCCTTGACTAAGCAAAGCATGCTAGCTTATTAGAAATTTTTCTGTTATCAAAGGCAAATTGTCATATGGGTTCTCAATATAATTTGTAAACATGGCCTCATACTGTGCTCATACTAAATAGACCATTACTTTAGAGAAACAGCAGCTATTGCAATATTTACACCATCTCTCACAAATATGCTACATATATACATATTTATATACACACACATATATGTTTCAGTTATTTTAAGATTGAATTCTTTTGAAAATATTCCTTTTACTGAGTCTTGGCTTATACTGTAGAGCAGTAATACTTAATTTAAAACTGTATGGTATCATAAGAATAAACTGCTGAGTAGAATAGAAATACAAAAATTGACCCAAATATATAGTATACGAATTTAATAAGTGATAAAGGTAGTGTTAGAGGCATAGACACAAACAAATTAGCATTATGCCATTAAGTTGTAAAGTAAATTTCCTCAGTAAGCCTTATAGGCAGAAAGGTCAGCACAGTGCACAAAAATACCATCTTCCTGTCATTTTATGAAGGAATCTGATGGGTTCTACTTTGCACTGCAAGCAACAGCATACGCCTCAGGAGAAGGACTCCGCTCTTGTATTATTGATAGGGAAGCTGAGAGAGGGCGAGGAACGTCTAGTCAATATGTTGGATCCTTGTTGGTCAGAGAAATGATTTGGTTAGGGGAATTCTCTTATCAATGCCACTTATATTGGCTAAAGAGACCTCGTCTTCAGATGAACTTACTCAGTCTACTGAACTAGTTCATTGCTAAGCTTTGAGAATGGGAAAGGTAGAGAGTTACTCGGGCCTCCAAGGTAGCATCTCATAGCAGGAAGGAATGCCATCAGTGTAATTGCTGCTTTACTTATCTGTCTTCCCAAACAGCTTATGGTCTCTCTAAGGATAGGGATAGGTTTTTTAGCTTTGTATCTTCAGCACCTTTATAGCATAGTGCTTGGTCATAGTAGATAGTTAATAAATCAATTAATTACTCTTAATTATGTATTTAATTAAATTTAATGTACCTACACCTTAACATTTTTCAGGAACGCTACCCTTTTTGATAGTCTAAGGTATATTCTCTTATTTCAATTATATTCTGAACTATATGAAAATACCTAAAGTTGCTCTTTGAATGGATTTTGAAACTATCTGAAAGTTCTCTGGAGGTGCTATAAAGTGATCAAATTAACTTCTTAATAAAGATGGTGTGTTGAACACATACATTTCTGTCTTCTGCCTCTCATAAAAACAACAGCTAAGGAAATTTTTTAAAAAAAAGCACAAGCTGTCAAACAAAGAATGTAGAAGAGAAGGTGACAGCACATTTTTTGGAAATTGGAAAGTAAAAGATGTGTGAAAAGTGTCCTAGCATATCCAAGAAAACTCAGTCCTGAATTGGTAGTAGAAGAAAGTGAGAACGATCTAGTTTTAGGGTTTTGCAGAACCTCTATGTTTAAGAAATTGCTGGCCTCAAGGAAAGTGGGGTAAAATTGATGCTCAAAAAGAAAGATTGGTTGAATGTCTATTTAAGAACCAGTTAG
>NW_011495064.1:12497551-12507288 GCF_000754665.1 Bison bison bison
AGTTAGACAGAACCATTGGTTGAGTGTCTGTTTCAGAATCAATTAGGATTCCTTCCTCAGCTTTTCTTGCCAGTTAACTACCTGATCCCAACTCTAGCAGAAGACCAGAGAACAATAGACACAAACTGAAAACAGTGAGTTTATATCCTAAATATTGAGATTTATCCTAAATCTCACAGCCCTCTTTTCTGATTTAGTTTCCAGAACCAGACTTACACCCTTCAGGTGTGAGACTGGAAGATAATCTGAATACTCTGAATAATATAATTAGCCCAAGAGAAGTGTCCTAAAGATATGTCCACTGGGTAGTCACCAATAAAAAGGGCAAGTCAGATCACTTTGAAGGTCACAGTTGATTAGACTAATGTACAGCCAGAGAAATTGCAGTTAGCTTTTTAGTTTCCCAAATTAAAATTTGAGCAGATGGCTAAGGATCACCAGATACTTGAAAAAAGATTCTAACATGAAAATAGAGTCAGAACAAATGTGTACAAAGAAGCAGCATGAAGAAGAAAGAGACTATGCAAGAAGAGGAAAACCTAAAAGGCAAAACGAAACAAACTATCATCAGTAGCATTAGAAAGATAAGAGAAAGTAAATTACATGGTAGAAGCAAGATCAGAATGCTACATAAAAGAAGAGCAGAGAACAAGAAGAATGTTTAAAAATTAAAAATATGGCAGCTGAAAACATTTAAAGGAGGGTTTGGAAAATAAAGTTGAAAAAGTCTTTTAGAGAGAAGAGGTAAAAGAATATTAGGGAGTCAGATCTAAAATAGCATTTGAATACTAGATATTTTAGAAAAAGGAAGCAAAAAAGAAGGGAAGGAATTCATCATAGAAATAATGCAGGAAATTTCCCCAAATTCTATTAATAAGACACAAACAAGCAGATTAAAGGACCCACCAAGTATCCAACAAAAAGGATGAAAGTAGACTTACATCAAGGCATATTGTAAAATTTCAGAAACCAGAGGACGAAGTGAAAGTTGTAGGTGTCTTTAGAGATTATAGGCAGTATCTTACATGGCTGTGAATTGCATTCATACAGTTATAATAATTAAATGCAAATGCTAAAAGTTAACATATCTAATTAATCCATTGATTTATCTCTGTTGTAGAGGGATAGGTGAATGGACACTGCCCAGATATGTGGTACTGGTGTGTTAAGAACGTGAAAGAGACCTAAACCCCCTTCTTCCTTGGTGGAAAGTCAATAGATAATACTTAAAACTAAACCATAGTAGCCAAGAGGTAGAAACAACCCAACTGTCCATTCCATTGACAGATGGATAGAAAAGCAAAAAACGGGTGGAATATTATTTCACCTTAAAAAGGGAAATTTTGACACATGCTGCAACATGGATGAACCTTGAAGACATTATGCTAAGTGAAATAAGCCAGGCATGAATGCACGAATACTGTTTAGTTCCACTTAGCTGAGGTTCCTGAACCAGTCAAATTCATACAGACAGAAAGTAGAATGATGGTTTCCAGGGCTTAGTAATAAAGGGAATAAGGAGTTAGTATTTAATGGGTACAGAGTTTCAGCTGGGGAAGATGAAGAGTTTCTGAAGATGGTGGTAGTGATGGTTGTACAACAATGTGAATGTACTTAATATCACAGAACTATACAATTAAAAATGGTTAAAATGGAAAATTCTATGTCATGAATCTTACCACAATGAAAAAGAATCTAAAGAAACAGGCAGTAGCACACACAAGCATGGTATATAGAGATAAAGAGTGGTTGCTTCTGGGGAGCAGGATTTGGGGGATAGAGGAGAGGAGAAAGCAGTTGTTTTTCATAATAAGTCTTTGTGTATAATTTATGCATAGATTTGCATATATAACTTAGATAAGATATATTGAAAAAAAAAAGAACAGAAACTTAAGTCAGGTTTGGTATATGTGTGTAATAGATAGGATTTGTTGGTGGACTGGATTTGAGATAGAAAGTGTTATGACTGTCAGGTACAAAGGAAGTATTCTCTTATATAAGGGATTATTTATACTTATTTATGGCATTATTGATTTTCCTTTCTGCTTTGTGTGGGTAACTGAGGAGTCTTCAGAATCATAGCTGTAGCAAGATGGAAAAGGAATTATGTGTTAGATGTAAATTAAATGATTCCATTCAATTCTCTGTTGTATTGTGTGCCTTATTAAAGAAGTGAACAGATAAATCTGATATAATGGACAATAAAGCAAGTGTTTTTTTTAATAATATAAAAATCTTAAAAGTGATGATTGTTGTTGAGTTGCTATGTTGTTTCTGACTCTTTGCTTCCCCATGAACTTCAGTGATGATAAAGATGGCAAATTTGTGATCACCAGAATGATCTCTTCCCCTTGCCTTGAATTCTTAAGATAAACATTAACCCTTGTTCAGAAGAGAATATGAGGTCTTCAGCACTCCCCTTTGGTTACAAAATGTTACACTACCATACCCCTGCCACTATTGCAGGCTCACACGCATTTCATACTTGGTTATGTGTTCTGATGAGTGAAGAGTCCCTATGCTGCTGCAGGAAAAGATGGGGAAAGAGGGAATTAAGAGGGCAGTGAGGGAAAATATTTCTGATAAGTTAGTGTACAAATAATTTGGCTTGGCCTCAGAGTCTTGTGGGAGAGAGCCAGTAGCCTCATTATTATCAATATTTCATTGGGAAACTTAACTTTCTGCTAAATTTAAGATAAAGGAGAATGACCTACACTGTGAAGTTTTTCTTGGAGGGTTTGTACAGTAACTGAACTTCATTCCATTACAGTGCTCCTAGGATTTCCTACAGCTTCCAAGTATCATGAATAATTGTGCCGCACTGTGTGGAAATGAAATTCAGATCATTGAACTCACTTTTGAATTGAGCTTGAGACCAGTCCTTTATATCTAAGTTATGAGGTAGAAAAATTGATTTCATTGACATAAATAAGATGCTTGCTGTTTGTGTTTTTATTATATAATTTAACCTCTGAAACACGCAAGGATATGAAAAGTTATTTAAAACGATGCCTTAATTATAATACAAAAATATACAGCTGTTAAATATTACTATACAGGGGGTCAAGAACAACCACTTTATTATCTTTATTGTCAGATTAAATTTATTTATTGTTATTATTTTTTGAAAAAGCCTTTATTTATTTACTTATTTTTGACTGGACCATGCAGCAGACCCCTGGCAGTAGAAGCACAGAGTCCTAAGCACTGGTCTGCCTGGGAGTTCTCATTACCAGATTAAGTTTAGGTCTGGTCAGACACAGCCTCGGAAGCAAGATACATTTTTCATCTCATAGGAATGAACTGTTAAATTTCATGTTTAATAGGCAGTATTCCCTCATTATAAGACTGAATGAACTAGTATTCTTGTATTATATCTATTTATAAACTTACTCTGCTTATGTATCACTTCAGTTCAGCTCAGTCACTCAGTTGTGTCTTTGCGACCCCATGGACTGCAACACGCTAGACCTCCCTGTCCATCACCTAATCCCGGAGCTTGCTCAAACTCATGTCCATCGAGTCAATGATGCCATCCAACCATTTCATCCTCTGTTATCCCCTTCTCCTCCTGCCTTCAGTCTTTCCCAGCATCAGGGTCTTTTCCAATGAGTCAGTTCTTCACATCAGGTAACCAAAGTGTTGGAGCTTCAGCGTCAACGTCAGTCGTTCCAATGAATATTCAGGACTGATTGCCTTTAGGATTGACTGGTTTGATTTCCTTGCAGTTCAAGGGACTCTCAAGAGTCTTTTCCAACACCACAGTTCAAAAGCATCACTTCTTTGGCACTCAGCTTTCTTTATGGTCCAACTCTCACATCTGTACATGACTACTGGAAAAACCATAGCTTTGACTAGATGGACCTTTGTCGGCAAAGTAATGTCTCTGTTTTTTAATATGCTGTCTAGGTTATGTATGGATGGTATTTTCTCAAGGCAGATATAACAACTGCATGATTGAAGCACAGAATATACATTTTAAAACAAAGACTTTTTGACAGTTAGATGTCTGCCACGTGTGCAGAGTGTGGTAGAACCAAGTTTGAGGTTTGGATTTAGAGCCCTTCCCAAATCCCTGTAGTGTGCCCTTTGACCTGAAGGATCAGTCTTACTGGCCCTGGAGAAATCCAGTTAAGAATTCCTAGGATTGTTATGCTCTCAGTGAGTTCTTTATTCTTGTGTCCTCTGCCAGATGTTCTCTTTACTAAACACGAAAACTCCTTCAAAATAATGATAAGGCAACTGGTATGTGAGGAAATAGAAAGTAATGGCAAGGGAACTGGTATGTGAGGAGACAGGAAGAGAAAGAAATATTCACATTTATATAGGAGGGCCAGAGATGTGGACCTAAGGATGTTCTAGAACAAGAGGAATCTATTTTGTCACATCCTTCTAAATATCCCTGCTGAAAAGTTTTAGCAAGTAAACTTAAAGCAGCTTTACAATTAAAAAAATTACATACAATAAAATCTTTTTTGTTGTCATCCGTAAGTTTTTTAACATGCATAGATTGATGTAAGCACCACCACAAACAGAACAATTCTGTCATCTTTCCAACTTCCTTTGTGCTCCCTCTTTGTAGTCAAATCTCTCTCTTCCTAATTCCTGGCCATTGATCATGAAGTTTGTCAAAAGTATAGCGTAGGAAGCACATGCAACAGATAATGAGACTACCAGAAACTTTTTAGTTAATTAATTATTGCTAACTTTTATCTCACTGATTGAGAATGTGGCATCTCTTAATCCTTCTTGTTTAAGATCTCAGCACAGAAATGAACCCCAAACTTAAAACACAGAGAAATGAAATCTTTGTAATTGAAGAGTGACAGGTGACCACCTAAGTTGTTGCTTTTTCTAGGTCTGTGTGATTGTATGCTTTAGAGGCTTTATGAACTTTGATGGATTCTTTCTGTTTTCATTAGAAGGTGAATGGTTACATGACTGCACCAAGCTGGCTAGGGAATAAACGCTAGACTGGGAATATGGAAAGTGGTTAGATCACTAGAGCTGAATTTTTCACTCAGACTCATCTTTGTTCTTTGTAAGTGGCTCCTGAACAAAGCAATGGCAAGAGTTTATACTGTAAGCTGAAAGTTTTCAACCGACTACATTTCATTTGTTTTGAAAGCTTGCAAAAAGTTATTTTGTTGAGAGTTCAGGCTACTTTACCTTCCTGACATAACTTTCTAATTGTACATTTACAGCAGATTTAGAAGTTTTCAATGATTACTTCTGTGTATGCATGCAGAGGAGAAAATACTCGACAGATTAGAGAAGTTGTTTGAGGGGAGAAAGAAAAGACCTTGTCAGGTTGTGGTGCCTACTTTCACGTGTGTGTTTGCTTAAACTCAGAAGTCAGCCAACCATTGAGGCCTCTAGTGTGGTTAGCTATTAGAACAGTGATAATGGATCTTTATATAAATGTTTAAGTATTTGGAAATTTTTAAAAATTGAGAAAATTCTGCTTTAGAGAAAATCAGGGTGGGTTGTCAGGGGAGATGATTATACTCTATACCAGTGAGATGTTAATGAGATTGGGAAGGAAGTAGGGAATTTAAGAGCCCTTATTTTTAAAAAGTCTTACAGTGGCAATGCTTAAGATGTGTTCTGTGGCACACCACCATAAATCACAGGGGACTGACTTGCAGAATACTAGGTAATAAAAGGGATCTGGGGCAGGTGTTTGGAGGAGGGGAACCTAAAGCTAGGATAGAGTCGAGGAAGTGGAACTAAGATGATAATCATTTACTGGCATTTTCTCGAGAGCATGTGTCTGAATTAGCTTCATCTTTTTGTTCCCATAGAACCTAGCACACTGCATTGTACAGACTTGGCATTCGATGCATTTTTATTATATTAAACATATATATACTTTTTTCCCCTTTGGCAGGGCACTTATGCATTTAAGGACAGAGAATTTTCATGGATATTGTAAGCATTTTAATATTTTTCTGGTCTTCTTCGACTCTTAATTTGCTGATGAAACCTTTGACTGTTATGTTCAACTTTGATATCTCAAGATGCAAATTGTCTTGAAGTCCCAGGTGAAGTTTTTCACTTAGGTATAATTTTATCTTGATTCTCCACAAGTGAGAAAAGTGATTTCTCACTTTTATGCTTTTTTCCTCCTGGAAAAATATGCATAATATAAAATTTACCTTTATAAAATCATTTTTAAATTATACAGTTTTATGATATTAACAGGTATATTCACGTTGTTGTGTAACCATCACCACCATCCATCCTCAGGACTTTTTCATCTTCTGAAACCAAAACCCTGTAACCGGTGAATCAAAAGCTTACGGTTTGTGCTTTAGTACTGACTGAACAAATAAAGTCTTCTATTTATATACTGAGGAATGTGTGATCTCTTTGCCGGGAAGAAAAAGAGGCAAAAAGCAAATCTGGAATTCACACAGTAGCTTATTAATTTAATAAGAAGTAGATTATAGTTCCTGAATTTTTATAGATAGATTTTTCTCTTCTTCAGTTTCCTTAAGAAATTTGTTTAGAAGCAACTACTGGGAGTAACTCTTATTCTTCCGAAGTATTTCCAGTCTCCGTGTGTGTATGTGGTGTGTGTGCGCGTGTGTTTCTGTAGTCTTTGTATCTAACAAGACATGGAAAGCTATAGTTTTACTTTAGGTTTTGTTTTAGTGTTGTCACTGGCTGGCTTGAACCACGGTGGTCTTCATCTACTTTTGAGGGTTGTGCCCTTGAATATGGTGACTTTACTCTGGTGTCAGAGAATTTAAGGATATGGAGGATCTTATTTTTTGGTACTGTAATCTTATTTTGTTGACTTAGGCTGAAGTCTGTTATTAATTTTTACCTTCCCCTTGCTTTCCATGTAAGCAAACAAGCAAATGTCAAAAAATAGTACAGCTTACTTTCCAACAGAATGACTTCAGCTCTCTTCAGTTTGTTAAACATAGGCATCTCCTAGCCTCCCTGATGAAGAGGCTATGGTCTAGCTGGCATGCCTTCTGTTTTGTTTTTCTTGGTAGGTCTTTAAGCAGAGTTGGTCTTTTAACATTGGAGAAGAGAGATATCTATAGCAATGGTTCATAAACATTTTAGAGACAAAAACTTACCTTTTGAGAATCTATTGAAAGTCATGAACCCTCTTCCCAGAAAAGTTACTGAGTGAACACAAATTTTTCATAAAGTGTCAGAGCATTTGAATACTCTGTGAAATATATCCTTGTGGGAGCCATCTGGACTATTAAGATCCAGTATCTGTATCAGATTCAGTAGTATATTCTGAGATACTCCATTTTTACTTTCATCATGGTTTGTGAAGAATACATAGTGGAAAAGCTTGAATAAAATTGTTTAACAGTCTCACAGTTCAGTTTTATGTCCTTTGTGAAATGGATGCTATTTTTACTATAAAACTTTGACAAGTAGGCTTAAGATGTTGGTATACTTTTCTGAGTTGCCCAGTTTAGACAGTAGATAAGTCTCTGAGAATAAGTTGATCTGTATTGTATACTGTGAAAGTTGGATACGGTTATGTTTTCAAACTTTGGTTTGCCTATGATTTCTCATATGTTTCTGTCACTTTTTTTCTTTCTTACTTCTGTTGTATAAGAAGTACAGAAGAAATACAGAAGGGCAAAATAACAGTGGAAAAATTATTATTATTATTATTTTTTTGTAGGGCATAAGAAATCCTTTTTTTTTTTAAATGGACAAAAATTTTTTTTCCAGTTTTATTTATTTATTTATTTTACTTTACAATATTGTATTTGTTTTGCCATACATTAACATGAATCCGCCATGGGTGTTCATGTGTTCCCCATCCTGAACGCCCCTCCCACCTCCCTCCCCATCCCATCCCTCTGGGTCATCCCAGTGCACCAGCCCCGAGCATCCTGTATCATGCATCAATTTTTGACATGAAACAGCTAGAGATAGCATAGTGTGAGTAAACTTAAAGTTGATATGTTCAGTATGGCTTAAAATTGGTCATATTCTGTATGACATAAAAAGACATTTTGGTGAAGACTAACTTTTTTTTCACAGAGCAAATATTCCTTTTTCTGTACAGGTGATCCTCTTAACCAATGTCATAGAGAAACTGAGGACTTTTAAGCAGAAACTGTCTTGACTTTCAAGACTTATTTCTTAACTATGTGTCTCCACCATTCTTTATTCCTTCAACTCCAGTTTCAGAGGAAGAGGCTATTCCTCCTGTTTAAGACTATTTCTTCCACTTGTGCTCATTCTTATTTCTTTGTTCTGTCAAATGTTTCGACTTTCTCTTCCTTCCTTTTTTCTGTTTTTCTTCAATCTTTCCTTTCCAGACTGCTTTCATTTTACATTTGATGTGCTCAGGTCTTTCTTTCATTGGTCATACCACTGTATTTCCTCTTCCTGTTGCCAAACCAGTCAGTACTCTTCTTCCATATTTCCTGTCTCATTGAAAGATATCATTGTTCATCCAAGAAAGGAATTTGCCATGCTAAGGTTTTGATAGCTGGGTGGTGATCTAAGTGTAATCAGTAGTATAGTAAGTAAAATATTGTGGGATGAGGGGAGTATACATATATTGTAAGGTAAAAATGCACTGTATTAGTAAAAGCAGAATACTAGAACTATGGAGATTCTTACTTCCTGGGACAGTTTGGAACTTGTAATGTTGGGAAATAATGGTGGACTAAATAGTGGAGCTCTTTTTCCAACTTTTACTGCATGTAGTAGTGCATGACAACTAACTGAAGGTTTTTCAAAAAAATTTGGTACCATCATCTACAAAAGAAAGAACATTTATATCGAATAGCTGTATATTTGTAAATATAAATTTTATGTATATATTAATTTCAGTAGTAGTATACATATGGTTCTAAACTTTTTGATTATGATTATATACCTCCAGTAAAAATTTTTGTGTATGTATGCATTATATATGTATATGTTATTTATTTATAAGTGGTATACATATGTACTACTCTTTTTTTTTTTTTTTTTACTTTACAATATTGTATTGGTTTTGCCATACATTGACATGAATCCGCCACGGGTGTACATGTGTTCCCCATCCTGAACCCCCCTCCCACTTCCCTCCCCATCCCATCCCTCTTGGTCATCCCAGTGTACCAGCCCCGAGCATCCTGTATCATGCATTGAACCTAGACTGGCGATTCGTTTTACATATGATAATATACATGTTTCAATGCCATTCTCCCAAATTATCCCACCCTTGCCCTCTCCCACAGAGTCCATAAGACTGTTCTATACATCTGTCTTTTTTGCTGTCTCACATACAGGGTTATCGTTACCATATTTTAAAATTCCATATATATGCGTTATTATACTGTATTGGTATTTTTCCTTCTGGCTTACTTCACTCTGTATAATAGGCTCCAGTTTCATCCACCTCATTAGAACTGAGTCAAATGTATTCTTTGTAATGGCTGAGTAATACTCCATTGTGTATATGTACCACAGCTTTCTTATCCATTCATCTGCTGATGGACATCTAGGTTGCTTCCATGTCCTGGCTATTATAAACAGTGCTGAGATGAACACTGGGGTACACGTGTCTCTTTCAATTCTGGTTTCCTCGGTGTGTATGCCCAGCAGTGGGATTGCTAGGTTGTATGGCAGTTATTTCCAGTTTTTTAAGGAATCTCCACACTGGTCTCCATAGTGGCTGTACTAGTTTGCATTTCCACTAACAGTGTAAGAGGGTTCCCTTTTCTCCACACCCTCTCCAGCATTTATTATTTGTA
>NW_011495064.1:12507709-12510769 GCF_000754665.1 Bison bison bison
TTGTGTATGGTGTTAGAAAGTGTTCTAGTTTCATTCTTTTACAAGTGGTTGACCAGTTTTCCCAGCACCACTTGTTAAAGAGATTATCTTTTCTCCATTGTATATTCTTGCCTCCTTTGTCAAACATAAGGTGTCCATGGGTGCGTGGATTTATCTCTAGGCTTTCTATTTTATTCCATTGATTTATATTTCTGTCTTTCTGCCAGTACCATACTGTCTTGATGACTGTGGCTTTGTAGTAGAGCCTGAAGTCAGGCAGGTTGATTCTTCTGGTTCCATTCTTCTTTCTCAAGATTGCTTTTGCTATTCGAGGTTTTTTGTATTTCCATACAAACTGTGAAATTATTTGTTCTAGCTCTGTGAAAAATACCATTGGTAGCTTGATAGGGATTGCATTGAATCTATAAATTGCTTTGGGTAGTATACTCCTTTTCACTATATTGATTCTTCTGATCCATGAACATGGTACATTTCTCCTCTGTTAGTGTCCTCTTTGATTTCTTTCACCAGTGTTTTGTAGTTTTCTATATATAGGTCTTTAGTTTCTTTAGGTAGATATATTCCTAAGTATTTTATTCTTTTCATTGCAATGGTGAATGGAATTTTTTCCTTAATTTCTCTATTTTGTCATTATTAGTGTATAGGAATGCAAGGGATTTCTGTGTGTTGATTTTATAGCCTGCAACTTTACTATATTCATTGATTAGCTCTAGGAATTCTCTGGTGGAGTCTTTAGGGTTTTCTATGTAGAGGATCATGTCATCTTCAAACAGTGAGAGTTTTACTTCTTCTTTTCCAATTTGGATTCCTTTTATTTCTTTTTCTGCTCTGATTGCTGTGGCCAAAAGTTCCAAAACTATGTTGAATAGTAGTGGTAAAAGTGGGCACCCTTGTCTTGTTCCTGACTTTAGGGGAAATGCGTTCAATTTTTCACCATTGAGGATAATGTTTGCTGTGGGTTTGTCATATATAGCTTTTATTATGTTGAGATATGTTCCTTCTGTGCCTGCTTTCTGGAGAGTTTTTATCATAAATGGATGTTGAATTTTGTCAAAGGCTTTCTCTGCATCTATTGAGATAATCATATTGCTTTTATTTTTCAATTTGTCAATGTGGTGTATTATACTGATTGATTTGTGGATATTGAAGAATCCTTGCATCCCTGGGGTAAAGCCCATTTGGTCATGATGTATGATCTTTTAAATTTGTTGTTGGATTCTGTTTGCTAGAATTTTGTTAAGGATTTTTGCATCTATGTTCATCAGTGATATTGGCCTGTAGTTTTCTTTTTTTGTGGCATCTTTGTCAGGTTTTGGAATTAGGGTGATGGTGGCCTCATAGAATGAGTTTAGAAGTTTACCTTCCTCTGCAATTTTCTGGAAGAGTTTGAGTAGGATAGGTGTTAGCTCTTCTCGAAATTTTTGATAGAATTCAGCTGTGACGCCGTCTGGTCCTGGGCTTTTGTTTGATGGAAGATTTCTGATTACAGTTTCAATTTCTGTGCTTGTGATGGGTCTGTTAAGATTTTCTATTTCTTCCTGGTTCAGTTTTGGAAAGTTGTATTTTTCTAAGAATTTGTCCATTTCTTCCACGTTGTCCATTTTATTGGCATATAGCTGCTGATAGTAGTCTCTTATGGTCCTTTGTATTTCTGTGTTGTCTGTTGTGATCTCTCCATTTTCATTTCTAATTTTATTGATTTGATTTTTCTCCCTTTGTTTCTTGATGAGTCTGACTAATGGTTTGTCAATTTTATTTATCTTCTCAAAGAACCAGCTTTTGGCTTTGTTGATTTTTGGTATGGTCTCTTTTGTTTCTTCTGCATTTATTTCTGCCCTAATTTTTAAGATTTCTTTCCTTCTACTAACCCTGGGGTTCTTCGTTTCTTCCTTTTCTAGTTGCTTTAAGTGTAGTTAGATTATTTATTTGACTTTTTTCTTGTTTTTTGAGGTATGCCTGTATTCCCATGAACCTTCCCCTTAGCACTGCTTTTACAGTGTCCCACTGGTTTTGGGTTGTTGTGTTTTCATTTTTATTCATTTCTATGCATATTTTGATTTCTTTTTTGATTTCTTCTGTGATTTGTTGGTTATTCAGTAGTGTGTTGTTCAGCCTCCATATGTTGGAATTTTTAATAGTTTTTCTTCTGTAATTGAGATCTAATCTTACTGCATTGTGGTCAGAAAAGATGCTTGGAAAGATTTCAATTTTTTTGAATTTACCAAGGCTAGGTTTATGGCCCAGGATGTGATCTATCCTGGAGAAGGTTCCGTGTACACTTGAGAGGTGAAATTCATTGTTTTGGAGTGAAATGTCCTATAGATATCAATTAGGTCCCATTGGTCTATTCTATCATTTAAAGTTTGTGTTTCCTTGTTAATTTTCTGTTTCGTTGATCTATCCATAGGTGTGAGTGTGGTATTAAAGTCTCCCACTATTATTGTGTTATTGTTAATTTCCCCTTTCATACTTGTTAGCATTTGTCTTACATATTGTGGTGCTCCTATGTTGGGTGCATATATATTTATAATTGTTATATCTTCTTCTTGGATTGATCCTTTGATCATTGTGTAGTGTCCTTCTTTGTCTCTTTTCACAGCCTTTGTTTTAAAGTCTACTTTATCTGATATGAATATTGCTACTCCTGCTTTCTTTTGGTCTTTATTTGCATGGAATATCTTTTTCCAGCCCTTCACTTTCAGTCTGTATGTGTCCCTTGTTTTGAGGTGGGTCTCATGTAGACAACATATATAGGGGTCTTGTTTTTGTATGCATTCAGCCAGTCTTTGTCTTTTGGTTGGGGCATTCAACCCATTTACATTTAAGGTAATTATTGATAAGTATGATCCCATTGCCATTTACTGTATTGTTTTGGGTTTGAGTTTATACACCCTTTTTGTGTTTCCTGTCTAGAGAAGATCCTTTAGCATTTGTTGGAGAGCTGGTTTGGTGGTGCTGAATTCTCTCAGCTTTTGCTTGTCTGTAAAGCTTTTGATTCCTCCTTCATATTTGAATGAGATCCTTGCTGGGTACAGTAATCTGGGATGTAGGTTATTTTCT
>NW_011495064.1:12510869-12512449 GCF_000754665.1 Bison bison bison
TCCCCTTGTGTGTTATTTGTTGCTTTTCTCTTGCTGCTTTTAATATTTATTCTTTGTGTTTGATCTTTGTTAATTTGATTAATATGTGTCTTGGGGTGTTTCGCCTTGGGTTTATCCTGTTTGGGACTCTCTGGGTTTCTTGGACTTGGGTGATTATTTCCTTCCCCATTTTAGGGAAGTTTTCAACTATTATCTCCTCAAGTATTTTCTCATGGTCTTTCTTTTTGTCTTCTTCTTCTGGGACTCCTATGATTCAAATGTTGGGGTGTTTAACATTGTCCCAGAGGTCTCTGAGATTGTCTTCATTTCTTTTAATTAGTTTTCCTTTTTTCCTCTCTGTTTAATTTATTTCTAACATTCTATCTTCTACCTCACTTATCCTATCTTCTGCCTCCATTATTCTACTGTTGGTTCCCTCCAGAGTGTTTTTGATCTCATTTATTGCATTATTCATTATATATTGACTCTTTTTTATTTCTTCTAGGTCCTTGTTAAACCTTTTTTGCATGTTCTCAATCCTTGTCTTCAGGCTATGTATCTGTAACTCCATTTTGTTTTCAAGATTTTGGATCATTTTCACTATCATTATTCGGAATTCTTTATCAGGTAGATTCCCTATCTCTTCCTCTTTTGTTTGGTTTGGTGGGCATTTATCCTGTTCCTTTACCTGTTGGGTATTTCTCTGCCTTTTCATCTTGTTTATATTGCTGTGTTTGGGGTGGCCTTTCCATATTCTGGCAGTTTGTGGTTCCTCTTTATTGTGGAGGTTCCTCTCTGTGGGTGGGGTTGGACGGATGGCTTGTCAAGGTTTCCTGGTTAGGGAAGCTTGTGTCGGTGTTCTGGTGGGTGGAGCTGGATTTCTTCTCTCTGGAGCGCAATGAAGTGTGCAGTAATGAGTTATGAGATGTCAGTGGGTTTGGTGTGACTTTGGGCAGCCTGTATATTGAAGCTTAGGGCTATGTTCTGTGTTGTTGGAGAATTTGCATGGTATGTCTTGCTCTGGAACTTGTTGGCCCTTGGGTGGTGCTTGGTTTCAGTGTAGGTATGGAGGTGTTTGATGAGTCCTATTGATTAATGTTCCCTGGAATCAGGAGTTCTCTGGTGTTCTCAGGATTTGGACTTAAGCCTCCTGCCTCTGGTTTTCAGTCTTATTCTTAAAGTAGCGTCAAGACTTCTCCGTCTATACAGCACCAAAGATAAAACATCTAGGTTAAAGATGAAAAGTTTCTCCACAGTGAGGGACACCCAGAGAGGTTCACAGAGTTACACGGAGAAGAGAAGAGGGAGGAAGGAGACAGAGGTGGCCAGGAGGATAAAGGGGGAATCAAAAGGAGAGAGACAGATACAGCCAGTAATCTGTTCTAAGTGTTCTCCACACCCTGGAACACACAAAGAGGTTCAGAGTCGGGTAGAGAAGAGAAGGGGGAGGGAGGAGATAGAGGCGATCCGGTGGAGAAAAAGGAGAGTCCAAAGAGGGAGGGAGCAGTTAAGCCGGTAATCTCGCTCCTAAGTAAAAATGGGTACTGAAGATTGGGTTCTTAAAGGTACAAAATTGATAACAAATACCAAAAAGCAAAGAT
>NW_011495064.1:12512613-12550854 GCF_000754665.1 Bison bison bison
AAAAATAGGGTCTTTTTTCTTTTTTTCAAAGTAATAGTAGGTTATAAAAATGAAAATTAAAGGAGTAATAGAGGACTTAAAAATAAAACAAGTTTTTTTTTTTAAACTTAAAGAATGATAATAGTAAAAATATATCTAGGACTTTCTCTGGTGTTGTTGTGGACAGTGTGGGGTCAGTTTATTTTCAGATCATTCCTTGATTTGGCTTATACTTCCCAAGATCTATAGACCTCTTCCTATGTAGTCGGTGCTAACTACAGGGTTTTAATCTATTGGACCTGTCACTTCCAAGGCGGTTCCCTCTGTTTTAGCTTCTGTTTGCTGGTCTCTTCAGTGTCTAATTTCCGCCCTGACACAAGGGGGCGGTGGTGGACACTTTTTTAGGCTCACTTGTTTAGTCGTGCTGTGGGGAGGGAGGAACACTGCAAACAAATAACACTGGCGTGTGCTCGCAGTGTCTCGGCCACACTGGATTTGCCCCCGCTCATGGCATGTGTGCTTTCCCTGTCTACACTGCTTAGGCTCTAGGTTGCTCTGCTGGGAACTGTCTGAGACTGGGACTGAGACTGGGAAGTGTATGCACTTCCCAGGTCTAAGCCGCTCAGGTTCAGGTACTGGGGTACTCCACAAAGGCAGAGACTCGGTTGCGCCTGCGTTTTGTGCCCTTCCCAGGTCTGAGCAGCTCAGGTGACTAGGTGCTTGGCGAGCGCGGTCGCTGCGACTTATCGCCTCCCCCATCCCTGCCGCTTGGTTTTCTGGGTGTACAACTGGTGCGCCTTCTCAGGTGTGCCGTATGTCTCTTCTGGGTAGCTGATCTGCAGCTGCAACCCTCCTGGTGGATGTCGATCGTCCAGAATCCCAAGAAGTCTTGGTTAGCAAGGAAGCCTGCTTGTAGTTTGGTAGATGATGCCGCGATTGGGGGCCCGGCTCTGGCTGCCCTCGCCTGCCTGTCAGTGGAGGGGGATAGTCTGCAGCTGGCTATCTCTGTTCAGTCCTTTGTTCTATGAGCGGGCCTGACGGTGTCTTAGGTTAGGGCTTTTTGCGTAGCTCTAGTCGATCCTTTGTTCTGTGAATGGGCCTGGCGGTGTCTTAGGTTTGGGCTTTTCGTGGGGTAGCTATCCCACAGTCTGGTTTGCTATCTCAAGTTAGTTCCCTCAGATTGCCCTCGGGGCATTTAGGCAGGGTCCTTACTCTTAAGCAGTGCAGCCCGCGCCTTCCTGCCTAGCCACCGCTTGCTAGTGGCAGATGAGGTCGTCTGCGCTGATTCTCCGCTGGGAGTTACCATTGGGCATGTAATCTGTGGGTTTTAATTATTTATTTATTTTTCCTCCCGGTTATGTTGCCCTCTGAGGTTCCAAGACTCGCCACAGACCCACCGGTGAGAGTGTTTCCTGGTGTTTGGAAACTTCTCTTTTTTAAGACTCCCTTCCCAGGATGGATCTCCATTCCTGCCTCTTTTGTCTCTCTTTTTATCTTTTATATTTTTTCCTACCTCCTTTTGAAGACAATGGGCTGCTTTTCTGGGTGCCTGATGTCCTCTGCCAGCATTCAGAAGTTGTTTTGTGGAATTTACTCAACATTCAAATGTTCTTTTGGTGGATTTGTGGGGGAGAAAGTGATCTCTGTGTCCTATTCCTCCACCATCTTAGGACCGCCCCCCTGTACTACTCTTATTAGCTACTATCTTTAGGCAGGATGTATAGTTAGGGAGAGATTCATTGTTAACAATGTTTAAATCCCCTTTTTAAATAGTCATTTTATAATTTCAAATTCAGGGTGTTATTTTCTGTCATATTTACTTTGATCATCTTTATATTTGCCACAGGGCTTCCCTGATGGCTCAGTGGTAAAGAAGCTGCCTGCTAGGCAGGAGATGTGGATTCAATCCGTAGTGTCGACAAGATCCTCTGGAGGAAGAAATGACAACCCACTCCAGTGTTCTTGCTTAGAGAATCCCATAGACAGAAGAGCTTGGCAGGCTACAGTCCGTGGAGTTGCAAGGAGCTGGATGCAACTGAGGCGACCGAGCACGCATGCATGCATATTTGCCACATACTATATTTTATGGGGAGGTCTTACCAGGTGTATCAGTTAATCTATTTCTCTTAACAAACTACCTCAAAATGTAATGACTTAAAAATAATACTTGCATACTTTTTCTTTTTTTAAATGTTAATTGAGTGGCATCATGATAGAGCTGATGCTTAGAATAGAGATTGGTTCGTGTTAACTCTTGGCTTTTTTTTTTTTTCCCTTGGCTGAATCATGTGGCTTCTGGGATCTTAGTTCCCTTACCAGGAATGGAACCTGTGCCCTTGACAATGAAAGCATGGAGTCCTAACTGCCAGACCGCCATGGAATTCCCTGATGTATTTTTTTCTTATGATTCCATGCATTAGCACCTCACACTGGGCACAGCAAGAGAATTTATCTGCTGTCTTCACCTGGAAATCACTAATGTGGCTGGCTGGCAGTTGGTGCCAGCTGTTGTCTTGGTTCTGTACCTGAACTGCACCCCGTTACCCTACCACTGCCAAGTAGGCTAAACTGTGCTTCCTCATAGCATGGTGGTCTTCCTAATAGCATTCCTCATAGCATGGGTTCGGACAGAGAAAGAGAGCTGAAGCTGCTAGACCTCTTAAGACCTGGACTCCAGAATTTGGCAATGTCCATCACTTTCTGTTAGCCAAAAGCAAGTCACAAAGCCAGTCCAGATTGAAGAGAGTGGGGAAATGGTCTCTATCTCTTGATAGAAGCAGCAGAATCACATTGCTAAGGGACATGCACACAGGCAGGCTTGATTCACTGGGGACCAATATTAAATGTACTTCCCAGGTGGTGCTAGTGGTAAAGAACCCGCCTGCCAGTTCAGGATGTTGCAAGAGACACAGGTTTGATCCCTGGGTGTGGAAGATGTCTGGAGGAAGGCAGGGCAACTCACTCCAGTATTCTTGCCTGGAGGGTCCCATGGACAGAGGAGCCTGGCAGGCTACAATCCATAGGATCACAAAGAATCGAACATGACTGGAGTGACTTAGCATGCATAGCATGCAGTATTATAATGGTCTTACCGCACTAGGATGCAGATAGGTGTTAACCCTGTTTATTAGTATTATTTCAAATGACCGTGTATATCCAGGAATATGCTAAAACTATTTCTACAAGTTTAACTAAAACTAGGTAATATAACCTAATTTTCATATACAGCATATGTAGTCTATATCACAATAAACTGAAAGAAAATCAACAAATGACAGTATTACTATCAACGACTCTGTCCTCTTTTTTCCTTAATATATATATTTTGAATTCCATGTGTGGTATTTGACTATCAGAGGAAGAGGGTATCAGTGTCATTTCTTAAATCAAATGTTAGTAACTTAGTTTCTTTCTTTGTTCTTTTAAAACAAATACAAATATAAGTACTAATGTATTGTTTTTGCATAACCTTGGCGGTAGACACCACCCCACCCTGGAGACCAGCGGTCTAACTGATGTGGAACAGTTATGTGCCACAAGTCTGTGTCACTTGTTTATGTTCACCCTGATAGAAGTCAGTGATTCAGCATGGCAGCCTTGCCACTGCGCTAGACTAAACTGCAGAGTCCTTCTCAGTGGACCAAGCCAGCTTTCAAAAATAGATCATAGATGACACATGAGATAAAATGTGTTTGTTATTCTGGTTATAAGAGATTAATTGCACTTGTGGAAGAGGTAATGTGTTCGTATATTTTGCAGTTGGTGTTTGGAAAAGATCTTTTCAACAGTATGTGTGTGTGTTTTTGAGGGTTTGCTTCAGTAAGTTGGGGAGATAATGCCTTCCATCTCTGCTTTAGTAATTTTCTTTTTTATTCAGTCATCAATGGTAACTTTCCTTTGGTTTCCACATTCAAAGAAATTTAATAGCATTTTAATATATTTTAAACGTGTGTAGATGGGAATTGGAAACAAGTGTTTATTTCTAAAATATGAGGTTTGTTTTAATCCTTTGTGTCTACAAAACTCAGTTCACAGTTGCACTTTCCTGATGTTTGAGAGTTTGCTGATGTGAGTTCTTTACCTTTTGATATATGATTGTCATATTGTGCTGCTGGAGTTTTGTGCTTTTACTAAGGAGTTTACTACTTGAAAAGCTTTGTTAAAATTCTGGTGTACTCACAGCTACTTCTCTTATAGTGTGGTTTTCTGTGTCCTGGTGACTCTGGAGAATGCTTCTTCCATGCAGCCAGCAGGATTAACAAATAGCCAAGCTGAACCTAAAGCATTCAGCCTTCTTTCCTGCTTTGACCCCATAACCTCTCCTCTGGTTGGCAGTGTGCTGGTGTTGACAGTTCTCCTGGTTCAGCCAAAGGTGAAAGATAATTGCTTGTGGAGTAGTGGTTGGGATGGTATGTGTTTTTGCAGCAAGCACCCCCACCCCCGTCCGCAGGCAAAGCTTTGGATCTGGTGCACATTTCAAAGCATGTGTTAAACTTTATGTGATACTGATTAAAATAGAGGGCTCCAGGGTGAATTGGCAGAGCCCCACAACTGCATCTGCCAAATGACATACAAAGAAATGTCTTGCTACAAATGGAAGGCCTGAATTCTGTCTATCTTAGCAATATGTAAGCCTACAGAAGGAAAGGTGACTCTGGGCATGTATACATATACAGGCTGTGGAGCATCCAGGTTTCTTTAGTAACTCCTTTGTTCCTGTGACATTCTAACAGGGGAAAAAAGCCTTTTTATTTTTGTTCTCCTTTGAACAACAACAGCAAAACCCATATGGAAATAATAGTTCATATTACCATGTCCTTCAGTTTGCCATTTCCATTGAACATTTATTAAAAACCTAACTTGGACTAAAGACACAGAGATGGAAGAGCTGTTTACTTTCTGAAGCTAGATTTGAAGCTAGATTTTTGGAATGAGATCCATGAATGTCATTGTTGAAGGAAGCAAGCTTTTACAAAGCAGACAAGTTTGTTTCCAGAGGTTTTTAGGTTCAAGGTCTCCTCAGGATTCCTTTCTAAAAAGGAGTATGTATTTTTTTTATCATGTGCATAGATCAACACTTCCCCAGAGGGAACATAAATGACAGTATTGCAGGTCACGTTTCCTTAGACATCTTGCCCTGCTTTTATGACAGAGTTAGGCTAGAGAGACCATCAGGTCTTTAAAGAGATTTAGGCATTTTGTTAGGGACAAAGTAAGGAATTTAGAGGCGTAATAAGGGTAAGTGGAGACCTGCAGGAGGAGTTGAAGAGATTGGTGGAAAGAGGTGGATGAATAAAGAGATCAGCCAGGCTTCCAATCCATGGGTGAATCAGAGGGAACAAATATTAGGGATTATAAAATGAGGAGTCGGTATGAAAAATCAATGAAAAGTAGCCATAATTATATTGATTTATGGATTTAAATAACGCCACTAAACATTGATGTGTTTTATCACATTCATTCTCTTCTCTGGAAAATGAAGAATTGTTTTATTCTTTGCAGTATCCTTTTGTTTTTCAGAGTGGCCCAAAGATGACTTGGGGACTTACTATAGGATTTGTTATCACCTAGGTCATATTTGAGGTGGGGAAGGATAACTTGAACAATTTCACAGGAAAAGAAAAGTACTGTGTACAGCAGATCCTGAATTGGGCAAACAATTACATTTTATTGTTCAGATTGCTTTTACAAATGCTGTGTAAAAAACAATCATGAAAAAGCAAACACTGTACATATGGATATATTCCAGTTTTCAAGGTGAGACTATCAGATCTGTTTTGCTTATAACTGTTTTCTATGATGTATCCCATTTCTTTGTTAAATCAAATTTCATCCTCCCCTCCACCTCTTGCTTCTCCTCTCATTTCTCCTCTTTTGTCTTTATTCTTTTGAAACAAAGGTGGAGAATGTACAGGAAACAGAAAGAGAATATGCTGGCTGTTTGCCTACTATTTTGGAGCTTTTATTGAATCTCATACAGTTTGTTTTCCTCTGGTTTTAAAGCTCAGTTTCAGTCATGAAGATATTTCTAGAGTATTTTCGATTAAACTTTTGTGTAAGAGTTGTTTGGGGGGTGGGAGATTGGTAATCTATTTTTCTCTCTGCTAGAGTTTTGGTAGGGTCAAATAGGATTTGCCCTGAGGATATTAGTATTGACTTCATATAAAAGAAGTTTGAAACCTAAGAGTACACTTAGTTTCCTCTCCTGGGCTTTTGTAGAATATTTTGCAGAGAGAAAAATGCAGCTGGAATGTAGTTAGCCACCAGTCTTAGTAGTGAATGCCACTTCTTTCCAGCTATCATTTTAGAGCTTCAAATGGGTCAGTTACCAAATGGAAGCTTCACTTTATATAAAGTAAAATTGATAAAGAATACTATGAAAACAGAAGAGGAAGGTTTACACAGTTCTTTATATAGTCGAAGTTGTAAAACAGAAGGTGGAATAATAAAGAAGAAATTTGTAACTTGTCAGTAATCACATAGTATTCTTCTTATGTAACACATTCATTTCACTGTTTTATGTGTCAGAGATTATCCTTGTCTAGAAATATCCCAGAATTTGAATATAGTTTAAAAAAAGTCAAGTTTAATATCTTTGTGTTTTATACTTCATATATTATTTCTGTCAATAAATACCTATTGAGTGTGTATTAAAAACAAGTCAGTTTAGTTTGTCAGGTGGTGGTATTTGCTATGGAGACAAATCAAGCATGGAAGGGGAAAGGTTTAGCTGTTTATTTAGAGGTTGGGTAAAGAATTCAGTCCTTAAATGTTCTATAGTTACTTAAAAATTAATTTTATATATTTAAAAGATTCATTGACTTCACATCAACCAAAGCATCATCTCGTTAGAGTAGGCTACCTTTGGGAGGCAGCACTTAATGCTTCTGCTTCTTCAATAGCCCAGATTCTGACTGTAAGCAACTATTTTAAAGTTAAATGGGCATATAATTTTGTATTTGTCTTTGTTTTTCATAGTATCTTTGGCTAGTACAAAGCCGAATACAACAGCAGATCACCAAATAATAATATCCAATTTTTAGAAAAGTTCTTGAAACTTTAAAGAAGTTTTTATGCATTATAAATTTATATATTAGGTCAAAAATGTATTTGGATATATTTCCTCTTTTTTTCTTTCTTTTCTATTTTTTAAATTATGAAAATATGATAACACATTTACAGGAGACTTGGAAAATACAGAACAAAGTTACATATGGTTCCACTGTATGTTATGGTTGTTTAAGTTGATAAATTAAGATTAGTTGGAGTTTCACTATAAAACTCTCAGAAATTTATAGAATGAATGTACAGAGAAGTAGAAGAATATAGTAGATCTGAAAAGCATTATAAACCAATATGACATAATTAAGATTTATACAATTTTCACAAAATAGTAGGATACAAATTCTATTAAAGTTTCCATAGACTATAAACTGGGAGACACTGGAATATATCCACAGACATAAGACAGAAATTTCATGGTCTAAAATCATACAGAGTCTATTCTCTTATCACTGTGGAATTATGTTAGAAATCAATATCAAAAGATATTTGAAAATAACCCATATATTTTCAAGTGCAGTGTGACAGTACCAAGAGAGATCTTGGACTTAGCCATTGATTGCCTCAATAAAGTTAAAAATCTGAAAAAAACACAGATGGGGACTGCAGAGAAGGAAGCATTTAAATGAGAAATTAATATAGAAATGAGAAGTTATATAGATACTTTAAAAAATTCCATGTATCTGGAAATTCAGTGTCCACTTTTAAATGGAGGGTACATCTAAGAAGCCATAGCAAGGAAAATTAGAAAATATTTGTAATGGAATAAAAATGAAAAGAGAATTTACCAGGATTTGTTGCACGTAGCTGAAGCTGCTCAATTCCATTCAATACAATGTGGAGTCTTGAATAAGGTAGAAGACAAATAATGGACACTAGCATAAACTTTTATTATTTATTATGAAATTTGAACAGAATCCACACTTCAGTAGGTGATGCTGTGTCCTACGCTAAATTCCTCATGGTGTTTTTTTTTACAGCATAATATTTTTTTTTATATTCTCAGAATTGGATTAGAAGTTTCAGACTTCATTCAAAATTTTTCTTAATCACTAAGGTAACAGACTTTCTAGACTTTCAGCAGTAATGCTAGATGCCAAAATACATGGAACTTTATCAAAATTTTGAGTGAATATAAATTAGTAATCTAGCATTCTGTGCATACTAAGTCAAACAAGTGGAATCAAAATGTCATAAATTTTTTAGCTAGGCAAAGATTCATAAGTTTTCTAAAATATATATTATATTGTACATACTATTTATATTACATATATAAAACAAAGTTTTTCTACTATCCTTGGTAAAGACTTGAAAAAGAACATTAAAAATAAAGATGGAGAAATTGAAAAACAAACTAAATAAAATAGAAGCACTGAATGTGAAATGGAAAAAGTGAAACAAGCTAGATAAAAGATCATCATATAGTGCAGTTGTTTTTAAAGATGGTTGCTCGTTAGATACTCATCTGGAGCTTTGGAACAGAAAAAGCAACATCTGGCCATTTGTGTTTTTAAAAAAATTCCAAGATAATTCTGTTATGCATCTGGACTTTTAAAAGTGATTACAGGTTTTTCTATTAAATGGTAGTTTTAGTGATACAGAATTCTATGATTTTCTGTTGACCAGTCATGATGAAGTGAAGTGAAGTGAAGTCGCTCAGTCATGTCTGACTCTTTGCGACCCCATGGACTGTAGCCTACTATGCTTCTCCGTCCATGGGATTTTCCAGGCAAGAGTACTGGAGTGGGTTGCCATTTCCTTTAAGCAAAAATCGCAATAGTGGAAGACATTTATCAGTTTTTGCAATCGATAGCCAGACAAAAAAATCAAAGATAATTACAGTTGCAAGCCATAATAGAAACATGATTAACCTAACAATATAAAACAATTACATACAATATGGGGGGTTAAGTAGGCTGATGTGGTAAGTGGAAGTGCATGCATGCACATGTTTTCATCTGCCCAGCCAGTCTATATCTTTCGGTTCGTGCATATAACCCATTTATATTTAAGGTAATTATAGATATATATGATCCTACTACTATTTTCTTAGTTGTTTTGGGTTTCTTTTGTGTAAGTCTTTTCCTTCTCTTGTGTTTCTTGCTTAGAGAAGTTCCTTTAGCATTTGTTGTAAAGCTGGTTTGGTGGTGCTGAATTCTCTTAACTTTTGCTTGTCTGGAAAGCTTTTGATTTCTCTGTCAAATCTGAACTAGAGTTGCTGGGTAAAGTATTCCTGATTGTAAGTTCTTTTCTTTCATCACTTTAAATATATCATGCCATTCCCTTCTGGCTTGTAGAGTTTCTGTTGAGAAATCAGCTTATAACCTGATGGGAGTTCCTTTATATGTTATTTGTCTTTTTCCCTTGTTGCTTTTCATATTTTATCTCTGTCTTTAATTTTTGTCAGTTTGATCACCACATGTCTCGGTGTATTCCTCCTTGGGTTTATCCTGGCTGGGTCTCTCTGTGCTTCCTGGACTTGGTTGACTATTTCCTTTCCCATATGAGGGGATTTTTCAGCTATTATCTCTTCAGATATTTTCTCAGATCCTTTCTCTCTTTCTTCTCTTTCTGGGACCCATATAATGGGAATGCTGGTGCATTTAGTGTTGTCCCAAAGGTCTCTTTGGCTGTATTCTTCTTCTTCTTTTTTTTTAATTTCATATTCTGTTCTGTGGCAGTGATTTGCACCGTTCTGTCCTCCAGCTCATTTATCCATTCTTCTGCCTCAGTTATTCTGCTGTTGATTCCTTCAGGTACATTGTTCATTTCTGTTTGTTGGTTCTTAAATTCTTCTAGGTCTTTGGTAAATGTTTCTTGCCATCTTCTCCTGGGATCCTGGATCATCTTCACTATCATTATTCTGAAATCTTTTTCTGGAAGGGTGCCTATCTCCACTTTATTTAATTGTTTTTTTTCTGGGGTTTTATCTTGTTCCTTTATCTGGAACATAACTTTCTGCTTTTTCATCCTGATTGTTTAATGTGGTGTTTGTTCTAGCCACTGTAGGATTATGATTCTTTTTGCTTCTGTGTGCACTCTGATGGAGGAGGCTAAGAGCTTTGTGTAAACTTCTTGGAAAAGTTGGGTCTTGCTCTGGTGGGCAGGGCTGTGCTCAGTAAAGCTTTAATCCAGTTGTCTGCTGATAGGTAGGGTTGTGCTCCCTCCCTGTTAGTTGTTTAGCCTGAGGTGACCCAGCCCAGGGGTCTGTGGGCTCTATGGGAGGGTTAGTGGTGACTTGCCAAGTACTTGCCAAGTGGTCTATGTGTCAGACCAGGTTTAGTCAGAGGAGTAGAACCACTGGGAGAGTCTTACCCAATTCCTACAATTGCGTAAGGCAGCCCGTAAGCAGAACTGTTATCTTTGTGTCTGATACTGGAGTTTGAAATCCAAAGGGAAGATAAGAGAAAGAAGAATAAAGTAGGGGAGTAAGACAGAACTCACAGGCATGAGCTAGAACCAAAGAGAATGGACTGAAACTCATTCTTACTGCTTCTGATTTTGATGATGTGTACATACTGCAGGAGAAATGGTGCCCCACCTCTGGGAACGAAACACATACCTGGCCTAGGAGAAGCTGAAGGCAGATCCAGGGGAAAGTGGAGTAATTGGCAGGTTTGGCTGTTGTTCTGTGCCAAAAAGCTTAACTAGCAGATAAAACGTAGCCTGTGAGCTACAAAATAGCTGCTGCTTCATTTCCTCTCTCTACATTTTGCACTGGAATATCTCATGTGTCTCACCATAACTAGAAACACATAGGGAGGGGAATTGTGGGAAATGTAGTTTGGCATAGCCAAGTTGACTCATAACTATGTGTCTGTTTCTGGGACAATTAAGAACCATTACTCTATAGCAGGAGTTGGAACTACAGCCTTCGGGTGGACCACCTGTTTTTGTAAATAGAGTTTAATTGAAACATAGCCTTGCTAATTTGTTTACATGTTGTCTACTTTTGTGCTGCCAAGGCGAAGTTAAATAGTTGCAATAGCCTGCACAGCCTAAACTATTTACTATTTGGCTCTTTAGGAGCAAGTTTACTGACCCTCATTCTGTGGGAACTAAAGGAGTCTTTGGATCCCAGAAGGCTCATATCTATCTAGAAACACTTCTCAAAAGCTCTAGAACATTGTATTTATCCCCAGGAAGCCTTGCTAGTTTATATTTTATTTTTGTAAGCATTCTTGTTAAATTTCGTTTATCTTTACCTTTGTATTTTTAAGTTTCCTGAAATGTTAATCAGAAATCAAATACAAATTACTCATGACATATTATTGATTGACATTCTTTTAAGAGCTCTATGAATTAACTGCATATTCATCATGGTTTTTCTATAAGCTTTGTAGCTAAACATTGTTGTGTGTTATTTTTTTTTAATGTGATCCTTCAGTTTATAGTTAAATTTCTTAAGGAAGGTGTATTAGTTTCCTCAGGCTGTTATAAGAAAGTAACACAAATAAGGTGAATTAAAAAAAACCCCAGAAATTCATTCTTTCACAATTCTGGAAGCTAGAAGTCTGAAATCAAGGCGTAGGCAGGGTTGATTCCTTCTTGGATCCTTGGAAAATCTGTTACATGCCTCTCCTGGTTTTTGGTAGTTGACAGAAATCTTTGGCATTCTGTGGCTTGTGGCAGTATAGCTTCAATTTCTGTATCCTTCATCACATGACATTCTCCCTGTGTGTCTGTCCCTTTTTCTTTTCTCATAAGGACACCAGTCATGCTGGATTAAGGCCCAGTCTGATGATCTCATATTAACTTGATTATGTCTGCAATGACAGTTTCCAAATAAGGTCACATTTACAGGTTCTGGGAGTTAGGACTTCAACATGTATTTTGCATGGGACACAATTTGACCCTCAACAGTAGAATTTAAGTTGACTGCGTGCCTGACATGCCCTTCTTAGCAACTTTTTCTCTGTATTGTCATGCCACAAAGAAAGTGTAGAATTGAGCTTTACACACCCTAGAAAATTTTAGCGTAAGAAACTTGTCCTTAGGAAAAACTGATAAAGGCTAAATAGGATGTGAAAGTCGCTCAGTCATATCTGACTCTTTGTGACCCCATTTTCCAGGCCAGAATACTGAAATGGGTAGCCTTTCCCTTCTCCAGGGGATCTTCCCAACCCAGAGATTGAACTCAGGTCTCTCACATTGAAGGCAAATTCTTTACCAGCTGAGCCACAAGGGAAGCCCAAGAATAGTGGAGTGGGTAGCCTATCCCTTCTCCAGCAGATGTTCCCAACCTAGTAATAGAACTGGGATCTTCTGCTTTGCAGGAGGATTCTTTACCAACTGAACTATCAGGGAAGCCCTGATAAGTAGGTATAACAGGTTCTATATTCAGAAACTCAGACTATGTCAGTATACAGAAGGTTGGCAAATTGATTAAAAAGACTGATTCATGGTTTGTTACTAGTGTTTGTCAACAAGTCAACAGTGGTTAGTCATTGATATTTTTTATATGACCATTAAGTACAAGGTCTTATGTTAGATGTTGTCAAAACACTCAAAAGAAAGAATCCCTTAAAAAAAAAAAAAAAGAAAGAATCCCTTGAGAACCTTTTCAGGAAATGTGAATTGCTGTATGATCAACTGATAAAACTATTGAGGCCCCTTGGGAATAAAGGAATGATTAGGTTAGTTTAATTTAGAATATAAGATACTCCTTTATTTCTTGTCCTATGGAAATAAAATTATTGGTATATGCATAGGGATATGAAAAAAGCCATTTATTAATTTGTCATTAGTTAATTGTAATGTTGCTATCCTTGGCTATCATGTACCCAGAAGATACTCAAATGATGAAAAGATTGTTGATGATATGAAACATCTGTTTAGAGGTTTTAAAGTTACTGTTGACGTTTTTGTGAAGTAGGTCAGTGTTTTATCTTCTCTGCCTTATAGACTATGAGGAAAAGCAGTGTCTCTGGGCAGGCTGGCTATGGAAACTTTATGATAAACTGATTTGAAATGAAGGTTTAATTCCTGGGTTTTAATAAATCATCTCTGTCACCCTTTTGTGAAGAGTTCAGACTTGTAGAACGGGTTGTCTTGGCAGAATCAGAGCTAGAATGAAAAGTTAGGCAGTATTCCCTTGAATGTCTTATATGTGTTTTGGTCAGATACTCTCTTTAACTGTACCAGAAATCTCAGGGACACTTAAGCAGCAACTAGCTATGTCCCCTATTTGATGGTACATTATGGACCACCTGGGAAAGACAGTTAACACTCTGCACAGTTGTGCATACTTAAACTGAAATAAGGTGATCAGATTGCAAGGAGAAACAGTGGGAGCCCCTGTGAGAAACAAGCATGTGTATAAGGCTCCTGGCAGAGAGAGCCACACTTTGGCACAGGACCTAGATATTAGAAAGGAGCATTGATCTGACCATTCTAACCTAATCATCTTCCTAACCTCACTCTAGAGCCAAGCAGTTGTATACCCTAGGATATGAAACTGAGATTATATCATTAGGAATCCCAGTTCTTCTACCTGTGAACGTGAATGTGAACGTGAAGTCGCTCAGTTGTGTCCGACTCTTTATGACCCCATGGACTGTAGCCTACCAGGCTCCTCTGTCCATGGGATTTTCCAGGCAGTACTGGAGTGTATTGCCATTTCCTTCTCCAAGGGATCTTCCCAATCCAGGGACTGAACCTGGGTCTCCCACATCGTAGACAGACGCTTTACTGTCTGAGCCACCAGGGAAGTCTCACTACCTATGAGATACCCATCTTTAAACAAAGTATGTAGAGAAAGGGCATTTCTGTAAAGAATAGAGAGAGAGTCCTACAAAGTGGTCTGCAAGCCAGAGTATGAGGGGAAACTGCGGATAGATGGGGAAAAAGTGGAAACAGTGGGAAATTTTATTTTCTTGGGATCCAGAATCACTGTGGACAGTGACTGTAGCCATGTAATTAAAAGACACTTTCTCATTGGAAGAAAAACCATGAGAAACCTAGACAGCATATTAAAAAGCAGAGACATCACTTTGCTGACAAAGGTCCATATAGTCAAGGCTATGATTTTTCTGGTAGTAACGTATAGATGTGAGAGTTGGACCATAAAGAAAGTTGAACACTGAAGAACTGATGCTTTCAAACTGTAGTGCTGAAGACTCTTGAGAGTCCCTTGGACAGCAAGGAGATCCAACCAGTCCATCCTAAAGGAAGTCAACCCTGAATATTCATTGGAAGGACTGATAGTGAAGCTGAAGCTCCTGATTCAAAGAGCCGCCTCACTGGAAAAGACCCTGATACTCGGAAAGGTTGAGGGCAGGAGGAGAAGGAGGCAACAGAGGATGAGATGGTTGGATGGCATCACTGAATCAATGGACATGAGTTTGAGCAAACTCTGGGAGATAGTGAAGGACAGGGAAGCCTAGCATGCTGCAGTCCATGGGGTCATAAAGAGTCAGATACAACTTAACGACTGAATAACAACAAAAGAAAAGGCAATTCTATAAAGAATAGAGAGAGACTCCCACAAAGTGGACTGCAAGTGAGAGTATGAGGGGGAACGGAGGTCTAGCTGTTTTGGTAAGTTTTTGAGCCAATGGGTGTAAAGACATTGTTAGAATAGGCTACTAGAATACTTAGATTGCTGGGTTTAGAGGACATTCAGGTTGCATTTACCTTTTGGAAATTTAATATTATGGCCAAGTATGTGTTTTAATTATGGTTACCTAATTGTGAATTAAAGTAATGTACCTTTCTGGCCAGCTGCTCTGGGCTAAAATTCTTAGAGCTGGGAATTGGCATAATAAATGTGAATATGAAAGTTAGCAGGTGATACATTTGAAAGTTTAAAATGGGCACCATGAGTTTAGCTTTTAATTTTACCTTAATTTACTTTTGGAACTATGACATTACTTTGTTGATTTTGACTTGTTTTCTCATTGGTGAAATAGGGATGGTTAATGTTAATCTATGATACAGAGTAATAAGGATAATAGCATTAACCCAAATAATGTACAGCTTTGACTAGATAATTTTGTAAAACTGCTTGGTAATTTTGGGACCCTTATCACTTATTACCAAGTTATTAGCTTTATAAAAGACAGTAGAAAAGGATCAAGACAGAACCTCCAAGAGACAGTGTTTTACACTGAATAAAATAGTGACACAAAGTAGCTCAATTATCATAATGAATGTAGCGAATGCTGTTGTGTTTTGTTTTATATCCCTTTAGACTTACCCTTTCAGTGTGTGCCTACTGAATCTCCAATTCCAGCACCTGCATTTCTTTGCCTAAAAGTTTTCTTTGGATGTCAGAAATAGGGAATTAATTCCACTCCGCACACACTCAATCATTGATTAATAACTGATGGAAATTGATGTAAATACTTCACCTCCCCTGCCATCAGGGGGTAGGATGGTATAAAATACTTCTGAGGCAGGTATTCTATACTATTTCTGTGTACTCTGTGGAATTGTCTCAGTTGACCTAATTTGCTTGATAATAGACCCTTTATTATAAGGCTTCTTTCTTTTCATTGTCTCACTTACTTCTTCATGTCCCTACCAGCCCTTCCTGGGGTCTTCTCCAAAATGAATTCTTTGGACTGAAAAGCTTGTCTCTGGGGGAGCTGAAGACAATAATTAATAGCAATGAAAAGTCTGGATCCTGTTTCTATACCTGCTTAGCAGTAAATGGGAGTTTCTTGTGGTCCAAGACAAAGAATATGTACATAGCCACTTAACTCCAACTCCCATTGAAGTTATAACCCTCCTTCTCTTCTCCTACCTGTGCAGTGATCTGGATGGACAATTCCTTTGGGGAGAAACTTCCTTTGTCAGTATCTTTTGGTGATTTGTTTTTTTTTTGCTGTTCAAATTATTCCAGTTAGGAGATTCTAGAATCCTTCTTGCTTGCCAGCATTTTAAGAAGTCTAAGTAGAAGGAAAAGACTGGGAATTCCAGCATTTAGTAAGTAGACTCTAATGCTTAATCCCCCATTTTCAAAATGATACTCATATTCCCCAGTTCAGAGACGTTCTATCTTTTTGCTGTGGTGAGGGAAGGATAGGTGGTGCCCAGATGAAGTTAGAAAGGGGAATCTGAGAGTCTAATTGTTTCTTAGACATACTTTCAACTTAGCTTATTCAAGCTTCCTTTTCTACTCTCCCTTCCAGAAATACCTAGTACTACCAATGTGGTACAAGTTAGGCTGCCACTTGGTCTTCCCCACTGCTTGCTTTGTCTGCTTACCAACTGGGCCCTCTACTTTGCAACTTCCAACATTTTTTGCTGTTGGTTCTTCTGTACTCCTTGATTCTTGTAGGTTTATGCTTTTAAAGCTCAGTGCACATGCTCAATCCAGTATTCTTGCATGGAAAATTCCATGGACAGAGGGACCTGGTGGGCTATAGTCCATGGGGTTGCAAAGAGTCAGACACGACTAAGCAGCTATCATTGTCACTTCACTTCACATGCTCAATCTGCCATCTTTAACTTGAAATCATAGAAGTTAGTTTGCACCAAAGAAAACATAATAAAAGAAGGTTGTATAGCCAGCAGTAGATTGTGTATAGTGCTCCCATAGTTAACTATTTATTTATTTCTGAGCATCTGAGGAAGAACATTCCATGCGATTATTTCTTTTTGGATTATTCATAAAATGATTTTGAGTAATAAAAACATAGACAAAAATGAAAGTTGGGGAAAAAACTAAGATCTTATGATTTTAGTGGCATGAGATATATATTCTCTATTTGTGTAGGGTATTTGTGCTGGGTATCATTGTTTGGGATGTAAGTACTATATGTATGTATTGTACAGGTCCTCTTCTTTTATAGTAGGATGAAATAAGACTATAGCAAGAGTACTTACTTCCTATTGCTTCTGGAAGGTAAAGAATCTGCCTGCAATGTAGGAGACCTGGGTTCGATCCCTGGGTCGGGAAGATCCCCAGGAGAAGGGAATGGCTACCTCCTCCAGTATTCTTGCCTGGAGAATTCCATGGATGGACGAGCCTGGTGAGCTACAGTCCTTGGAGTTGCAAAGAATTAGACATGACTGAGAGACTTTGGGCTTCCCTGGTGGCTCAGATGGTGAAGAATCTACCTACAAAGCAGGAGACCTGGGTTTGATCCCTTCCATTGGGAAAATCCCCTAGAGAAAGGAATGGTTATCTACTACAGTATGCTTGCCTGGAGAATTCCATGGGTAGAGGAGCCTGGTGGGCTGCAGTCCATGGGGTTGAAAAGAGCTGGACATGACTGAGTGACTAACACTTTCACTTTCCCTATGAGAAGTTCAGTCTTTAAATATAAATAACTTAGAAAATTTGGTTAATTTTAATAAAGAATTAAGAATCTTGCTATGGTTACACAGAAGTCTCCAAACAGAACACTAATCCTTCACTTCTGAAACCTGTACTTCTTCAGATACTATTCCTTGGCAAAAAATCTGTGCCATAGTCAATAGTTTTACAATAGGTCTATCAGATCATAATTGTACATTCTAAGATTCCTATTGACTAGTGATTTTTCCCTAAGAGAATGTCTTTCTCCCATCACCCATGGTAGAGTCTATCTTATTATATCTTGAACTGCATTAATTCAGTTAATTTTGTATGTAGCATATTTGTTAAGTTAAAGAATTCTGTGGGTGGTTTTTCTATCATGACTGTTTTGCCTCTTAGACTTAAAAGCCTGAGCCTACCTAAGGAAATTCACTTTTCAAAACTCCAGACTTAACGTATGATGAAACTTAAAAGAAAAACTCTTGGCTGAGTTTGAATGCTGAGAGCCAGCTAAGTGGTTTTCTCTGTCTGGAGAAAATTGGAAAAAGGGAATTATTAAGCCCAGCAAATGTAGTTGCTGATGGAAATGCTGACATACTGGTCTTGCTTGGTGCCACTGTTGTAAGAAGTCGATCAGTATTAGATGCATTGTAAGAGCTGCTGCTTATGTGCAAGTTGTGTCTTGTAGACTGTCACACATAAATAAACCCCTTCAAAAAATGTTAAGTGATTTTCATAAAAAACATTTATTTTGTTCTCTGTCGTAAGCCAAATTCTTGTTGTTTATGGCTTCCTGTACCCAACAGTTCCTGATTGTCTCAAAAAGCAAAACATATCCTGCATGGATTAAGCTGCTGAAATGCCTCTCAGGCATTGTTTATGAGTCTGCTGTCTTTATTTTCAGAGAGAAAGCGAATACTTTAATGTCTTCCATATTCCATAAATCTGTCCCATGCTGCAATTCAAAGCTGTGTGTGTTTTTGTTAGAAGGTACTTCTGGTTGTACTTAGGGAAGAAAAGCTGCTTAAGAATGTTAGTGAATATTTGGGTGGTGGTGGCAGACTCCCCTAAAAAGGATTTGTACTGGTTAAAAGGGCTCTTGATTTTTTCGCTCAGGAAAGAAGTCACCAAAGGTGCTGTTAGAGTTAGTAGTAGTGTAGCAGCTCTTTGATTGCTTTGCACCAGTCAGTTTCCTGTTTGGCTCATCCTTTGAGACCAGTTTTCCCTCCAGGCAGGCTTGCTGATTTACCACTTTGACTGTACTGCTAAGTAGCATATTGAGTGTGCTTGTCTAGTGTTGTCAGTAGAGGGAAACTGGACTTCACTTCTCCCCAAAACTCTGTCTCTGGAGACTGAGCAAAATGTAATCTGAGCTGGAGGTCAAAGTTTGCTTTTTTCTTAACTTTTTTTTTTTTGAAAAAATGTCAAACATGCAGAAAAGCTGAAAGAATTGTACAGTTAAAAGTCACACTTATCTACCACCTAGATTCTACAGTTACCATTCTACAATACTTGTTTTGTTATCTAATCTATTAATATTATTCCTCAACCCATCACATCTTTCTTTAAAAAATGAATTTCAAGGTAAATCTGAGACATCAGTACACTTCATCTCTAAATACTCCAGCATGTATAACATTAACTCGAGTTCAGTATTCATTTGACTATTTCTTTGAGGTAAAAGGTGGTGCTAGTGGTAAAGAACCCACCTGCCAATGCAGGAGACATAAGAGACGCCGGTTTAATCTCTGGGTTGGGACGATCCCCTGGAGGTGGGCATGGCAACTCACTCCAGTATTCTTGCTTGGTGAATCCCCAGTGGACAGAGGAGCCTGGCAGGCTACAGTCCATGGAGTCACAAAGAGTTGGACATAACTGAGGTGACTGCATGCATGCATGCATAATATGTACAAATCTGAAGTGTGTTTTTAGTAAGTATATACAGTGTTTAACCTAACCCCTGTCAAGATATAGGACATTACCATCGCCTTAGGAAGTTCTCTATACTCCTTTCTCCTTGGTCCTCTACTCTTTTCTTCCCAGAGACAACCATTTTTTTCCATTACAGATTAATCTTGCCTTTTGTAGAACATCATATAAGTGGAATCATACAATATGTATTCTTTTATATAAGTCTTCTTTCAGTCAGCATAATGATTTAGACATACATTTATATGGTTACATGTTTAAATAGTTCATTCTTTTTCATTGCTGAATTTTATTCTCTTACATGAAATTAACAGTTTGTTTATTCATTTTCCAATGGACGGACACTCAAGATATTTCAGCTTTTGGCCATTATGACTAAAGGTACTCTGAACACTCTTATGTAAGTCCTTTGTGAACATTTGTTTCATTTCCCAGGGTAAATATACCTGGAGGTGGAATTCTGGGTCACAATTTTATGAGACTGACAAACCTTTTTGCAAGTGGTTGTCCCATTTTATACCCTATTAATATATGAAAGTTTCAATTGCTTTTCCTCCTTGCTAACATTTGTGTTTTCATTGTGTTCAACATTTATTTTTGTTTTAATATCAGAATGATAAGAGATGGAAGGGACATAAAACCAAGTTGTATCAGCTCAAATAGTGAATTTTCTGCCCTGATGTTGGATGTGGAGTGAGGAATACACAAAGAAAAATAAAACAGAAAGTTGGACTGATAAGACAGATGAAAAAGGACTGGACAGCCACCAGGGCTGAAGACACTTCAGGAATTTGGGAAAAAGTATAGATGTTAGCTTACAGAGTTAAATTTAATTGATTTTTTCCAACATAAAAACATTTTAATTGTTTTGATATTCATGGGAGGGATTAATATTCATTATTTAAAAATTTCATACACTATATAATGGTATAGGTAATGAGGAATGTGGGAATCATTCCAAAATCCCACAGCTCACAGATAACATTTTGGTGAAAAGATTTTATATTTTCTTTATGGATTAACAAGAATCACTTATATATACATGTCAGTATATAGATATTTGCAAAAATGAACTTAGAAAAATTTTTGTAAACTATATAATCTTTCATTCACATCTTAGACATAGTGCACATAAGTATATCAAATCACTTAAGATGTTTTATATGGTATTTGTATAATTATATAAATTATTGTATATAGTGGTATAATATATAATTTTTCCTGTTTTTCTGGACATTGGATTGTTTCTAATTTTTTTTTCCTTTCTAATATTTTTAAAGTAGTTCTTTTTTACTGTGTAAAACTTTATGCTAGGCACTGGGTGGGCAGGGTTGAGGAAAGCAAAGAATCAAGAATGAAAAAGACATAGTTCTGCCTTCTAGGAACTCACAAGCCAGTGAAACTGAATCAGATGCTAAAAGCTTTCAAAGTACGTGTTTTTCTAACTTTGAGTGTGCAGAGTGTGTGGTGGTTTGTGCAAAAGCTCTTTAAGTGAGATTTAATATTACTATTGCTTGTCAGTCCTTTGTCATGTACCTGGGCAGAGATTGCCAAATTTTGATAGAGTTTGCTATTCTAAGAAGTATTTTAAACAAGTTGCAGTTTAGTAATAAAACACTCTACCTGTGGTTTTTCATGTGTGACTCCACAGAACCTTAGTATTGCATGAGATCTTTATAAGGGTTCATTGAAAGAAAGAATCATTTTAGAGAGTGTGTCTTTACCAGTGTTTACATGTAATCCCACAGTAAGATTTCAGTAGGTTATAAAACAAGACCGCAGAATAGCTTCATAGTTTCTGCTTTAACTAATGTGAAATCAAGTTGGACTTTTTTCTTATAGATTTCTTATTAGGTATGTTTATAAAGTCAGAGCAAAATCAGTTTCAATAGTATTATTTGGTAACTTTGTTACCATCTGACTTAAATGTTTTAAAATTATTGAATGAGTGAACAGTTGGTTTTCTCCTGTGCTTTCTCCTTATCTCTTATAGTTACCCTGTGGTTTATTTTCGAGCCCATCATTTCTCCTTTCAAAAGTACTCTAAAACATATTTTCTTCCAGGAATCTTCTTACAGAGTTTTCTTACAAAAGGGAGAGCAAAGAAGATGGAGAAAATGATAGAAATAGAAAAACAATAAAATATGTCTAGGAGTTTGTGCACTTTTACTGTTACTATTCTCTGAATTTTATCTGGTTTAAATTGTGGTCTTCAACTCCAGGGATCTTGTTTCTTGAATAGAATAAATAATGTCAGCCTATCCATTTGTGAAAATGGAATCTTAGGAAGAAAGAGCAGATGGTTGGAACCACTGTGTTTCTTACCCAGCTGGGAAAGATACTATTTTCAAATGTTATTTCCATTGTGTTTAATATGGCTCAAGGGCCTATTTCCAGCACCTTTTTTATTTGGCCATGTGTTTTGCCCAACGCATGGTGCAAAAAGGAACTCTGGTCAAGACTTTGATTATAGGAATTAACCAGGCATTGTGACTAGCAAAATTAAATGCCTTCACAGACAGATTGTATTAGTTCTTTTTTTTTTTTAGATACTCTAGTTAGAAATAACTTTATGAATTTAGGCCATCCTGTTTCATTGCCAGTGGAGAGAAGGGACCTAGAAAGTTGTCATTTTCTATGGTCTATGCCTCTGGCAGCAAAAGCATTTTCAATTGTTAATATTGTTTTTAGCAGATTAAGAGCACAATATTGTTGTGACTGGTGTATATTAGGCAATCAATGAACATGTGTTTGGAGTAAACGCCCTTTCTTACCAAAAAACAGTGTCATCTACTTTTTCTGAGCTCTGAGGCATGAAGCTGGTTTTTTTAAGATGGAAACTTGCATGGCTAACATTTTATATACTTGGTTAAAAGTATAGATTTCACTTAAACATTAGACCTCTGCTTTGGACAAATGCTTTCACATACTGTTATTATTTAGTAGCTAAATTGTGTCTGAGTCTTTTGTGACCCCATGGACTGTAGCCTGTCTCCAACTTTCTCTGTCCAGGAGATTTCCCAGGCAAGATTACTGGAGTGGGTTGCCATTTCCTTTTTCAGGGCTTCTTCCTGACTCAGGGATTGAACCTGCATCTCCTGCATTGGCAGGCAGATTCTTTACCACTGACCTACTGGGGAAGCCCTTTCATATGCTGCTCAATAGATTATCTTGTATCTCATTGAAATTTATGTCAACATTGGAAATTATGTCTATATTGAAATCTCTTGTCAAGATTCTTATCGATTCATTCACTCAGCTCTTATTGAAAGCCTGTATCATATCAGGTTTTGTGCTTGAAATTTGAAGGCTTAAAATACATAGATCTTGCCCCTAAGCAGCCTAGAACCTAATGAGCATGATAGCCTAGTCAGTGATTACAGTATAATACCATGGTGGAGGTATGCATGTAGGGTTTTGTGCTCTCAGAGAGGCATCTACATCATACTGAGATGTTCTGAGAGTGAAAATGAGATGGCTAGATGAATAAGGGTGAGATCCTGTTCTAGGCAAAAGAAAATCATCTATGTTAGGGATTTAAGGTAAATAAATCGCTGGTGGCTCAGATGGTGAAGAATCTGCCTGCAGTATAGGAGGCCCACATTCAATCCCTGGCTCAGGAAGATCCCCTGGAGAAGGGAATGGCAACCCACTCCATTATTCTTGCCTGGAGAATTCCATGGACAGAGGAATTCCATGGACAGAGGATTCCAACCAGGTGGGCTACAATCCATGTGGTTGCAAAGAGTCGGACACGAGAATTCCATGGACCGAGAATTCCATGGACACGAGAGTTCCATGGACAGAGGATTCCAACCAGGTGGGCTACAATCCATGTGGTTGCAAAGAGTTGGACACGACTGAAGTGACTTAGCATAGGGATTGAAGATTTTATTCATAGAACTACATTGAGGCCTGAGTGAAGGGTATATTTGTGGAAGTGTAGAGATGAGAACAAGGAAGTATGCTCTAACTAAATGATGATGGGCTTTATAATAAGTTTAAGAAGTTAGAATCTTATCCTTTTTTTTTTTTTTTAAGCTTAGTCAAATTGGTTTACTGAAAACAAAGAAACAAATTCTTCCCCCGTCAGAATCTCATAGCCATGACTCGGCTGGACCACATCACTTCAAAGATATAGGGTATTATTCTTAAAGCTATTATTGAAAAGTTTAAGGACGATCTCAACAGAGTTGTATGTATAAAGAATTACATGTATAAAATCCCCTTTGACAGCCATCAGAGAATAAGTTAAAGAATGACCAACCTGGAGACAGGGATTAATAACTTTGAAGTTAAAAGATGAAACATCATGAGTTTTCCCACTGTTTGTTTCTCTTTTTTTTCTGTAATTAGCTTAGTCTAAGGCAGAGAGTGGTGGGGTGAAATGGGACGGGAGTAAGAATGATGTTTGGAAAGGAGTAATAATAGCAATAATGAGTAAGATTTGAGTGCTTTGTATGTGTTGGATATTATTCTAATAGATGCTTTACATGAATTATCTCATTGTCATTTTATTCTTTACAACAACTTCAGGTAGTGTTATAGTATCCCTATTTTACAAATGAGGAAACAGAAGCAGAGGCAAAGTTAAAAAAATTACTTGTCTAATGTAACAGAGTGACAGAGCCAGAATTTAAACCTAGACAGCCATGCTCAGAACACATATTTTTAAATACTTTTAAAAATAATATCAGACTGAAAATTTACAGAAGTTGTACAAAGAAGTCTATATACACTTTATCCAGGTTGCTTAAATGTTAGCATTTTACCATATTTGCTTTACCCATCTCTCTCTACATATAGTTAGACATAATATTAGTTTTTTTTCCAAACAGTTACAGACATAATTCCCCCTTTAAAAAATGCATTCTGTTAAAAAATACGTTCTCTTAAAAAATGCGTTCTCTTATATATTCTCATATATTATCTTTTATATTCACATTTGCAAAGTCAGGGAATTAATATTCGTATTGTTATTGTTTAGTTGCTAAGTTGTCTCTCTTTTGCTTCCCATGGACTGTAGCCCGCCAGGCTCCTCTGTTTATGGGATTTGCCAAGCAAGAATACTGGAGTGGGTTGTCATTTCCTTCTCCAGGGGTTCTTCCCGACTCAGGGTTCGAACTCATATCTCCTGCTTGGCAGACGAATTCCTTACTACTGAGCCACCTGAGAAGTCCCCATATCCGTATTATCCAATCTATGCTATGCTAAGTCACTTCAGTCATGTCCGACTCTGTGCGACCCCATAGATGGCAGCCCACCAGGCTCCCCTGTCCCTGGGATTCTCCAGGCAAGAACACTGGAGTGGGTTGCCATTTCCTTCTCCAATGCATGAAAGTGAAAAGTGAAAGTGAAGTTGCTCAGTCGTGTCCAACTCTTAGTGACCCTATGGATTGCAGCCCACCAGGCTCCTCCGTCCATGGGATTTTCCAAGCAAGAGTACTGGAGTGGGGTGCCATTGCCTTCTTCAACTTATCCAATCTATAAACCTTATTTAATTGAAAAAATTTAAAGATCTTATTGGCTTTATTCAGTGATTCATGAATCAGGCAGCATCCAGTCTAACAGGTAGATAAGATCTCTCTAAAATTTTATAAAAGAAAAAAAATTGTCCCCAAATCCAATCCAGGATCACCTGTTCAGAGTTTGTGCTCTTAATCTCTGCATTGTATAGTCTTCCCACAGGCTGGTCACCACTGCTAGTATTAAATACTACCAGAATCATTGTCTCTAGCTAAGCTATGAGACATGTTATGTCTCAAGCTATGTTCCATGTTTCTTTTGAAATCTTCTATCACCATTTCTGTCAGCTCAAAGATTTAATAATCATGGATCCTGTTTTTCTCTTTTTCAGAATTTTTTTCTCCAGTTATAAGTATACACTCTACCTTTTCTGTCACTTTCTCCCAATTCATTTTACAGCTTATATACCATTAGTGAAGTCCCATGACACTACCAATTTTTTAGAATTTTACAGTGTTAGAAATTTCATTTTCTTCTAAACTTCCTTTCTTCTCTCCTTGACAATAAACCTCCAAAACCGTAATATTTATTAACAGATTATATCTAAGGGACCCACATGTCCCTTATTTACCTTAAGATGTCTTTTTTTTTAGAACTGGAATTCTCTCTTGTTTTTAATTGAACTATAGTTGATTTACAGTGTTGTGCCAATCTCTGCTGTACAGCAGATTAACTCAGTTATACACGTATATACATTCTTCTGTAATATTCTTTTCCATTATGGTTTATCACAGGATATTGAATATAATTCCCTGAGCTATACATTGGAAACTTGTTGTTTATCCATTCTAAATGTAATAATTTGCATCTACCAGTCATCTACCAACCCCAAACTCTGAGTCCATTTCTCTCCCCACCCAGCTTGGCAACCTCAGTTTTGTTCTCTATGTCCATAAGTCTGTTTCTATTTTGTAAATAGATTCATATGTGCCATATTTTAGGTCCTGCATATATTTGTCTTTCTCTTTCTTAGTTCACTTAGTGTGATAATCTCTGGCTGCATCTATATTGCTGCAAATGGCGTTACTTTTGTTCTTTTTTATGGCTGAGTTGTACTCCACACACACACACACACACACACACACCATGTCTTCTTTCTTTCTTTCTTTCTTTATCATTGATCAGCAGTGTAGGATGGCTCCCTTTTCTCTACACCCTCTCCAGCATTTGTTACTTGTCGACTTTTTAATGATGGTCGTTCTGACTGATGTGAGGTTATGTTTCATTGTAGTTTTGATTTGCACTTCTCTAATAATTAGTGATGTTGAACATCTTTTCATGTGCCTATTGGAATTCTTAACCTGTGGCCCATTAACCTGCAATAAGTTTATGTTTTTGCAGATATTTCTGGAGAGAGTGATCTTATCTTTCAATGGAATCTTAAAGTAATTGATAGCCAAGAATGATTTTTAAGAATTGTCTAGTTAGTTTGTTAATTTCTAGAATGGCGAAATTGTATCTTGAGGGGTTGTGTGTGTGTGTGTGTGTGTGTGTGTATGTGTCTTATGAAATCCTAGTAGACAATAAAACAGTCGGTCCTAGCAAATTTTAATCAAGTGCACTTTTTGAAAATTTATACTGTACACTAATTTGATGTGTGCACGTGCACGTTAGTACATCTTTGTTCCTAATTTAAACAGACTGCTATTGTGTATGTTTCAGCTATTAGCCTGTTTCTGTTCCTTAGTAACAGTCCTATCTACTTCTTATTGCTGCCTCTTCCAGGGAACCAGTGCCAATCCAGTCACACTATTTTACTACTGGGCAGTGAAATCAGATTGCACACTAGTGGCAGCCGCATTTACAGGCACTGAAACAGAAATTGGTAATCGTATTACAGATGTTCAGTAAGTCACATTTCATGACCAGCTTTACAAGAAAATATTGCAAGTGTGAACAGCTGTTGGTACATTGCATTTGCATTTCTGAAATTTCAAGTGAGGATAAAACATTAGCAGCTGTGATAGACGGATTCCTGCATTTGCCCTAGTGCCTCAGGGTATGTAACACACTGATGTCATCAGACTGTCAGGGTCCTGCTGAGAAGTGTGGAGAGAGGGAGAATCTAAGAGATGAAAATAGGTTTGTTATTCTTTTAAGCTTTTACTTTTTTTTTGTTTTAAAATCTAGATAGACCTACTGGAATCTAGCAATTCCCATAGTCAGTGAAAGAGGTTTTGATATAGAAATTCCAATAGTTGATTGTCCTCAGACTGTGTATGCCTTAAAAATATTAAATAGTTATCTCTCTTGTAGATTGACCATTTTTAAATTTTGTCTGTTCTAAATTGTGTGCCTTTATGAGCTTTTAATTCTGCTTTGAATTTATTTGAGTTTCGTCTTCTGTCTTCACTTAAGGCATTGTTGAGGAACTCTTTTATGAGATCCAAATGCTTGAGGCCTGAATTAAACTTTATTGATGAAATTACTTTAAGCTCACTTCTCATAATATTTATTAATAAATTATTTTTTCTTTCTCCTCTAGGAGTTATGAAATAAACTGTCAAGGAATATACCACTGTTTGACTTTTGGGTCCACTGAAGCTCAATGTGTAATGCTTTGGAGAGGGTCCAGATAAAACTATTCAGCAGGATTTAAAGTGTGAAGAGTAGGCTTGAAGGCGTTGAGTGCCTAGAGCTGTGAAAGAAAGAATTGGGGAGGAGCTGAAAAGGATCAGTCTCCAGTAAGGATCGATTTCTTATAAATTTGAAAGTAGTTAGTTATTCTTTACTGTTGTGCACTCATTGTCCCCATTTTGTTGAACTGTAGAAAGGAAGGTCTAGAGTTTGGTCTCTGATAACTGAGAATTAGGTTATAAATTAGGACTGTGTGGATTCTGAAACACTGAAGTATATTCCAAAAGTTAGCAGGTTTTTGGTCCAGTGATACTAGTAAGAAAGGTAAATTTAATGTTTTGTTTGGAATGGTTTATTTTAGAAGACTCTTGAAGATATTTTAGTCTAAGATTTAGATTCTGAAACTACAACTTAGTGGATCTTATGGGAAGAACAGTAAGTCATTTGTGTGTTTTTTGTTGTTGTTGTTGTTGTTTGTTTGTTTCTGGCTCATTTGGCTCCAGAGCAGCACTCTGATGTGTCATAATGTGGGTTAACACAGAACTTCTTTGTTTTGGGTCTTTTTTTGTATGTGTATAATTCCTTCCTTGTTTGAAAACAAAAATAGTTTTTCAGTCATTGGTAGTATCTCCTTCAGCTGTTTAGGAGGCAAAAGATCTTGTGATCTGATTGTTTATCAAGAATATATTTGACATCTGATTAAACAAGGATGCTTTTTCTTGCCTTCTTTTAGTTAGAACTTTTGCCTCTGTTTTGGAAATAGCATTTGGTGGTTCCCCCTCCACTCTCAACCACTAGACTTGTTAATCTTATTGAAGTCTTGAGATTTTATATGCAGCCTGTGCAGGTAGCCAGATGCCATATGCTGTTAATTTCTGATTCCATGAAGGCCAGATCATACAGCTGGAAATGATTGAAAGGAAAAGCATGTTCTTTTGTTTAACAAGACAAAGCCTATTGTGTACTCTGCTTCTGATACTTAAAAGATGTATTTTTTTTTTTCCTTACTGCATAGTATGTAGGGCTAAAAGTTTTGAACTCTTCACTTCAGAAATTACTTTTCCAGACAGAAGAGCATAACAATGTTTGTATAAATTGTTCTCTGGAACATGACTGATAGTGTTTACAACATTTCTATGACATTTTGATCCAGTGGGGAGTACTTGGTGAGGTATTTAAAGTGCTTTTCACTAAATCAGATGCTTTGTACTGTTTGAACCTTTAAAAAAAAATTATTTGAAAGGTTGAGCTGAGAGACAGAAAATGGCCAGGTCCTTCTCTAAAGACTAAGAATGGCTTATCATAAGCAAAACTAATTTTCTTCCCTCAAAAATAGAAAAACAACTTCTTTTTTAACTAGAGTGAGATGCATACATATTGGTTCAGAGCTTTTTTATTCATGTCAGCCCTTTCATAGGGGCTGTGTGTAGAGTCTACCTGCCATTCAATGAGAATTCTTTAGAAAAAGCCATTCAGTGTGTGTGTGTGTGTGTGTGTGTATGTGTGTGTGTTTAAATTCTACTGCAGAGGAAGTTATAGCTTGATTCAGATATCAGGGACATATTAGTAGAACATAGAAGAAAGTACTACATAAGTGTCTCTATTGAGCCAAAGATAGAGTATACATCGAGAAATCTGTGTTTTGAACATTGTTTTTTTCTAATCCTGATGCTTGACATGTGAGTTGAAGACATTTAGCTGCTTGAAACTGCCTCAGGGGAGCTCACAAGCTATAAAAACTCCACAACATAATTATTTAAGTAATTGACTCAGTTTGTATCATCAGTTACTTACAGAGAATCCCAGCTTTTAATGGTGATTTTTTTAAGGCATTCTGTTTAGACTACTGCTGCTGCTGCTGAGTCGCTTCAGTCGTGTCCGACTCTGTGCGACTCCATAGACGGCAGCCCACCAGGCTCCCCTGTCCCTGGGATTCTCCAGGCAAGAACACTGGAGTGGGTTGCCATTTCCTTCTCCAATGCATGGAAGTGAAAAGTGAAAAGTCAAGTCACTCAGTCGTGTCCTACTCCCAGCGACCTCATGGACTGCAGCCCACTAGGTTTCCCTGTCCATGGGATTCTCCAGGCAAGAGTACTGGAGTGGGGTGCCATTAGTGGAATGTTTAAATGCTGTCTTTAAACTGGGAAGTGATCATTTTCAGCATTTTATTTAATTTCTATTTTTTAATCAGCCATAGAAATTTTGCATCACAGAATTCCAGATATGAAAGTCAATGCAAAGTTCAAATAACTTAGTGATATGCCCTGATCATATATCATTTATCAGTAACAGACTTTGGGATTGGACTATGCTATGTACATACTTGTATAAATCATCACAGAGCAAGATATTTTAGTTTTGCCTGTTTTGAGTGGCATATGAAGAAACAGGTCAATCTTATTTTGTAGATGGGCTACATAATGAAGTTGGCTCTTTACCTAAAGATATGAAAGAAATATATTTAAGGAGCATTCCAGCATCATTATTAAGCACATTTATTGTTGTGTATTAGGCAATTTAGATGGAGAAGGCAATGGCACCCCACTCCAGTACTCTTGCCTGGAAAATCCCATAGACGGAGAAGCCTGGTAGGCTGCAGTCAATGGGGTCACTAAGAGTCGGGCACAATTGAGCAACTTCACTTTCACTTTTCACTTTCATGCATTGGAGAAGGAAATGGCAACCCACTCCAGTGTTCTTGCCTGGAGAATCTCAGGGACAGAGGAGCCTGGTGGGCTGCTGTCTATGGGGTCGCACAGAGTCGGACACGACTGAAGCAACTTAGCAGCAGGCAATTTAGATAGTCAAATGGACACTGTCTGCTCTGTAGGCCTTTGTATGCTAAACCAGATAAACATTGTTTGTTTAACATCGGTTTCCAGTCAGATGCACAATCTTTTTAAAGGTACATATATCATTACTACTGGATAGATATAGATGATCGAAATAAATGGACATCTGCAGAAATGCGTCTTCGTGTGTACAAGAGTATGAAAAGTAAGTGAAGAACATTGAAAGTTGAGCTAACACTGGTTCCAAGACTATTAATGAAATGCTTTGTATGAGACGTGGAACTTTGGATTTGAAAGATTGTTAAAGGTAGAGAACTTGATAGTCTATAAAAGACAGGACTTTCCTAATCATAGAGCAAGATCTGAGAAAAATCTCAGAAGAAAGGTGATGTCGTTGAAGGGAGATTGGAAATATGCTTGTTTGATAGAGGTACAAAGGACCAAACTAGGGAAACAGGGAATTGGGATAATTGAGACTTCCTAGTGAAACTCACTGAAATGAAGAAATCATAGTTTTGTAAAATCAAAATGGTAAAGGATATCATTTAAGTCATATAATCTAACCTTTCCACCAGTATAAAAGTCTTTCTTCAGTATTACTAATAATCGAAGTGAAGAAAGGAAAGTCCCTCAGTCGTGTTCGACTCATTGTGACCCCATGGACTATACAGTCCGTGGAATTCTCCAGGCCAGAATACTGGAGTGGGTAGCCTTTCCCTTCTCCAGGGAGTCTTCCCAACCCAGGGATCGAACCCAGATCTCCTGCATTGCATGTGGATTCTTTACCAGCTGAGTCACCAGGGAAGCCCACTAATAATTGAAAGGAATTTTTAAATGTTTAAAAAACTCTTTGGTCAGTCAATAAATGCTTACTGAATGTCTGCTGTGTGTCACACACTGTACTATTATTAATGTAGATACGAAGGAAATAGATACAGTCTTCTGCTCATGAATTTTACTGTCTAATTGAGAGTTGATGGTGGATGAAGAATAATCTTAAGGGGCTTAAAAACTAAATATATACTTATAACTTTGCGATAAGAATTATTTTCTTTCCAGTTACAGAAACCTAACTCTAATTACCTTCACCAAAAAAAATAGGGGGAACTTGCTGGTATACATAATTGAAAGTTGTAGGAATGGATCTACAGATGGATCTAATGTGCTCATTATATCTACTTTTCTTTGTGATGACTTAAGGAGACTTTTTCTGCCAGGTGGCAAGGATAGCCATGAGCACCTCTAGGCTTACATAATATTAGACAGTCAGTACTTCTCTTAACTTCAGTAAAAGCTCAGAAAAGGACTCAGCTTGAGTCATATGCTTAATCTTAAACTATGATGACCAGACGAATGGGGTACTCTAGCTAGCCAGTGTAACTTGGCAGCAATCCCCAACCTTTTTGGTAACAGGGATGGGTTTCATTATTTTTCCAGGGACAATTTTTCCAGGGACGAGTTAGAGGGTGGGGCTGGTGGGAGGAGAGATGCAGGTGGTACTAAGAGTGATGAGGAGCAGTCCAGGGGTTGGGGACCCCTGTTATATGGGCAACCTTGTGTGGGGAAGACAGAGAATATCACTGACAGTCACATTCATTTATTCCATAAATGCTAATACTAATATGCTCCAGACCAATTGAACCTGAATCAATGAGGATGGGGCCTGGGCGATGGTAAATTTTAAAAGCTTCCCAAGTAATTCTATGTATCCAGTCTAGATTAATGCTGATATAGGCCTTGAGTTAGTATAAAGACTTACTTTTGAGTGAGAAGGAAGCCTTTGGAGGGTTTTGACTAGAAAAGAATTGATCACTTTTTTGACTCTTTGGATACATCACTCTCACTGCTGTGTGGAATACAGACAAAGAGGGTAGAAATAGAATAAGAAGACCAGGTAGGAGGCAATTTTAATAATGCAGGCATGAGAGCATATAGTTTAGATAAGACTGTACTGCTGGAAAAGGGTTACACTCTGGATTTAGTATATTTTCAGTGTGGAACCAATGGGTGGATTAAGTAGGGTTGTAGAATAAAGAGATACCAGGAATGACTCTAAGGCTTTTGGTTTGAATAGCTCAAAGAATAGAATTGCTCTTTACTGAATGGAGAAGAACGTGGGTGGAGTAGGTTTTGGTGGAGGAGAAGGGACTGGGAGAGGGAGTCAAGAGACAAGGGTTTGATCCTTGTGTCAGGAAGATCCCTTAGAGTAGGAAATGGCAACCCACTTTAGTGTTCTCACCTGGGAAATCCCATGGACAGAGGAGCCTGGTGGGCTACAGTGCCAGGGGACACACAGAGTCAGATGCAGCTGAGCACACGCATGCACACATACTACGGCAGAGATGCCTGTAAGACTTGTGAGTACAGTGTTTAGTAGGGTGATGGGATTTATGAGTCTGTGGTTCAGGGGAACGGCCTCAGGTTGTGATATAATTTTGAGACTCATTATAGAACTGGAAGGGTTTCCCTTGTGGCACAACTGGTAAAGAATCCACCTGCAATGTGGGAGACCTGTTCGATTACAGGATCTTTTGGGAAGATCCCCTGGAGAAGGGAAAGGTTACCCACTCCAGTACTCTGGCCTGGAGAATTCCATGGACTATATAGTCCATGGGATTGCAAAGAGTCAGACACGACTGAGTGACTTTCAGATAGAACTGGATGGATCACCTAAAAGGGTAAGCATTGATAAAGAAGACATCTAAGGCCTAAGCTCAGGAACCTCTCCAAAACTGAGAGGATGAGGAAAGGACCTGTAACTAGCAAAACAGATTAAGAATGTGTGTCTGTGTGTGTGTTAGTTGCTCAGTTGTGTCCGACTCTTTGCGACCCCATGGACTGTAGCCCACCAGGCTCCTTTGTCCATGGGATTCTCCAGGCAAGAATACTGGAGTGGGTTGCCATTTCCTAGAAGAGAGTTATTCCAGGTTTTGTTTTGTTTTTATAATGAAGAAAGCTTTTAGTATGAAGGAAAAGAAGTTTGGAGAAAGAAATATTGTGTGACAAATAATAGTATCATATGCTATAGGATCTTGAATGCCATTTTGAGGAATTTGGGCTTCTTCCTTTAGCCCAATAATTTATAAACATCAGGGAGCATGATTAGGTTTGTGTTTTAGGTAGGCTTGCTGGTTAACATTGTGATGGCCAGGTTAAATGAGAAGGGAGAGACTGCAAAATTTCAGGGGAGAGGTGATACAGTTTAATGTACCAGTTCAGCTCTGTCAGACCCAATGCTGCCTTTTTCTAAGAAATATTTAATGCCCCTGTTTACAGTTCTTAGTAAAATAAATAGATAATATAATCTACCTCTGTATATGATTCAGAAACTAACATAGTACCCTAACTCTAGTATAAAGGAGAAATGAAAGTAAGTTGCAATAAAATATTATAACAAAAAAAAATTATATATAACTTGACTTGTAAAGTGTTATTACACTCCATCCATGTGTGCATGAGTGAATCTGAAGCAGACACCATTAACACCATACAATTCTTACAGATGTGAATCCAGAAAATAGAACTGAGCCTGTGTATTTTAAAAAAATGTTTATTAAGCAGCTTATCCGGTGCGGCTCCTACGTGCACTGTAGTATTGTAGTATTAATTGTAGTATTATTGTGGTATTAATTCCTCATATTTTTGAGCTCTGAAGCATATAAAAACAAATAGATAAAAATGGTATTTACCCCTTTATTGGAGAAGGAAATGGCAACCCACTCCAGTGTTCTTGCCTGGAGAGTCCCAGGGACAGGGGAGCCTGGTGGGCTGCCGTCTCTGGGGTCACACAGAGTCGGACACGACTGAAGCGACTTAGCAGCAGCAGCACCCCCTTTATAAATCAGAATCTTTTTTTTTTTTTACTTTGTTTTTCCCTCTTATTTGAGAAAAAAATAAATGATCTTTGTTAGCTTAGACTGCAGTTACATTTTGGGTAAGAGAAACTTCACAGTGAACCTCCCACATTTTCATTGAGTGTTATGAAGATTTTTTGACTACCTTTAGTGGTTGGAACTTTTTTTTTTTTTTTTGCTGCAAAAACCTTTATTGTTTCCATTTGGTCCAAGGCTTTAGAGAGGGCTCCAGGGTGTTAAAAAGTTGCCTAGTGGCTGCAGAGAGGGGCTTCAGGCAGCCCTGATGTTAGGTGGGCTCCTCAAAGGCCACTGGTTTCCAGAAGCTCCTAGTCGTGCTTGAGGGTGAGCCTTTCGAAGAGATACTCGCCCAACCCAGCCTGGAGACCAGCCAGCCTGTGAGGGTTGGTCAGGTGGTCACCCATTTTCTTGATGAGTTTCACTTCCTCATCTAGGAAGTGGTTCTCCAGGAAGTCACAGATGTGGGGGTCTGTGTGGGCAGAACCCAGGTCATGTAGATCCAAAAGGGCCTGATCCAGGTTCTTCTCTACGAGAACGGCGGCTTCCATAGTGTCCTGGGTTTTACCCCACTCATCTTGAGATGGCTTCTGCATGTCCAGGAAGAGGACACGGCCGGCACGCTGGTTTTGCATTTTCGAGAGAGACTCCATGCCCTCGCGCTTCTCCTTGGCCAGTTGCGAAAAAAGTGACCCACACCCACACATTGTATAAACATTGTAATGTAATGTAATACTCTATTATATATATGTACCACAACTTCTTTATCCATTCATCTGTCGATGGACACCTAGGTTGCTTCCATGTTCTAGCTATTGTAAATACTTCTGCAGTGAACTATGGGATACATGTGTCTTTTTCAATTTTGGTTTCTTCAGAGCATATGCCTAGGAGTGGCATTGGTCATATGGTGGTTTTATTCCTAGATTTTAAAGAAATCTCTATACTGTCTTCCATAGTGGCTGTATCAATTTACATTCCCACCAACAGAGCAAGAGCATTCACTTTTCTCCACACCCTCTCCAGCATTTATTTTTTGTAGACTTTTTGATGATGGCCATTCTGACCAGTGTGAGGTGATATCTCATGGTGGTTTTGACTTGTATTTCTCTAATAATGAGTGATGTTGAGCATCTTTTCATGTGTTTTTGAGCCATCTGTATGTCTTCCTTGGAGAAGTGTCTGTTTAGGTCTTTTCCCCACTTTTTGATTGGGTTTTTTCTGGTATTGAGTTATATGAGCTGCTTGTGTATTTTGGAAATTAATCCTTTGTCCATTCTTTCATTTGCTATTATTTTCTCCCATTCTGAAGGCTGTCTTTTCACCTTGCTCATAGTTTCCTTTGCTGTGCAAAAGCTTTTGAGTTAATCAGTTCCCATTTGTTTACTTTTGTTTCTATTTCCCTTACTATAGGAGGTGGGTCATAGAGGATCTTGCTTTGCTTTATGTCGAGTGTTCTGCCTATGTTATCCTCTAAGAGTTTTATAATAATCTGGTCTTACATTTAGGTCTTTAATCCATTTTGAGTTTATCTTTGTGTATGGTGTTAGGAAGTGTTCTAATTTCATTCTTTTACATGTAGCTATCCAGTTTTCCCAGCACCATTTATTGAAGAGGCTATCTTTGCCCCATTGTATATTCTTGCCTCCTTTGTCAAAGATAAGGTACCCATAGGTGCTTGGGTTCATTTCTGGGCTTTCTATCTTGTTGCACTGGTCTGTATTTCTGTTTTTGTGTCAGTACCATACTGTCGCGATGACTGCAGCTTTGTAGTATAGCTGAAGTCAGGAAGGTTGATTCCTGCAGCTCTGTTCTTCTTTCTCAAGACTGCTTTGGCTATTCGGGGTCTTTTGTGTTTCCATATGAATTGTGAAATTTTTTGTTCTAGTTCTGTGAAAAATGCCATTGGTAATTTGATAGGGATCGCATTGAATCTGTAGAATGTGTTTGGTAGTATAGTCATTTTCACAATATTGAGTCTTCCTACTCAGGAACATGGACTGTCTCTCCATCTGTTTATATCATCTTTGCTTTCTTTCATTAGTGTCTTATATAATTTTCTGTATACAATTCTTTTGTCTTCTTAGGTATTTTATTCCTAGATATTTAATTCTTTCTGTTGCAGTGGTGAATGGGATTGATTCCTTTCTCTTTCTGATTTTTCATTGTTAGTATATAGAAATGCAAGTGATTTCTGTGTATTGATTTTGTATCCTGCAACTTTGGTAAATTCACTGATTAGCTCTAGTAATTTTCTGATACTGTCTTTAGGGTTTTCTATGTACAATGTCTTGAGTTTATCTTTGTGTATGGTGTTAGGAAGTGTTCTAATTGCATTCTTTTACATGTAGCTGTCCAGTTTTCCCAGCACCATTTATTGAAGAGGCTGTCTTTGCCCCATTGTGTATTCTTGCCTCCTTTGTCAAAGATAAGGTACCCATAGGACTTCCCTGGTGGGTCAGACGGTAAAGTGTCTGTTTACAATGTGGGAGACCTGGGTTCAATCCCTGGGTTGGGAAGATCCCCTGGAGAAAGAAATGGCAATCCACTCCAGTACTATTGCCTGGAAAATCCTGTGGACAGAGGAGCCTGGTAGGCTACAGTCCATGGGGTTGCAAAGAGTCAGACACGACTGAGCGATGTCACTTTCACTTTCATGTACAGTGTCCTGTCATCTGCAAACAGTGAGAGCTTTACTTCTTTTCTGATCTGGATTCCTTTTATTTGCTTTTCTTCTCTGATTGCTGTAGCTAGGACTTCCAGAACTATGTTGAATAATAGCGGTGAAAGTGGACACCCTTGTCTTGTTCCCTGATCTTAGGGGGAATGCTTTCAGTTTTTCACCATTGAGAATAATGTTTGCTGTAGGCTTATCATATATGGTCTTTACTATGTTGAGGTTGGTTCCTTCTATGCCCATTTTTTGAAGAGTTTTAATCATAAATGGGTGTTGAATTTTGTTCAAGGCTTTTTCTGCATCTATTAAGATTATCGTATGGTTTTTATGTTTCAGTTTGTTAATATGGTGTGTATCACACTGATTTCTGTATATAGAAGAATCCTTGCATTCCTCAAATAAACCCAATTTGATCATGGTGTATGAGCTTTTTGATGTGTTGCTGAATTCTGTTTGCTAAAATTTTGTTGAGGATTTTTGCATCTATGTTCATCAGTGATATTGGCCTGTAGTTTTCTTTTTGTGTGTGTGTTGTCTTTGGTTTTGGTATCAGGGTGATGGTGGCCTCATAGAATGAGTTTGGAAGTGTTCCTTCCTCTGCAATTTTCTGAAAGGGTTTTTGAAGGATAGGCATTAGCTCTTCTTTAAATGTTAGATAGAATTCTCCTTTGAAGCCATCTGGTCCTGGGCTTTTGGTTTTTGGGAGATTTTTGATCACAGCTCCAATTTCAGTGCTTATAATTGGGTTGTTTATAATTCCTATTTCTTCCTGGTTCAGTCTTGGACAATTGAACTTTTCTAAGAATCTGTCCATTTCTTCTAGGTTATCCATTTTATTGCCATACAGTTATTCATAATATTCTCTAATAACCTTTGTATTTCTACATTGTCTGTTGCAACCTCTCATTTCTCATTTCTAATTTTTGTTGACTCGATTCTTCTCTTTTTTTCTTGATGAGTCTGGCTTAAGGCTTGTCAATTTTGTTTATCTTCTCAAAGAACCAGCTTTTAGTTTTTATTAATCTTTACCATTGTTTCTTTCATTTCTTTTTCATTTCTTTCTGCTCCGATATTTATGATTTCTTTCCTTCTACTAATTTTGGAGGTTTTTTTTTTTTGGTTCTTCTTTTTCCAGGTATTTTAGGTGTACTAAAAGGTTGTCCTTTCGATGTTTTTCTTGTTTCTTGAGGTAGGATTGTATTGCTATAAACTTCCCTCTTAGAACAGCTTTTGCTGCATCCCTTAGGTTTTGAGTTGTGTTTTCATTGTCATTTGTTTCTAGAAATTTTTTGACTTCGCTTTTGATTTCTTCAGTAACCTGTTGATTATTTAGAAGCGTGTTGTTTAATCTCCATGTGTTTGTGTTTCTTATGGTTTTTTTCTTGTAATTGATATTGAGTCTCAGTGTTGTTTTCAGAGAAGATGTTTGATATGATTTCAATTTTCTTAAATTTACTGACGTTTGATTTGTGACCAAGATGTGGTCTATCCTAGAGGATGTTCCATGTACACTTTAGAAGAAGGTGTATTCTTCTGCATTTGGATGGAATGTCTTGAAGATATCAATGAGATCCATCTCATCTA
>NW_011495064.1:12551152-12552094 GCF_000754665.1 Bison bison bison
TACTTCATGATCATAACCTTCTCTTCCATCATCAGAGCTTTTTTTTAGGATTCACCAAATGGGATTCCTAAGACTACCTTAAGCAAAGTTTAAGTTGATTTTTTTTCAGCTTATTTTGAATTGGAGGATAATTGCTTTACAATGTTGTATTGGTTTCTGCCATACAAAAATATGAATCAGCCATAAGGATATTTATATCCCCTCCCGCTTGAACATCCCTCCCACCTCCTATTCCATCCCACTCCTCTAGGTTGTCACAGAGCACTGGGTTGAGCTCCCTGTGTCATACTGGAAGTTAAAGTTTTAACAGATACTGGTGGTTCACTTTGCAGGAGGCTATGGCAATTCACTTTTAAGAACTGACACAATGTTAGAGCAACTGACATACATTGTTCAATACATGTCCATTTTCTATATATTCTCAGCTCTGGATTTTTTTTTTTTTTCTCTTTTTTTTGTTTTTTTTTTGTTTTTTTTACTATTTTTTAAATTTTTCTCCCAAATCTTCCCACCCTCTCCCTCTCCCACAGAGTCCATAAGCCTGTTCTATACATCAGTGTCTCTTTTGCTGTCTCGTATACAGGGTTATCGTTACCATCTTTCTAAATTCCATATATATGCGTTAGTGTACTGTATTGGTGTTTTTCCTTCTGGCTTACTTCACTCTGTATAATAGGCTCCAGTTTCATCCACCTCATTAGAACTGATTCAAATGTATTCTTTTTAATGGCTGAGTAATACTCCATTGTGTATATGTACCACAGCTTTCTTATCCATTCATCTGCTGATGGACATCTAGGTTGCTTCCATGTCCTGGCTATTATAAACAGTGCTGCGATGAACATTGGGGTACACGTGTCTCTTTCCTTTCTGGTTTCCTCAGTGTGTATGCCCAGCAGTGGGATTGCTGGATCATAAGGCAGTTCTATTTCCAGTTTTTTA
>NW_011495064.1:12552625-12555030 GCF_000754665.1 Bison bison bison
TGATTTGCATTTCTCTGATAATGAGTGATGTTGAGCATCTTTTCATGTGTTTGTTAGCCATCTGTATGTCTTCTTTGGAAAAATGTCTATTTAGATCTTTGGCCCATTTTTTGATTGGGTCATTTATTTTTCTGGAGTTGAGCTGTAGGAGTTGCTTGTATATTTTTGAGATTAGTTGTTTGTCGGTTGCTTCATTTGCTATTATTTTCTCCCATTCTGAAGGCTGTCTTTTCACCTTGCTAATAGTTTCCCCCTTTAAGTACTTTAAATATATCCTGCTCTTCCCTTCTGGCCTGCAGAGTTTCTGCTGAAAGATCAGCTGTTAAGTGTATGGGGTTTCTGTTGTATGTTTCTTGCTGCTTCTCCCTTGCTGCTTTTAATATTCTTTCTTTGTGTTTAGTCTTTGTTAGTTTGATTAGTATGTGTCTTGGCGTGTTTATCCTGTATGGGACTCTTTGTGCATCTTGGACTTGATTGACTATTTCCTTTTCTATGTTGGAGAAATTTTCAACTATAATCTCATCAAAACTTTTCTCATGCCCTTTCTTTTTTTTCTCTTCTTCTTCTGGGACCCCTATAATTTGAAAGTTGGTGGGTTTGATATAGTCCCAGAGGTCTCTGAGACTGTCCTCAGTTCTTTTCATTCCTTTTACTTTATTCTGGTCTTCAGAAATTATTTTCACCGTTTTATCTTCCAGTTCACTGGTTTGTTTTTCTGCTTTAGATATTCTGCTATTGATTCCTTCTGGAGTATTTTTAATTTCAGTAATTGTGTTGTTTGTCTCTGTATGCTTATTGTTTAATTTTTTTAGGTTTTTGTTAATTGATTCTTGAATTTTTTCTATTTTGTTTTCAAGGTTTTTGATCATCTTTACTATCATTATTCTGAATTCTTTTTCAGGTAGTTTACCTATTTCCTCTTCATTTATTTGGACTTCTGTGTTTCTAGTTTGTTCCTTTATTTGTGTAGTATTTCTCTGCCTTTTCATTATTATTATTTTTTTTTAACTTACTGGGTTTGAGGTGTCCTTTTCCCAGATTTCAAGGTTGAATTCTTTCTTCCTTTTGATTTCTGCCCTCCTATGGTTGGTCCAGTGATTTGTGTAAGCTTCCTATATGGTGAGATTTGTGTGGAGTTTTTGTTTGTTTGTTTGTTTGTTTGTTTCCTTTTCCTCTGATGGGCACCTCTGAGTGAGGTGGTAATCCTGTCTGCTGATGATTGGGTTTTTTGTTTGTTTGTTTGTTTTGTTTGTTGTTTAGATGATGTGTCCTGCACAGGGTGGTACTTGTGGTTGAGTGATGCCAGGTCTTGTATTCATGTGGTTTCCTTCCTGTGAGTTCTAACTATTTGATACTCCCTAAGGTTAATTCTGGAAAAGGCAATGACACCCCACTCCAGTACTCTTGCCTGGAAAATCCTGTGGACAGAGGAGCCTGGTAGGCTGCAGTCCATGGGATCGCTAAGAGTCGGATATGACTGAGCGACTTGACTTTCACTTTTCACTTTCATGCATTGGAGAAGGAAATGGCAACCCACTCCAGTGTTCTTGCCTGGAGAATCCCAGGGACGGGGGAGCCTGGTGGGCTGCCGTCTATGGGGTCACACAGAGTCGGACACGACTGAAGTGACTTAGCAGCAGGGTTAATTCATTTGTGTTTGACTCTGTGACCCCATAAGCTACACAGTCGTTGGAATTCTCCAGGCCAGAATACGGGAGTGTGTACCTATTCCCTTTTCCAGGGGATCTTTTCAGTCCAGGAATTGAACCCAGATTGATTATATTCTTTGCAGCCAAAGATGGAGAAGCTCTATACAGTCAGCAAAAACAAGACTGGGAGCTGACTGTGACTCAGATCTTGAATCCTTATTGCCGAATTCAGACTTAAATTGAAAAAGTAGGGAAAACCACTAGACCATTCAGGTATGACCTAAATCAAATCCCTTATGATTATACAGTGGAAGTGAGAAATAGATATAAGGGAATAGATCTGATAGAGTGCCTGATGAACTATGGATGGAGGTTCATGACATTGTACAGGAGACAGGGAATCAAGGCCATCCCATGGGAAAGAAATGCAAAAAGCAAAATGGCTGTCTGAGGAGGCCTTACAAATAGCTGTGAAAAGAAGAGAAGCGAATAGCAAAGGTGAAAAGGAAAGATATAAGCATCTGAATGTAGAGTTCCAAAGAATAGCAAGAAGAGATAAGAAAGCCTTTCTCAGCAATCAACACAAAGAAATAGAGGAAAACAACAGAATGGGAAAGACTAGAGATCTCTTCAAGAAAATTAGAGATCCCAAGGGAACATTTCATGTAAAGATGGGCTCAATAAAGGACAGAAATGGTATGGACCTAACAGAAGCAGAAGATATTAAGGAGAGGTGGCAAGAATGCACAGAAGAAC
>NW_011495064.1:12555363-12568628 GCF_000754665.1 Bison bison bison
GGAAGCAACAGTTAGAACTGGACATGGAACAACAGACTGGTTCCAAATAGGAAAAGGAGTACATCAAGGCTGTATATTGTCACCCTGCTTATTTAACTTATATGTGGAGTACATCATGAGAAACGCTGGACTGGAAGAAGCATAAGCTGGAATCAAGATTGCCGGGAGAAATATCAATAACCTCAGATATGCAGATGACACCACCCTTATGGCAGAAAGTGAAGAGGAACTAAAAAGCCTCTTGATGAAAGTGAAAGAGGAGAGTGAAAAAGTTAGCTTAAAGCTCAACATTCAGAAAACTAAAATCATGGGATCTGGTCCCATCACTTCATGGGAAATAAATGGGGAAACAGTGGAAATAGTGTCATACTTTGTTTTTTAGGGCTCCAAAATCACTGCAGATGATGATTGCAGCCATGAAATTAAAAGACGCTTACTCCTTGGAAGGAAAGCTATGACCAACCTAGATAGCACATTGAGTAGCAGAGATATTACTTTGCCAGCAAAGTCCTTCTAGTCAAGGCTATGGTTTTTCCAGTGGTCATGTATGGATGTGAGAGTTGGACTGTGAGGAAATCTGATTGCTGAAGAATTGATGCTTTTGAACTGTGGTGTTGGAGAAGACTCTTGAGAGTCCCTTGGACTGCAAGGAGATCCAACCAGTCCATCCTAAAGAAGATCAGTCCTAGGTGTTCATTGAAAGGACTGATGCTGAAGCTGAAACTCCAATACTTTCTCCACCTCATGCAAAGAACTGACTCATTGGAAAAGACCCTGCTGCTGGGAGGGATTGGGGGAGGAGGAAAAGGGGACGACAGAGGATGAGATGGTTGGATGGCATCACCGACTCGATGGACATGAATTTGGGTAAACTCCGGGAGTTGGTGATGGACAGGGAGGCCTGGCGTGCTGTGTTTCATGGGGTTGCAAAGAGTTGGAGACTACTGAGTGACTGAACTGAACTGAGGGTTAATTCTTTGGTAGTCCAGGGTCTTGGAGTCAGTGTTCCCACTCCAAAGGCCGAGGACTTGATCTCTTGTCAGGAAGATAGATTCTACAGTGCTTTATTATGGCATTGCTGCTGCTGCTACTGCTGCTTACTCGCTTCAGTTGTGTCAGACTCTGTGTGACCCCAGAGACGGCAGCCCACCAGACTCCCCCGTCCCTGGGATTCTCCAGGCAAGAACACTGGAGTGGGTTGCCATTTCCTTCTCCAATGCATGAAAGTGAAAAGTGAAAGTCAAGTCGCTCAGTCGTGTCTGACTCCTAGCGACCCCATGGACTGCAGCCCACCAGGCTCCTCTGTCCATGAGATTTGCCAGCCAAGAGTACTGAAGTGGGCTGTCATTAAGTAAGATTAAAACAAACATCCAAAAACGAGAAACCAAAGATAAACCCCAAACAAATAGCAGTTACAAAATCAAGCAAATAATAATTAAAATAATGGAATATACATATATACATATACACCCATGAGCAAAGTCAAAACAGTCCACCAATAATAAAGTACAGTAGATTGACCTGGTGAACAAAGGAAATAAAAAATTATATTTACCAGTTAAGAACAAAATTAACTAAAGGACAAACTGGTAAACAAAACTTAAAGCAAGGTGCCAAGTGGGGAATAAAGCAGTGAAAAAATAACTGTCAAATATGTTGAGAGAAAAGGAAAGAAAGAAAAGATATGCAGAGTTAAATAGAGGTAGATGAAGAAGATTTATATACATTAAAGATTAACTGCAAGGGGAAAAGAACAGTAGGAAAGGCAAAGGAATACCTGTGGAAAAAATATAATAGGTTTAAAAAAATTAAAACTTAAACTAATATAAAAGAGAAAAGAAAAAAATGGAAGAAGAAAGAAAAAAGGAAATAAAAAAGAAAACTCCACAGAACTGCAGAAGCCCAATGTAGAGGCAGAAGTTTATAACAACAATAAAAAATGTGATTGAATATACAAATATACATATACACCCACAAGCAAAATCAAAACAGTCAAAAAAAAAATAAAGTGCAATAGATTGATCCAGCAAAGAAAGGAAACCAAAAATTTTATCTACCAGAACAAAACTAACTAAAGCACAAACTGGAAAACAAAACTAAAGCAAGGTGCCAATTGGGGAATAAAGCAATGAAAAGAAAACTAACAAATATGTTGAGAGGAAAGGAAAGAAAAGAAAGAAAGAATAGATATGCAAAGTTAAGTAAAGGTAGATCAAGAAGATTTATATACATTAAAGATTAACTGCAAGGGGAAAAGAACAGTAGGAAAAGCAAACAAAGGAATAAATGTAGAAAAAGTAATAATAAGTTTAAAAAGTTAAAAGTTAAAAAAAGAGAAATGAAAAAAAATTAAAAAGGAAATCTTCACAGAACTTCAAAAGCCCAGTGTAGAGGCAGAGGTTCATAACAACAATAGAAAATGTGAGTGAGGGAAAAAAAAGTTCAAAAGCTTAATTAGATTTCATAATGGCAATAAAATCGACAACTACAACAGCTGGGGAAAAAAAGGCAAAAAAAAAAAAAAAAAAATAGAAAAAGAATCTACAGAACAAGTCAAAACATAAGAATAATAAATGTTTTTCTTGAGTCACTGCTACAGAGTCCTTTCCCTCCCTGGGAGTCACAGTCCACCTCACCGCCCTAGGATGCCCTCCAACACTGTGCTGATCTCTGGACCTGCTGTGGGCACAGCTCAGATTCTAATCTGGTCCTACTCCTGTGTGTTCTTGCCTCCAATGTCCACAGATATCAGAACTAGTGTGTTTTCTTTTGTGGAAGCTCTCAATGACCTTTTATATATCCCATAGACACAGAGTCTGCCTCGTTGATTGTGTGGATTTAATCTGCCAGCTTTTGTAGCTGGGGGGAAGGTTTTGGGTCTTCTTTCTCATCCACACTGCCCCTGGGTTTCAATTGTGATTTTCTTTCCACCTCTATGTGTGGGTGGTTCAGCGGGGTTTACTCCTGAGGCTGCCCTGGAGGGCTTGGGTTTGCCCCTATGAGGGCCAGGTGTGGAGGTGGTGCAGGGGTTCTGGCAGCACCAGGTACTCAGGGGGTTTGGTGGCTAGGGCAGCAGGAAATATAGTGCTCTAGAAGGGTATTGCGACCAGTATTGGCCAATACGCTCCAGTATTCTTGCCTGGAGAACCCCCTCTCTGAGAGAGAAGCCTGGCAGGCCAGAGTCTACAGGGTCGCAAAGAGTCGGACACTACCGAAGTGACCCTGCATGCACAGACACAAGACTTTTTTTGCCTGTGGTAGCTCTGCCCCTGTGAAGGTTGAGCATGAAGGTGCCACAGCTGCTTGGCTTGTGGGAACCCTGGCGGTACCAAGTGTGCAGGGACATGGACTGTCTCTGCTGTAAGAGTAATGGCCCTGTCAGAGTCTTTTTTTGAGCCTCTTGTAGCTGGCGATCAGAAGACCTCTTTGGCCAGTCTTTCTCCGTAGCTTCCCCTGTTCAGGCCCTTAGAGGGCTCCCTTCTCTGTTGTTTGTCAGGTACACAGAGGGCACCCCTCTGGCTGGGGTCCTATTCTTTAGATCGGCCATCAGACACTTAAAGAGGCACCGTGGGTGGGGTCCTACTCTGTAGTTCAGTGCGTCAGGCATTTGATGGGCCAGCCTGTCTATTGTTCAGCTGCCGATGCTGGCGTGTGGGGAGAGAGAGGCTATGGTCATGCCTCCACCCCCTACACGTGACTCAGCCCTATTGCCTTGCTTCCATGACTGCCTGGCTTTCCTCCATGGGCATTTGCCACCACGATCTCCTCCCTCACATCCCCTCAATCTGTCTCTCCACAGTCATTAGCAGCCCTCGCCCTGGGATTGCTGCACAATCCCTAACCTCTAGCTCCTAGTCGCTGCGCCTTGCAGGGGACCTACCTGTGTCCCTATCAGGGGTGTATATGGCTGCGTCAGGGACTGTCTGATTCTCATTCCATTTAGACTGCCACAGATCAGCTGTTTCACTCTCAGCCTTAAGTGTTTCTCCTCTGACTCAGACAATTCCCCGACGTGGGGACTGGGCCCCTGCTTCAGTTCCCCCGCTCACTCAGGGCAGGTCCAGTCCTGTTTTTCCCCCGGTTCCTTCATCCTACTGAGTTTTGCATGGTTCTATCTATTCTTTTCCTCTGGTCATGTACTTTGTCCGCTCTCAGCTGATGTTCTGCATGCACTTCTGTGTCTGAAGGTGTTTTCCTGATGTATCCATGGGGAGAGATGTACTCCGTGTTCACCTACTCCTCTGCCATCTTGTTCTCGATTTATCTGCTTTTTAATACACTGTCTAGGTTTGTCATAACTATCTTCCAAGAAGCAAGTGTCTTACAATTTCATGGCTGTAGGCACTGTCCACATTGATTTTGCAGTCCAAGAAAGTGAAATCTGACAGTTTCCACATTTTCCCCATCTATTTGCCATGAAGTGAGGACTGGATGCCATGATCTTTTTTTTGAATGTTGAGTTTTAACCCAGCTTAAAACTGAATGAATATTTTCCTCTGTAAAACATTTCATAGTTTTAGGTTTTACAACTAGGACTATGATTCATTTTTAGTTAATTATTATATACAATAAAAAGTTCAAGGCTTTCCCTCCCCCACCCCCACTTTGGGCAGAGGGGAACATATGAATGTCTAGGAGATCTAGCATCATTTGATGAAGAGACTTTTTTCCTCCAATGAATTTTTCTGCACCTTTTTCAAAAGTCAGGTGGCCATATTGATGTGAATCTATTTCTGTCATTTCTCTTCCATTGATGTATGTGTGCACCACTTTACCAGTAATATGCTGTCTTGATTGTTGTAACTTTAAGTCTTAAAAATTAGATAGTATAGTTCCTTTCACTTACTTCTTTTTCCAAAATCAAGAAAATATTTCGGTTCCTTTGCCTTTCTACATGAATTTTAAAATCAACTTGTCTAATATCTAGAAAAAGTCCTATTGGGATTCTAATTGCAATTGCATTTAATCTATGGTTCAATTTGGGAAAAATTGATGTCTTTGTAATGTTGAGTCTTCTAATACATGGATATGGTATGTGTCATCATTTATGTAGGTCTCATTTGATTTCCGTCATTAGCATTTTGTAGTTTTCAACATACAGATCCTGTATATATTTTGTTATATTTTTACCAATTCATATTTCATTTAAGGTATTGTAAATGATTTGAGTTTTTGTTTTCCATTTATTTATTGATAGTTTATAGAAGTACAGTTGATGTTTGTATGTTGACCTGTGTTTTCCAAGTTTGACAAACTGACTTTTTTGTTGTAGGACTTTTTTTTTTTTCTCGAAGGATTTGTTACTGTCTAGGTAGATAGTCATGTCACCTGTGAATAGGAAGTTTTGTTTCCTTTCTAATCTGTATGCTTTTAATTTCCCAGTCTTGTTTTATTGCATTGACTAGGTATTTTTCAGTTTCCTGGCTTTTTGAAAAAAATCCTTTAGTTATAAAGCTTGGGCTTTTGTTATTCTGCTTTGCTGTGGGACTTCCCACCTGCCCCCTCATCCTGAGACAAACAGTGGAAAGATATGAAGAAGGCAACCCTGGGTTTGGTCCAACCCTCTAGGAACCACAGCCTTACTATATAGAGGGAAAGGTTATACCCTTAAGAGCTTTAGCTCCTATTAGTGACCAGTGCCACTGTTGCTTAGAAATTCCTTATAGGCTTTGGTGGGATGGAGAAGGGAAAGAGAAAAAACATGAGATACTTCTGTACTCTCTGAACATTAGGTAGTCCCTTTCCTGTTTCTTGACCCCAAATCAGAGGGCAGGTCCTGAAGCTTTGTGGTCTACTTCAAAGTTTTTGGTACATTGAGTTCAGGCTAGGAGACACCAGGAGAAAAAAAATGTAAATTTACTGTCAGTTTGGTGGTGCTTCAAATTCGGATCTTCTTCTCCAGTCAAGCTGCTACTGTTTCTTTTTAAGTCCTCAAGTAGCTGCTCCATGCTTTATGTCCATATTTTATAGTTATATTCAATAGAAGAGCTTGGTTTGATTATGTTTACTCTGTTTTACCTGAAATTTCATTAATGGAATTTTACAGAGATTGAGTCAAGCCATCTCTCTTTTGTATAGACTTTAAGTAATCAAGAATGAATGAGCTCATGATGTTGCTGTAGTTATAACTGAAAATATTCTGTGGTAGATCAATTAATAGGCAAATGCATTGATGGAGACAAAGTTGTTTTTTAGTTCAGTTCAGTCGCTCTGTTGTGTGCGACTCTTTGCAACCCCATGGGCTGCAGCATGCCAGGCCTCCCTGTCCATCACCAACTCTCACAGTTTACTCAAACTCACGTCCATTGAGTGGATGATGCCATCCAACCATCTCATCTTCTATCGGCCCCTTCTCCTCCCACCTTCAATCTTTCCCAGCATCAGGTCTTTTCCATCAAATCAGTTCTTCGTGTCAAGTGACCAAAGTATTGGAGTTTCAGCTTCAGCATCAGTCCTTCCAATGGATATTCAGGACTTATTTCCTTTAGGATGGACTGGTTGGATCTCCTTGCAGTCCCAGGGACTCTCAAGAGGCTTCTCTAACACCACAGTTCAAAAGCATCACTTCTTCGGCACTTAGCTTTCTTTATAGTCCAACTCTCACATCCATACATGACTACTGGAAAAACCATAGCTTTGACTAGACGGACCTTTGTTGGCAAAGTAATGTCTCTGCTTTTTAATATGCTGCTTAGGTTGGTTATAGCTTTTCTTCCAAGGAGGAAACATCTTTTAATTTCATGGCTGCAGTCACCATCTGCAGTGATTTTGGAGCCCCCCAAAATAAAGTCTGTCACTGTTTTCATTGTTTCCCCATCTATTTGCTGTGAAGTGATGGGACCTGATGCCATGATCTTAGTTTTCTGAATGTTGAGTTTTAAGCCAATTCTTTCACTTTCCTTTCATCAAGAGGCCCTTTAGTTCTTCACTTTCTGTCATAAATGTGGTGTCATCTGCATATCTGAGGTTATTGATATTTCTCCCAGCAGTCTTGGTTCCAGTTTGTGTTTCACCCAGTCCAGCATTTCTCATGATGTACTCTGCATATAAGTTAAATAAGCAGGGTGACAAAGTTGTTTTTAGGAGGCATTGAATCATAATAATATTTGTACATTGTTCCTGAAGGGAGTTTCAAGGATACTGTAGATAATTCATCTTTATTATTTATTATTAGAAAGAGATACAGTTCTATAATTTTTTTATTAATCAAATGAGAATAGGAAGAAACCTAATTATCGTAAAGCTGAGAAAGGAGAGCATTTTCTGAATACCAGTCTACAAATGTCTCTGGAAATTTGTGTGGTAAGTATGTATTGTTAACTATATTGAAGATAATTAACTTATTATAGGCTTTTATTTCCCCAGCTTTTTGATTAGACAAGTCAAAGTTTTAAAGAATTAGGATAGTACTGGATATCAGCAGACTGAGTTTTAAAAGCTAATCCTTCGCTCTTACTCTAAAAAATGTTTACTTAAAAGAGTGAGAGAGAGAGTGTGTAGTAAAGGGGACCATTGTGTCAAATTTATGCTGCGATTCCTCATTTTGGGGTTTGTCCAGACTGATCTACATGGGATAGACCTTTTGCTGTTTTCAGATTGCCTTTAGTAAGCTCAGTCTTTTAAGAGTTTAACATTACAAATACCTTGGGTTCATTGGCATATGCAGAACAAATGTGAATCAAACACAGAAGTGATTTCTTCAGGAATTTTATTTATTGATGTGGTAGCGAAATACTACACCGTTTACAACGGAGAACTAAGTGGGATTTTGGGTATGCTGAGAAGTTGACAGCTGGTGGGTCTTGAACAAAATACTGTTTTTTGTGGGATAAAAGAAGAAAATATTATGTTCTTGAAATGATTATTTATAAATTATTTGAAATCTTGTTCTGCTTCCAGCTCAGAAAGTTTTGCCAGCATTGTGGTCACTGCTATAGTGAAATTTTGGATGCAAAAAAATCCTCACAGAATCTGTTTACATTTGAGTAACAAGTTAAAGAACTCTTATGTAGACTCAGGGAAATAAGATATAGATGTGCTCACAATTCTTTCACTTTCTTTTTTATAGTAAAATAATTAGGAATTGGAATTAAAAGTTGAAGGAATTCAGTGAAAAGTGAGTCATGGGTAGGTGGGAAGGATCTTTGCTTGTTATAACGTGGGTAAGAGATTAGCAGTCACGTGATTGAGGAATAGATACCCTGTGAAGAGATTTTCTTCTTGTGTGACTTTATCTTCATCATGGGATGATAATATCTCATTTTTGGCTGTTTTTTAGAACTTGGGCTATAGTCAAAAGACTGCATTGTTTTCATATTGTATATATTCCAGTTTGTTTATTAATTTATTGTATGTTTCTGCTTATTTAAAAAAAAATTGAGGTATGTTTGGAAAAAGACAGACATACAAATAGTGGACATGGAACAACGGACTGGGTCCAAATAGGGAAAGGAGTACCTTAAGGCTGTATATTGTCACCCTGCTTATTTAACTTATATACAGAGTACATCATGAGAAATGCTGGGCTGGATGAAGTACAAGCTGGAATCAAGATTGCTGGGAGAAATATCAGTAACCTCAGATATGCAGATGACACCACCCTTATGGCAGAAAGTGAAGAAGAACTAAAGAGCTTTTTTGATGAAAGTGAAAGAGAGTGAAAAAGTTGGCTTAAAGCTCAACTTTCAGAAAACTAAGATCATGGCATGTGGTCCCATCACTTCATGGCAAATAGCTGGGAAACAGTGGAAACAATGACAGACTATTTTTTTGGGCTCCAAAAATCACTGCAAATGGTGACTATAGCCCTGAAATTAAAAGATGTTTACTCCTTGGGAGAAAAGTTATGACCATCCTAGATAACATATTAAAAAGCAGTGACATTACTTTGCCAACAAATCATTACTTTGCCATCTAATCAAAGCAATGGTTTTTCCAGTAGTCATGTGTAGATGTGAGAGTTGGACTATAAAGAAAGCTGAGCACTGAAGAATTGATGCTTTTGAACTGTGGTGTTGGAGAAGACTCTTGAGAGTTCCTTGGACAGCAAAAAGATCCATTTAGTCCATCCTAAAGGAAATGAGTCCTGAATATTCATGGGAAGGACTGATGCTGAAGCTGAAACTCCAATCCTTTGGCCACCTGATGCAAAGAACTGACTCATCTGAAAAGATCCTGATGCTGGGAAAGATTGAAGGCAGGAGGAGAAGGGGACGACAGAGGATGAGATGGCTGGATGGCATCACCGCCTCAACGGACATGAGTTTGAGTAAATTCCGGGAGTTGGTGATGGACAGGGAGGCCTGGTGTGCTGTGATTCATGGGGTCGCAAAGAGTCAGACAAGACTGAGCAACTGAACTGAACTGAACTGAAGAAAAGGGGGAAAGAAAGGGAATAGCTAATCAGTAGAGCAGCCAGAGCACACAGAATTATTAATTAATTTTGCTGTGTATGGTCTCTAGTATCCTATATAGTAGTGTACTACTAAGTCCCTTGGACTGCAAGGAGATCCAACCAGTCCATTCTGAAGGAGATCAGCCCTGGGATTTCTTTGGAAGGAATGATGCTAAAGCTGAAACTCCAGTACTTTGGCCACCTCACGCGAAGAGTTGACTCATTGGAAAAGACTCTGATGCTGGGAGGGATTGGGGGCAGGAGGAGAAGGGGACAACGGAGGATGAGATGGCTGGATGGCATCACCAACTCGATGGATGTGAGTCTGGGTGAACTCCGGGAGTTGGTGATGGACAGGGAGGCCTGGCGTGCTGCGATTCATGGGGTCGCAAAGAGTCGGACATGACTGAGCGACTGATCTGATCTGATCTGATACTACAGTATACTGTAAGTCTACTACTTATAGTAGTAATATGGATCACTGACCACAGATCAGTTTAACAAATATAATAATAATGAAAAAGCTGGAATCACTAAATGTGATACAGAGACACAGAGTGAGCAAATGCTATTAGAAAACTGGCACCTATAACCTCATTTGACACAGGATTTGCCACAAACCTTCAATTTGTAAAAAAGCACATTATCTGCAAAGCACGGTAAAGGCATACCTCAGTAAAATGAGGTATTCATGTATGTGGAAGGATGTACATAGGATGCAAATACTACATCATTTTTATATAAGGGAACTGAGCATCCATGGATTGTAGTATATGTAGGGGTTCTTGGAATCAGTTTCTCACTGATACTAAGGGATGAATAAATTTGAATATGTATGTATACAATTGTATTTGTGTGTGTATGTACACACACACATGTATTCAAAAGGTCTGGAAAGACATACACCAAAATGATGGTTGTAGTTATCCCTGGGTTGCAATTTTATATATTAAAAACATTTAAAAACAGTTCTATGATTAGCATCCTGGAATGAAGATTTCAAATTTCCTCAGTAGTGATTGAATGCAGCTTTTTAATCTATACTGTTGGCTGCCTTTTTTTCTTATTGAATTTACAATGTATTAATTTCTGCTGTACAGCAAAGTAACTCAGTTATATGTATATATATATACATTCTCTTTTATTTTCTTTTCTATTATGGTTTATCCCAGCACATTGAATACAGTTCTCGATGTAGGACTTTGTCATCCATCCATTTTATATGTAATAGTTTGCATCTACTAACCCCAAACTCCCAATCCATCCCTCCTCTACCCTCCCTCCCCCTTGGCAACCACAAATGTGTTCTATATGTCTGTGAGTCTGTTTCTGCTAAGTGGATACGTTCATTTGTATCATATTTTAGATTCCACATGTAAGTGATATCATATGATGTTTGTCTTTCTCTTTCTGACTTACTTCAGTTAGTATGATAATCTCTAGCTGCATCCATGTGGCTGAAAATATCAATATTTTTTATAGCTAAGTAGTATTCTACTGTGTATATGTACCACATCTTCTTTATCCATTCTTCTGTCGATGGTCATTTAGGTTGTTTCTATGTCTTGGCTATTATAAATAATGCTGCAATGAATATAGGGGTGCATGTATCTTTTGGAATTAGAGATTTGTCCAGATATATGCCTAGGAGCGGAATTGCTGGATCATTTTAGTTCTGTTTTTAGTTTTCTTAGGAACCTGCATACTGTTTGCTTTAGTGGTTGCACCAACTTACATTCCCACCGACAGTGTAGAAGGAATCCCTTTTCTCCATACTCTCTCCAGAATTTGTTATTTGTAGAGTTTTTGATGATAGCCATTCAGACTGGTGTGGGATAGCCTCTCACTGTAGTTTTATTTATTTATTTATTTTAATTGAAGGATAATTACAATATGTGAAGAGTTTTGTCGTACATCAACATGAATTGGCCATAGGCATACATGCGTCCCCTCGCTCTTGAGCCCCCTTCCCACCTTCCTCCCTATGCCATCCCTCAAGGTTGTCACAGAGCACCAGCTTTGGTGGGGTTCCCCACATCATACATCAAACTCCCAATGGCTATCTGTTTTATATGTGATAATGTGTATGTTTCAGTGTTATACTCTCAAATCATCCCACCCTCTCCTCCCACTGAGTTCAAAAGTCTGTTCTGTATGTCTGTGTCTCCTTTGCTGCCCTTCATGTAGGATTGTCAGTACCGTCTTTCTAGACTCTCTATATATGGGTTAATATATGATGTTTGTCTTTCTCTGTCTGTCTTCACTCTGTATAGCTGAGTAAATAGTCCATTGTGTATATGTACCACAGCTTCCTTCTCAATTCATCTGCTGTTGGACATCTGTGTTGCTTCCACGTCCTGGTTATTGTAAATAGTGCTGCAGTGAATATTGGGGTACATGTGTGTTTTCAGTATGTTTTCCTTAGGGTATATGTCCAGTAGTGGGATTGCTGGGTCATATGGTAGTTTTATTCCTAGTTTTTAAAGAAATTTCCATGTTGTTCTCAATAGTGGTTGTACTAGTTTGCGTTCCCACCAACAACGTAAGAGTGTTCCCTTTTCTCCACACCCTCTCCAGCGTTTATTGTTTGTAGACTTCTTGATGATGGCCATTCTTTCTGGTGTGAGGTGATACCTCATTCTGGTTTGATTTGCGTTTCTCTAGTGATGAGCCTTATTTAGCATCTTTTCATGTGCCTGTTGACCACCTGTATGTCTTCTTTGGAGAAATGTCTGTTTAGGTCTTCTGCCCATTTTTCGACTGGGTTGTTTTTGTTTTTTTTTCAGTAAACTTTTTATTGATATAAGAAGAAAAAAAAACGATATCTTACTGTTTTGATATATAATGTTTTGACTATTTTGTTTCTTCTTTTGTAAATGCCTTTTCTTGTCCCTTGCATTTATTTATAGGCATTTTGTTTTATGTAATCATATTTGATGAGCTTTTCCTTTGTTTTCTATTGTGAAATCTTTCACTATTATAAGATTAAATAGTTATTCTTATGGTATGATTATTTTAGTATGAGATAGAAACATAGCATTGTATTTTTCACTATAGTTTATTCATTTATGCCATTTATTAAACAATTAATATTTTCCTGACTGATTTGAAATACTACCTTTATAATTTTAGGCTGTTTTTAGACTTTCTAGTCTATTTTTTTCTTCTGCCTAAGGCACACTATTTTTAACTTTAAGTTATATTTCACTTTAAGTTATATATCACTTTAAGTATATTTATCTGATATTTTAGTTTTCCTCTCAGTATTCTTCAGTTCAAATTGATTTTGAGCATTTTCATTTATGTTTCTTCATTTCCAACATTATCTTAGAAAACACTGTCACGTTTCACACTAGAACTTTGTTTAAACTTTGAAAAGAATTACCTTATATTTCCAATTTAATTTGTGGGTGAATAGACATTTTACAATAGAGGCATCACATCTAAGAATATGGAATGTATCTTCACTTATTCTGGTCTTTTTTATGTCTATTAAGTTTTGTAGACCAATATATTATCAGAAAATATGTAATTTTAAACTCGGAACCTTTGCAGAATATCTCAAGGATAGTTAACTAGTTCAGTATTGTTATTCAGTTGATAGTCATGTCTGACTCTTTGTACCCCCATGGACTGCTGCACACCAGGCTCCTCTGCCCTCCAGTATTTCCCAGGGTTTGCTCAAATTCATGTCTATTGAGTTGGTGATGCTATCTAACCATCTCATCCTCTGCCACCTGCTTTTGTTTTCAGTCTTTCCCAGCAACGGGGTCTTTTCCAGTGAGTTGCCTCTTTGCATCAAGTGGTCAGAGTATTGGAGCTTCAACTTCAACTAAATTACAAAGGCACTTTCTACATAAAAATTAAATTT
>NW_011495064.1:12568728-12581615 GCF_000754665.1 Bison bison bison
AAAATTAAATTTATACTTTTGGTCATTGTGCTTTCAATAATTTTTTGGAATCTATTTTATTAAATATTTTGGTGTTTATATTCAGATGTTAAATACTCATTTTGGGGTTCTTATTATGATTAGTTTTTGTTTATATGAGTGCATCTTTGAATACTTTTTCAGTAAGTTTACATGGAGTGGCATTTATGTGGATGAAAATCTTTTGGAACTGTTGTATAGCTGAAGAATTTTTTTTACTCCTTTTTCTTTATCTCACAATTAACAACTTTCTTAAAAACAGAATTTTTGTGTCATACATTTTTTCCACCCCAGAAGGTATCTATTTTCCTTCATCGTCGTCTTGTATTTATGATAGAAGTCTTTATATATATATGCTTGATTTTCCCTTTTAGCTTGTCTCTAAAAAAGCTATGGATTTAAAGAATTAAGGAAGAAAAAAACCTTGATAGTTTTGAATCAGTTAGCATCGTTATTTGTAATATGTACTTATAAATTTTTATTGACCTTTATATTCCCCAGCTATTAAGGTGATCATAGTTACAGATACTTCTGTATAAACTTCACTGCTCCTAATAGTGCTTTGTGTAGAGTGGTTACTAAATCTCTACATATTTGTTTGAGTTTACTGGTTTTACTGATCCAGTAATTCTGGACTCTGGGTCAGTTAGAAAACCAGATTTGTTTTTCAAAAGATAAATAGAATTGTAAGTAAAAATAATGAATTAATTCTGTATTAGTACTTATATATGGTGTTATTTGTTTTCAAGCAATAGTCCTGTCTGTTTTTTGGGAATTATTTAAGGTAGCGCACATAGAATAAAACCCAAGAAAACATGTTCAGCCTGTATTCTGCTTAATTAACATGTAAAAGCATACAGCCAGCTCTCTTGCTGAGAGATTTTTGTGGTTGGAGCATTAGGCTATCTGGATATGTGGGTGATAACAGCTGTTGAGAATTATATTTGGGGACTTTGGATTTAAAATAATCCTGCCATAAAGTTGTGTGGTCAAGAAAGGCAAAATGAAAGAAGCAAAGGAAGGATGGAAGGAAGAGAAAGACAGAAAGAGAAAGAAAAACAAATTATTTATCCTTGTGTTCCACATGTAAATATTTCATGTATTCAGAAAGGAAGAAAAGGCACTTAGTTGTTTAACTTACATCTCTAAAGGAGTCAAAAATAGTAAGACACAATCAGAAACTCTACATGTCAGTTTTAAAATCTAATCTCCCCCTCAACCCAAATCATTGTTGTTAAAAACTTTGGGTTTTTCTTGGTTAACCCAGGCAATTAAACATGAGAGGAATTAGGAAACTGATTTAAGGACTCGATGTATGAATCCTTTGGGAATAAGATAAGACTTGTTAGAAGACAGTTATGAAAGACTTCTGTGTGGATTGAAAACTGGAAGAAAATCTAATTTAAAAAGTGTGTTTCTAAAAAATTAAAAAGGGTGTTGTGCAGTGGTGTTATCAGAGATAGCCCTGTAATCCTTTGGATGTTATGAATACATAATATCCTTTTAGATTCATTTCTAGCAATGCTGCCATCATTGCTTAGAGAAGCTTGGATGATTCCATTGAAGCACATATGTGGGAAGATTTTTATTTGATAAAACCTCTGCTAAATGTTAGGCTCAAATGTTGGATATGAAATCAATAACTTTTCTCAGCCAATTAAAATTATTTCTTCTTTAGAGAGTATTTATAATTCAGTAACTAAAATGGACTGGAATGGGTGAATTTAACTCAGATGACCATTATATCTACTACTGTGGGCAGGAATCCCTCAGAAGAAATGGAGTAGCCATCATGGTCAACAAGAGTCCAAAATGCAGTACTTGGATGCAATCTCAAAAACGACAGAATGATCTCTGTTCGTTTCCAAGGCAAACCATTTAATATCACAGTAATCCAAGTCTATGCCCCAACTAGTAACGCTGAAGAAGCTGAAGTTGAACGGTTCTATGAAGACCTACAAGACCTTTTAGAACTAACACCCCAAAAAGATGTCCTTTTCATTATAGGGGACTGGAATGCAAAAGTAGGACGTCCATAGGGTTGCAAAGAGTTGGACACGACTGAAGCAACTGAGCATGAGCACACATTGTCTTCTTGCATTTATGGTAGAAGTCTTATGTTTGCTTGATTTTTGCTTTTAGCTTGTCTTTAAAAAATCTAGAAGTTTAAAGAATATATATAAACTATATATACATATATATAGCTTATTTTTGTGGAATTTTTTTCATTTAGGTAAGCAATAGAAATTATAATTAGATTGGTGTAGCAACAAGTAATAAAAATATTTATCACTATGTCATTGCTGATAGTTGCAATTTCATTTGATTAATCGGGAAAAATCATAGGTAGGAGGAATTCTTTTTCTATCAAAACTGTTACTCTGTGTTACTGGCTAGGAAAAGCGACATTATTTTGGTTAGTGATTTGAGTTATTGTTGAAGCCACTATGACAGATTTTTAATGTGGTTTGCACTGTGGCAGTAAAATCTGTTGAAAAGTTGGGATTTTTGTGTCTTAGCACAAAAGTTAATCAGCCTTTCCTATCTATAAAGTGTTTATCACTTTTAATTTCCATTAGTTTTCTAACTTTAATATTTTGCAGAACAAGGGGTGGCGAGGAGTTGGTAAGGATTCTGTGGTTGTTGGGTAATTTTGTTACTTAGCTAAATAAATGTAAGTTTGGCATCACATTGAAGAAGCTGGCAGAGCCATTACTGAATAATAGAATTTGAATTTATTATAAAGTCAGAGTAAACTAGAAAGACACATAGATGCAAATTTAATAAGAATAGAGGGAATGGAATGTGTATAGGCTAGGCATAAGGTATAAGGGAGATACAAATTCAGTGATTTGTTAAAAGATGATTTCATTATAACTAAGTAGGGTTTGCAGCAGCAGCAGGGTTTGTTATGGAATATAAATCCTTAATTTTATGAAATAAGACTATCATTATTTCACTATCATTGTCATTTTTTCATTTATCATTATCACTGTTCAACATTTAATAGAAATTCTGTCACTCCAGTAAAAGAATAATAGGAAATGAATTGTGTAAAAAGTGAAGAAGGAACAGAATTATTTAACTTGCAATGTAATGCTATTTATTGGAAAGACCCAAGAAAATCAGTTGGAAAATTATTTGAACTAGTAATAGAAAGTAGTAACTAGCTGCACATACATAAAACTTAGTGCTTTACCATATGCAAGAAATAACAGGAAAATAAAATGCAAAGAAAGAGCCCATTTCCAAGAGTACTGACAACAGCTATGTGTACTCAAGTGTATATTTCCTCAGAAAAAGTAAGGCACAGTTAAACAATTAAATTTAACAAAGAAGATATAGAATCTATGTGAAGAAAACAATGAAACATTATTAAGGGACATAAAATAAGACTAATAAATGAAGACACTATGTTGATGGGTGGGAAATTATAAATTTAACGTAGTTATTATGAAGATTGAAGTGAAATGTGAAATTCTTTTGGATAAAATGAAAAATTTCAGAATTCACTTGGAGTAACTATTGTTACTATGAATAATGGTGGGTGGCTTCTGTGGAATTTGTGATTTGGTGCTAACATAGGGAAAATATGTGGGCTTCCCTGGTGGCTCAGACAGTAAAGAGTCTACTTGCAACGCAGGAGACCTGGGTTCGATCCCTGAGTTGGAAAGATCTCTTGGAGAAGGAAATAACAACCCTCTCCAGTATTCTTGCCTTGTCCAGTATCCCCTGGACTGAGGAGCCTGGCAGGCTGCAGTCCTGGGGTCGCAAAGAGTCAGACACGACTGAGCAACGAACACTTTCACTTTTACTAGGAAAATATGTAATTCTATAATATACAATAATATCAGACAGAATGGAAGATTAGAATCAAAAGTATATAAATCATAGTACATATAAGAAGTTAATATGTGATAGGAAACATTTAAAATTATTAGTAGGAAGACTGAAGGGGTTTACAGACACTACAAGTGGATTAAAAAGTAAATATAAAATCTGCCAAAGTATTAAACAATATGTTTACTAGTCTTGGGGTCAGGAGGAACTTTTAAACTTGATACCAGTATTTGGGAAAATTTTAGTAAATTTCATTATAACATTAAAAACCTGTGTCTTATTTATTAAAATCAAAAGTAAAAGACAAAACAGACTAAGGGAGAATATTTCATATCTGATGAAGGATTTATATCCAGAATATATGAATAACTCTTAAAACTCAGCATTTAAACAGAACACTCAATTAAAAAATTCCAGAAGAGCTGAACAGATACCTCACCAAAGATATTTACATAAGAAAATTAGCCTATAAAAAGATTCTCTGCATCATATGTCATTATGGAATTGCAAAGTTAGACAGCAACGAGGTACCACTACATGCCTACCAGAATGACCAAAATCCAAAACACTGACAATACCAAATGCTGGCGGTAACGTGAAACAACAGGAGTTCGTATTCATTGCTGGTAGGGATACAGAGTGGTTCAGTCACTCTGGAAGACTGTTTGGCAGCTCCTTATAAAGCTACACATACTCTTACTATATGATCCAGCAATCATGCTCCTGGGTATTAACTCAAATGAGTTGAAAACTTGCATTCACACAAAAAAACCTGCATGCAAATTTTATGGCAGCTTTATTCATCCTTGCCCAAACTTGAAAGCAACCACGTTTTCCTTCAGTTGATGAATGGATAAATAAACTATGGTACATCCAGCCAATGGGAAAATTATTTAGCACCCCCCATACCCCCAGAAAAAGCCTGTAAGGTCATGAGGAGACATGGATAAACCTTAAATGCATATTGCTAAGGGGATGAAGCCAGTCTGAAAGGCTACATGTTATATGATTCCAACTATATATATTCTGGACAAGGCAAAACTATGGGAGAAGATCAAGGGTTGGAGTTGGGGTAGAGGATGAATAGATGGAGCACAGCAGAATTTTAGGATAATTGAACTATTTCTGCATGATACTGTAATGATGGATGCATGCATGCATGTGTGCTCACCGTGTCCAACTCTTTGCTACCCCATAGATTGCAGCCCGCCAGGCTCCTCTGTCCATGGGATTTCCCAGGCAAGAATACTGGAGTGAGTTGCTGTTTCCTTCTCCAGTAATGATGGATACATGTTATACTTTTGTCCAAACCAACAATTGTACAACACAGAGAGTTGAACCTTAATGTGATCTTTGGACATAATAATTTATGATTACTGGTTTATCAGTTGTCACAAGTGTACCCCACCAATGCAAAATATTAGTTTTTAAAAAAAATATCTAGGAACAAACTCTTTGACATAAATTACAGCAATATCTTTTTGGATTCATCTATTAGAGTAACAGGAATAAAAACAAAAATAAACAAATGGGACCTAACTAAACTAAAAAGCCTGTGCATAGCAAAAGAAACCATAAACAAAACAAAAAGACAACCTACAGAATGGCAGAAAATATTTGCAAATAATGTGACCAGTAATCACTAAAATATACAAACAGCTCATATTGTTCAATATCAAAAAAACCTAACAATCCAATAAAAAAATGGGCAGAAAATCTACATAGACAGTCTCCAAAGAAGACATACAGGTGGCCAAAAGGATCATGAAAAGATGCTCAACACTGCTAAAATTGTTATAGAAATATAAATCAAAACTACAATGAGATATCACCTCACACTGGTCAGAATGCTATCATAAAAAGTCTACACATAATAAATGCTGGAGAGGGTGTGGAGAAAGGGGAACCTTCTACACTGTTGGTGGGAATGTAAATTGGTACAGCTATTAGTGAGAACAGTATGGTGGTTCCCTAAAAAATTAAAAATATAGTTTCCATATGATCCAGCAATCCCACTCTTGGGCATATACCCAGAGAAAAACGTAATTTGAAAAGATATATATACCCTCATGTTCACTGTAGCACTGTTTACCATAGCAAGGACATGGGAACAACCTAAATGTTCATTGACAGAGGAATGGATAAAGAAGTGGTATATATGGAATACTGCTCACTCATAAAAAAGAATGAAATAATTCCATTCATAGTAACATGGATGGACCTAGAGATTATCATACTAAGTGAAGTAAGCCAGACAGAGAAAGACAAGTATCATACGAGTTTGCTTATATGTGGAATCTAAAAAAAATATGAATGAACTTATATGTAAAACAGAAATAGACCCACAGACATAGAAAACAAACCTATGGTTACCAAAGGAGAAAGGTGGATGATGGATACAGTAGGAGTTTGGGATTAACAGATAGATACTACTATATGTAAAATAGATAACCAATAAGAATCTATTTATAGCAACATGGAAATATTTTGTAATAACCTATAAAGGAAAAGAATCTTAAAAAATAGATATGTATGCATAACTGAATCACTTTGCTGTACACTTGAAACTAACACAACATTGTAAATCAACTATACTGCAATTTAAAAAAAGCCTAAAGTGAAAGGCAGAGCAACTGGAAAACATTTGTATTGTGGAAAGCAAATAAATAGTTAATACTTTAGTTTTAGAGAATTCTAAAGACAAAGGGCCTCATAAGATGGGCAAACAACATGAACAAAAGAAGACAAGCTTAGTAAAAAATAATAGAAATGTGCATGAAAGCTCTAATATGGGCTTCCCTTGTGGTTCAGTGGTAAAGGATCTGCCTGCCAATGCAGGAGACACAGGTTCCATCCCTGGTTTGGGAGGATCCCACATGCCATGGAGCAACTAAGCCTGTGCACACAACTGTCGAACCTATGCTCTGGAGCCAGGAATGGCAACTACTGAGCCTATGTGCTGCAAAACTGAAGCCCATGGGCCCTAGAGCCTGTGCTCCACAACAGGAGAAACCACTGCAATGAGAAGTCCACTTGCTGAAACGAAGAGTAGCCCCCACTTGCCACAACTAGAGAAAAGCCCTCGCAATAACCAAGACCCAGCACAGCTCCCCACCACACACAAAAAAGAAAAACCTCTAATATGATGTTATTTGCCGCCTGGAAATTGGCAGAGATACTCAAAAAGTGATAGTGTACCATGACTAAAACATTGAGAAACAACTTTTTTTTTTTAACTTGGAGAAAGTATTAGAGAGTGAAAGAAAATTTGAGGATACACATCAAAACTTTAAAGGCTTTACCTAGAATTTGAAGGTTGATTATCCCAGTTAAATGATCAAGGGTGTGTGCAAAGGTCTGTTTATAATGATATACTCTGCCCTAGGTCAATAAAAATTGGAAACTGCTTAGATCGCCGCCATTAAATAAGTCATTGTGTGTTTATACAGTAGAAAAATATGCTGAAATGGTTTTCTAGACAAGTGAGTTTTCAAACTTAAACGTGCTTCAGAATGACTGGAACCTCATCTTCAGAAATTCTGTTCTGTCAGGTCTGAGGTGGGGCCATGAATTTACAATTGATCAACATCTGCTCGTCTGGGGACCATATTTTGAGGACCACTTTTTAAAGAGAAATATTTAAGGAAAGAATACAGATTATCAAAGTGTTTATAATGTGATTCTACACTTATAAGTGAAGAAAATAACATTCATTTGTAAAAGTGTTGAAATACTATACACTGAAATGTTTGTATGGTTGTTTTTGTATGATGGAGATATGGGTGATTATGTTTTCTGCTTTTTGTTAATGTGTGTTTGTAAAACTTTCATAATGAAGAAATTTTTAAATAACGGAAAAATCGAAACAACTTAAAAAACAAAAAGATGAGGTAGAAGACTTAATTCTTTTCAGGTTGAACATGAGAACTAAAATCAAGCTGTAAGTGATTCCTTTCTCCTCTACCATCTCCCACATACAATTAGTTGTAAAGATGTATCAATTTTACTTTTTAAATGTTTCTTTAATCTTTTCTTATTTTGTCATTCGTTCAGCCACTACTTCATTTAGTTTGTTATAATCTCACAAAGAAGAGGTGGCAAGAATACACAGAAGGACTGTACGAAAAAGATCTTCATGACCCAGATAATCACGATGGTGTGATCACTCACCTAGACCCAGACATCCTGGAATGCAAAGTCAAGTGGGCCTTAGAAAGCATCACTACGAACAAGCCAGTGGAGGTGGTGGAATTCCAGTTGAGCTATGCCAAATCCTGAAAGACGATGCTGTGAAAGTGCTGCACTCAATATGCCAGCACATTTGGAAAACTCAGCAGTGGCCACAGGACTGGAAAAGGTCAATTTTCATTCCAATCCCAAAGAAGGCAATGCCAAAGAATGCTCAAACTACGGCACAATTGCACTCATCTCACACGCTAGTAAAGTAATGCTCAAAATTCTCCAAGCCAGGCTTCAGCAATACGTGAACCCTGAATTTCCAGATGTTCAAGCTGGTTTTAGAAAAGGCAGAGGAACCAGAGATCAAATTGCCAACATCTGCTGGATCATGGAAAAAGCAAGAGAGTTCCATAAAAACATCTAGTTTTGCTTTATTGACTATACCAAAGCCTTTGACTACGTGGATCACAATAAACTGTGGAAAATTCTGAAAGAGATGGGAATACCAGACCACCTGACCTGCCTCTTGAGAAACCTAAATGCAGGTCAGGAAGCAACAGTTCAACCTGGACATGGAACAGCAGACTGGTTCCAAACAGGAAAAGGAGTATGTCAAGGCTGTATGTTGTCACCCTGCTTATTTAACTTCTATGCAGAGTACATCATGAGAAACGCTGGGCTGAAAGAAGCACAAGCTGGAATCAAGATTGCCGGGAGAAATATCAATAACCTCAGATATGCAGATGATACCACCCTTATGGCAGAAAGTGAAGAGAAACTAAAAAGCCTCTTGAAGAAAGTGAAAGAGGAGAGTGATAAAGTTGGCTTAAAGCTCAACATTCAGAAAACTAAGATCATGGCATCTGGTCCCATCACTGCATGGGAAGTAGATGGGGAAACAGTGGAAGCAGTGTCAGACTTTATTTTTTTGAGCTCCAAAATCACTGCAGATGGTGACTGCAGCCATGAAATTAAAAGATGCTTACTCCTTGGAAGGAAAGTTATGACCAACCTAGACAGCATATTGAAAAGCAGAGACATTACTTTTTCAACAAAGGTCCATCTAGCCAAGGCTATGGTTTTTCCAGTGGTCATGTATGGCTATGAGAGTTGGTCTATGAAGACAGCTGAGTGCCAAAGATTTGATGCTTTTGAACTGTGGTGTTGGAGAAGACTCTTGAGAGTCCCTTGGACTGCAAGCAGATCCAACCAGTCCATTCTAAAGGAGATTAATCCTGGGTGTTCATTGGAAGGACTGATACTGAGGCTGAAACTTCAATACTTTGGCCACCTCACGCGAAGAGTTGACTCATTGGAAAAGACTCTGTTGCTGGGCGGGGTTGGGGGCAGGAGGAGAAGGGGATGACAGAGGATGAGATGGCTGGATGGCATCACCAACTCGATGGACATGAGTAAACTCCGGGAGTTGGTGATGGACAGGGAGGCCTGGCGTGCTGCGATTCATGGAGTCACAAAGAGTTGGACACAACTGAGCGACTGAACTGAACTGAACTGAACTGAATCTCACTGGAATAGAATCCTTATTTGTTTCCCTTACTTCCATTCTTATTCCCTTCCAAATCCATTCTTTACTCATCAGCCAGAATAATCTTTATAACATTAAAAATTGAAGGATTAAGCATATATTGTGTTTTAGTTGCTAGAGTAAAATCCAGACTCTTACCTTACCTCTCTTGCTTATCTTTCATAATTCTCCACTTCTGCTTTCCAGGGATTTTGAGCTCCTTTTATTTTAGATCATGTAAGATATATTTTAGTTTCACTGTTCAGGTCTGAACACTTTCCCCCCAACTCTTTGTGGGTCTTATCCTTTCACTTCACCCTTGACCTAACTAACTCCTACTGATTTCAGCATCAATGTTGTTTCCTTTATTGAGTTTTTTGTAAGGTGTTTCTTCACCATACTACTTCCTCATTCTATTAAGCACCGTTGCTGTGTACTTACATGGCATTCTCATCAGAAGACCTTCCACACTGCATTTTAGTTGCTTCTTGTCTGTATTGCTCATTTGACTGTAAACCTCAGAGGTAGAGATCAGTGCCTGGTACAGAGAGGGAGCTTAAGAAATAATTAATTGTTCATGACTGAGTGAATGAAGGAAGAATGAAACATGAAAATGATGTGTAGAGATGCACTGATGTATAAATAAGTATAACTCATGTAACCTGCTCTGGCTAGACTGGAATTCTCTTCTTATGTTACCAGAAGTTAAACTTTGAAAAAATTTGGAGAATTACCCTAATGATTATGAGCTAGAAAGAAGAACCAATGAAATGAAGTTAAAGAAACTAAGAAAATTATGAGTAGCTTGAAAATTAGCAGTATGATCTAAAGCTGTATATAAATATATGCATGTACAATTAATTTTCTAGAAATACATTGATTAGCTGGCTATTCTCCACCTTTTCATGAGGAAAGATAATTTGATTCTATAGCAGACTTTACATTTAGTATATGGGGTAAAACTTAATGGCTGCCAGTAAATCCTGAATTTATTTTACAATATGAAGCAATGGGATGTGCCAGCTTTTAATATATAAAAATCCTTGTAAGTTGAGAAGTCTTTTTGAGAAAGATAAAGGTGGTTTCTGATGTTCATTTTGTCAGTAAATAAAGTACATATAATAGTAGTGCCTAAATATTATGGAAATGTAAAACTAAAATTTCTCCTCCAAAAAAGTTTTTCAGAATTGAATATCGTTGATACGAAATAATTTTCTGACTAATCTTTGGAATACCCTCACCAATTTTCCCTCAAGATTTAAGAAATTTTAGCCTTAAATCTATGGGGAAAAGTCTGTCAAAATCTGAGATGTTAATAATCAATATATGAAGAGCTATTTGGGGAGTAACATGAGCCTAGAAATGTTGACTTGAAGAAGTGAGTGATGTGTATCCCATATAATCAACAGAATGTAAAGTTTAGCTTTCTATGCAGCTGCTGGTGACATATTTAATTAATACTGAAGCAATTATCTTGACAAGTAAATCAAACTCAGTTAGATCTCAATTAGAATATTAACATTTTCTAAAATATTGTATGGTTGCCAGATGGTTACACTTCTTCTTAGCCTCCTACCCGCTTTGTTCTTTTAAAGATAGACTTTCCCACTACTGTGTCTATTAGGTATAATCACTTGGTTTTGTTTACTTATTTTGGGGAGGAAATTTGAAATTTAAGTGTATATCAAAATTCTCTTCCTAGCAGTGTGTAGTTTTGTTCTATAGAAGATTGCAAAAGTAACAGATACTCACTTATAAAATTAACAAATTCTAATTAGAGATTTTAGATTACTTAGGAAGAGGTTTTTAGAAAGTATTTAATTCATACCCTTGTCAGAGGCAGCACAAATTACAACTGGATCTATATATCATTTGTGTCATAGTTATATTTTCTCTCTGAGTAAAATGGAATCATAGTATTTTTAGACTCCGTAAGTGTAGGTATTCCAATTACTAACTGTTATGTAATGCCCGATAAATAAGAAATTATAACATCTTCTACTTTTCAGTTAGTTATACTTAGAACAACTGTGTCTTCAGAGGTGTTCTTTTTTGAAGGTCAACTAAATTTATATATTCAGGTCCAGCTATTTCCCCTCAATCTTAAATTTAATCTCTTGCATCCCTATTTGTCTGAGGAGGCCTTACAAATAGCTGTGAAAAGAAGAGAAGTGAAGGAGAAAAGGAAAGATATACCCATTTGAATGCAGAGTTCCAAAGAACAGCAAGGAGAGATAAGAAAACCTTCCTCAGTAATCAGTGCAAAGAAATAGAGGAAAACAATAGAATGGGAAAGACTAGAGATCTCTTCAAGAAAATTAGAGATACCAAGGGAACATTTCATGCAAAGATGGGCTCAATAAAGGACAGAAATGATATGGACCTAACAGAAGCAGAAGAGATTAAGAAGAGGTGGCAAGAATACACAGAAGGACTGTACAAAAAAGATCTTCACGACCCAGATAATCACGACGGTGTGATCACTCACCTAGAGCCAGACATCCTGGAATGCAAAGTCAAGTGGGCCTTAGGAAACATCACTAAGAACAAAGCTAGTGGAGGTGATAGAATTCCAGTTGAGCTATTTCAAATCCTAAAAGATGTTGCTGTTAAAGTGTTGCATTCAATATGCCAATAAATATGGAAAACTCAGCAGTGGCCACAGGACTGGAAAAGGTCAGTTTTCACTCCAATCCTAAGAAAAGTCAATGCCAAAGAATGTTCAAACTACTGCACAACTGCACTCATCTCACAGGCTAGCAAAGTAATGCTTAAAATTCTCCAAGCCAGGCTTCAGCAATATGTGAACCGTGAACTTCCTGATGTTCAAGCTGGTTTTAGAAAAGGCAGAGGAACCAGAGATCGAATTGCCAACATCCTCTGGATCATGGAAAAAGCAAGAGAGTTCCATAAAAACATCTAGTTTTGCTTTATTGACTATACCAAAGCCTTTGACTACGTGGATCACAATAAACTGTGGAAAATTCTTCAAGAGATGGGCATACCAGACCACCTGACCTGCCTCTTGAGATATCTGTATGCAGGTCAGGAAGCAACAGTTAGAAATCGACATGGAACAACAGACGAGTTCTAAATAGGAAAAGAAGTACGTCAAGGCTGTATATTGTCACCCTGCTTATTTAACTTCTATGCAGAGTACATCATGAGAAACGCTGGGCTGAAAGAAGCACAAGCTGGAATCAAGATTGCCGGGAGAAATATCAATAACCTCAGATATGCAGATGATACCACCCTTATGGCAGAAAGTGAAGAACTAAAGAGCCTCTTGAAGAAAGTGAAAGAGGAGAGTGAACAAGTTGGCTTA
>NW_011495064.1:12581715-12590365 GCF_000754665.1 Bison bison bison
TGGTGACTGCAGCCATGAAATTAAAAGATGCTTACTCCTTGGAAGAAAAGCTATGACCAACCTAGACAGCATATTGAAAAGCAGAGACATTACTTTTCCAACAAAGGTCCATCTAGCCAAGGCTATGGTTTTTCCAGTAGTCGTGTATGGAAGTGAGTGTTGGATTATAAAGAAAGCTGAGTGCCGAAGAATTAATGCTTTTGAACTGTGTTGTTGCAGAAGACTCTTGAGAGTCCCTTGGACTGCAAGGAGATCCAACTAGTCTATCTTAAAGGAAATCAGTCCTGAATATTCATTGGAAGAATTGATGTTGAAGCTCAATCTCCAATACTTTGGTCACCTGATGCTAAGAGCTGACTCATTTGAAAAGACCCTGATGCTGGGAAAGATTGAAGGCAGGAGGACGAGGGAACAACAAAGGATTAGATAGTTGAATGGCATCAACTACTCAATGAACATGAGGTTGAGTGGACACTGGGGCTTGGTGATGGACACAGAGGCCTGGCGTGCTGCAGTCCATGGGGTTGCAGAGTCAGACACGTCTCAGTAACTGAACTGAACTGAAGTTGGATGGAACAGTGGAATGGAATAGAACTGCAGGTTTGATCAGACTGCCTGAATTTTGAGTCCTGGCTTTTCCACTTCTTAGTAGTGAATCTTTGGCAAGCAAATTCTGTGATCCACAGTTTAAGGTGATAAACTTAATTTAAGGTATAGTAGTTGAAGATTGAGTAAAGATTTGGTGTTGTTTTATTATTATCCATGTACTTAATCATTGTTTTTCCTCATTCACTTTTTCAATGAATACTTGGGTAATACTAGTCTCTGTGCATGAATGCTAAGTCATTTCACTTATGTCCAACTGTTTGTGATCCTATGGACCCTCCAGGCTTCTCTGTCCATGGAATTCTCCAGGCAAGAATACTGGAATGGGTTGCCTCGTCCTCCTCCAGGGGATCTTCCCAGCCCAGGGATTGAACCTATGTCTCTTGTGTCTCTTGCACTGGCAGTTGGTTCTTTACCTCTAGTGCCATCTGGGAAGCCAGTGCTAGTCTCTTGATTACACTGATTCTTAAATTTAAAGATTTTTGATTTTATTAACTTTGCTTATGTTAGCATATATGTAGGATTTTCAGGAAAGATGAAATAGTCTCAAATTATTTTCTTGTTTCTGTTTTATCATTTTTCTATCCATTCTCCATATACTCTACATCAGGTGTGGACATATATTTTGTTTCAAGGGCAAGAGGGCAAATACTAATTGTAAATATTTTAGGCTTTGGGAGCCACATCGTGTCATTTATGTATGTTATATATATAAATTTCTTACTCTTGAGATATAGATTTACAGAAAATTGCAAAGATAATCTAAAGAGGCCTCATATACCTTTCACACATTTTCCCCAGTGGTTACATCTTACATAATTAAATTGCACCAGGGAGCTCACACTGGTATATGTGTGTAGAGTTCTGTGGTGTTTTTTCACATCTGTGGATTCCGTTACCTACCACCTCAATTTGCAATCAAGATACAGAATTATTGCATCAATTGCCAAGAACCTCATGCTTCTCCTACTTATCTCACCATCCCTAACTCCTGGAAATTTGTTTATATTCTTGTCATTTTGAGAATTTTCTATGAATAGAATGATATAGTGTGTGACTTTTTGGGACTGACTTCTTTTTTTTGGGGACTGACTTCTTTTGTTTGTTCTTGAGACAGTTTCATGTTATGATGTACCAGTTTTTGTTTCTTGTGTATAGTTTTTGAGGAGGTGGTTCATTTCATCTAAGTTGTGTAGAGTTGTTTGTACAGCAGTATGGCCTACATAATCTATGGTGATATCCCCTAGTTCATTCCTAATTTATGCCTTTTCTCTTTCATTGTCAGTCTTGTTAGAAATTTTTCAAGTTTGTCAATTTTACTAATATTTTCCAAGAACCATCTTTTTTGTTTTATTGATTTTTCTGTATTATTGCCCTGTTCTCAATTTAGTTGATTTGTGTGTTTGAAATTATTTTCTTTGTTCTGCTTGTTTTGGGTTTATTTTGCTTTTCTCATTTCTTGAACTTAATTGATTTGAGATTTTCCCTCTTTTCTAATGTATACATTTAGCGTTATGAATTTACCTACTACTTTAGCTGTCTCCCACACATTTTGAAGCACTTCATTTACATTTTCATTCAGCTCAGTGTACTTTTGAATTTCCTTTGAGGCTTTCTCTTTTCTCATGTGTTGTTTAGAAGTGTTTTGCTTAGTTTCCAAGTGTGTGGAGATTTATTATTTTCAGAGATCACACTGTCTGATTTCAGTTATTTTAAATTTGTTTACATGTGTTTTATTGCCCAGAATATGGTCAACCTTAGTCTGTGTTTTGTGAGTACTTGAAAAGAGTGAATATCCTGTTCTTACTGTAAGGAGTATTCTAAGAATGTCAATTAGATCTTTTTGGTTGATGGCATTTTGAGTTGTTCTATATCCTTGTTGATTTCTTGTCTGCTTGTTCTATCAGTTGTTGAGGTAGGGGTGTTGAATCTCAACATATAACTGTGAAACGTTTCTCTTTCCATTCTATCATATGGTCTCCATTGACACTGTGCAGGGGGGTTCCTTGTGAGTGCCCTGGCTCCCTACTCTGCCTTTTCTGACAGCATCTGTAAATGAGGGAGGAGTTAGAGCACCTCATTAGAGTCTGGAGGGGTGGAAGTCTTGGCTCCTTGGTAGGCTTTTGATGAGGTGGTGATGAGTGGGGCTGCAGTTTCTTCAGTGGTGTTTGGCTAGAACAGAGTGGTTACTGTGTAAGTTTTCTGTCTTGGTAGAATGCTCCTTTCCTGGTCCTTTGGCTAGAGACAGGGAACTTTTTGGCTTTCTTTTGGTCAGCTTTCATTGACTTTTCCAGGTTGCTGGCTTCCCTAGTATCCAGTATGGTATATAGAAGTCAAAATAAAACCCAGAGAACTTACTGCCATGTTGTTTGTTGGGCCCCTTGATGGTATACTGCATTCTTTCCTCCTCTAACAATCTCTATGTAATGTCTAGAATAGCTGTAGTTAGCAGCAAGAATAGGAAAAAATACATCTGTCTTTCTGAAAGTAAAAGCCTGTTTTGTTTTACATTAATTTCTTCCAAGGTATTTTTTGGGGGCAGTGTTTGGTTCACAGCAAAACTGAGAGAAGGCTACAGAGATTTCTCGTATCTGTGCTATCGCCACATGTGCGTAGCCACCACCTCCATCATCAGCCACCTCCTTTACCCTCTACCATTTCAACTGATGGATGTATATCAACACCTCACATCTCTCGAAGTCCACAGTTTACATTATCGTTTGCTACTGTACATTCTGTGGGTTTGGGCAAATGTGTAATGATATGTATCTACTATTATAGTATCATCCAGAATATTTTCACTGCCTTGGAAATTCTCTGTGCTTTGCCTGTTCTTCACTCACCCCTGCAACCCTTGGCAAACGACTTATCTTTTTATTAACTTCATCATTTTGCCTTTTCCAGAATAATGTCATATAGTTGTAAAGTATGTAGTCTTTTTAGATTGATTTCTTTTACTTAATAATATGAATTTAAGTTTCCTCCATGATTTTTCATGGCTTGATAGCTCATTTGTTTTTAGTGCTGAATAATGTTCTGCTGCTTGGATTTGTCACAGTGTATTTATCTACTGAAGGACATCATGGTGGTTTCAAGTTTGGGCAGTGATAAATAAAGCTGCTGCAAACACTTGTGCAGGTTTTTGTGTGGACATAAGTTTTCAGCTCCATTGGATAAATACTAAGGAGTGCAATTGATGAATTGTATGGCAAGGGTATGTTTAGTCTTGTAAGAAATCGCCGTAATGTTTTCCAAAGTGTCTATACCATTTTGTATTCTTGGGCGTGCATGCTAAGTCACTTCATTTGTGTCTGACTCATTATGACCCTATGGACTGTGTAGCCCACTAGGCTCTTCTGTCCATGGGATTCTCCAGGCAAGAACACTGGAGTGGGTTGCCATCCCCTCCTCCAGGGGATCTTCCTGACCCAGGGATTGAACCCATGTCTCATGTCTTCTGCATTGGCAGGTGGGTTCTTTACCATTAGCACCACCTGGGAAGCCCTTTGTATTCCTATCAGTGATGAATGAAAGTTCCTATTACTCCACATCTTCCTCAGCATTTCGTGTTGTCATTGTTCAGGATTTTGACCATTCTAATAGGTGGATAGTGGTGTCTCATTGTTTTATCATGTTTTTTGTACAATCCTTAAAAATGTTAAAAAACATTCTTAGCTCTAGGACTGTGTGAAAGACTATGGAGTGAATTTGGGTCATGGGCTGTGGTTTGCCCATGTGATAGCTGCCTCTAGTTTTAAAGTCTCATCTTGAGTCTTTCTCGTGATTGCTCAGTATATTGCACTGACTGGATTATTATTATTATTTTAATCTGCCAGTTCTTTGCTGTCTTTGGACCTTCAATCATACACTTTTGTTTTTTAAAAATTTATTTATTTTTTTATTGAAGGCTAATTGCTTTACAGAATTTCTTTGTTTTCTCTCAAACATCAACATGAGTCAGCCATAGGTGAATCATACACTTTCTTGGTGGAGATTGTTCTCATCTTTTGTCCCCTTCCATGTCTCTTGTTTATCCTTTAGACTTTAGCCTAAATATCATCTTCTAAAAACAGTCTTTCTTGACCCTAAGCAATCTAAGTTAGATTCCCTACACTATTTAATAAAACTGTCCACTTTTCTTTTATAGTGTTTAAGATGATATCTTACTCTAAATTTTATAAGTGTGACTATTTATTTAAACTTTGTTTTTATTCTTACAAAATTGTATGTCCTTCACTGGAACAGACCTCTTACACCCTCATCTGTTTTATTCACCAGCTTACACTGCCCTGGAGCAATATTTCAGTGCTTAACCAAGTAGTTGACACTTCAGCAATTTATTAAGGGGAAGTTGAAATTTTCATTTGGGTCAGCTCCAAGATATTGTTCTAGGTGTTTTACCGATGTTTGCTAATTTTATGTTTATAGAAATGTGTAAGCCAGACATTGTTATTCCTTTTTTATAGGTGAGGATGCTGAAGTTCTAAGAGCTAAAGACATTTAATGCTGGAGAGTTAGAAAGGACCAGAGTCACGTGGTCTGAATACAGACTTTTTTTGTTTTTAATTACACCAGTGGTTCTCACTGAGGCCTCAGAATCTTAATGGCAATAGGAATGGAGTGATATTAAAATAACACAACAGCAAAATGAAATGATATATGATCCTAACTATTTTCTTCACCAGTTTGGGGGCAGGAAGTCAGGTGGCCAGGAATGTCCTCTGGTGTTTAGAATCCCTGCACTTCCACCTATTGGAGAAGGAAATGGCAACCCACTCCAGTATTCTTGCCTGGAGAATCCCAGGGACAGAGGAGACTAGTGGGCTGCCGTCTATGGGGTCGCACAGAGTTGGACACGACTGAAGCGACTTAGCAGTAGCAGCAGCAGCACCTCCACCTGCTGGCAGACAGAGCATTTTTTGTTAAGGGACTTAATATTTGGTCTGAGAGTCAAATTTTGTATTTTATAATTTGCTATTGAGCTAATAAGTTAATACTGCTACTGCTGCTAAGTCACTTCAGTCGTGTCCGACTCTGCGACCCCACACACGGCAGCCCACCAGGCTCCCCCGTTCCTGGGATTCTCCAGGCAAGAACACTGGAGTGGGTTGCCATTTCCTTCTCCAATGCATGAAAGTGAAAAGTGAAAGTGAAGTCACTCAGTTGCATCCGACTCCCAGAGACCCCATGGACTGCAGCCCAAGTTAATAAAATGTATAAAAAAAAGGACATAACAACGGATATACCAAAGAGAGTACAATTCATTCTAGTTGGACAGTTTAAAGAAGTTTGTTCACGTCCCATTGGGAAGCCAGGGTGTAAATTAATTACAAAGCTTGGGATTTAATTCCAGGGGCCAGTTAGTGTAGACTCTTACCAGATATAACGTATGGGTACTAAGTAGAGGGTATACTAAGAATGTAAAAGGCTACTATTATTAAATTTTTGCTTGTTTTCCTCAAGAATTTTGTTCTCCATGGCTATGCTTCTATAAACATTCTCAATCATACTATATATGTAGCTGTGTATCTTATTGTATACATTTACTTATAAGTGTTTTCATGTTGTCTATTCCATGTAAACATCACTTATACTGAGTGTTTTTTATTCACGTAGAAAGTGATTATGCTGTATGTTAATTATTTTTACTAAATGATGGATGTTTAGATTGTTTTTAGTTTTTTAGAATTGATTTTTAGTTTTTTTAATATTAAAATATCAACAATGTGCCCATAGCCTTTTCCATATTAAGATCATTTCTTGAAGATGGATTCTGAGTAGTGGAATTATTGAGTTAAACAACATAAATATCGTCAAAACTGTTGCTCACATTAAAGAATTGTTTTCTAAATTGATTTTTCACATTTTACTGATATTTTCAGAGAGTTTGTTTTTTTGAAAAATGAATTGTTTTTTTCAGCATTTAAAAATTTAATAGGCATTGCTTTACTTTGCATTTCTCTAATTGCTAGTTACAAGTAAACATTTTAACATGTGTTTATCCATTAGTTATATTTCTCTTTTGTGAATTGTGTGTTCATTTCCCTTGTTCATGCTTCTGTTCTATTGGGAGATAGTACCTAGGGTTGTTTTTTTTTTTTTAATCATTAATTTGTGTTTACTTCACAGTGTATCTTCTATTCTTTTTTCTTTGTGATTTATTCTTGTTTTTATATTTAGATATTTATATTTGATCCAATTTTATAATAGTTTGAGTGTTTTTATCCCTTAATTTAGCTCTTTAATCCATTTGGAATTTATTTTGTTGTGCACTGTAAAGTAAAAATTTAAATTGCTTTCCAAGTTAGCATCACCATTTATTGGATAATCCTTATATTGTATTATGAATTTGACTCCTGTACACATTTGACTCCTGCCCGTGTGTTTGTGCATTAAACATTACAATTGGATACAGTGAGGAGTAGAGCAGTAGAAGTTCTATATAATAATGATGTGTGATTATGGATAATTAATAACCTTTGACTCATTTAAGTTACATTGTTTTATATACAGTTATATTGATATATAGATATATAGATATGCACATACATCTGTAAACACATAATTTTATGCTTTAGAACTATGAAGAAATATTAGCAATGCTATTTTGCTCTTTTACACTGTGATATATTTTCCTTTATAAAAAGTTGATTTTTGTAGGATGTTGTGATTAGTGATAGTATTGCAAAGTCATGATGAATGTGCTATTGGGTAGTTTGCTATGTTAGGACACCACTTTGGGATTATTTAGTTTCGTTCAGTGATTTGATGTGGTGCCAGCATTTTTCCTTTAGGGTTGATTGGTGTAGCATTGTTACTCATATTGCCCTTTCCTCCTGAGATTTTCACTTGAGCATTAGAATTTTTTTTCCAGGGCAAAACTATAGTTAATATGCTTTAGATTGCCTTTTCTTCTACTGTAATTGTTTAATTAGCTAGCTTGGGAGTTCTTTTCTCTCTTACTTAGCTTGAGAAGTAATCCTATATTTCCTAAATTCTGAAAGCATTATTTCAGAAATGTAAAAAAAAATTTTTTTCTGCTTGGAAATATATACACACATTTTTTATGCAATACAGAAGAGTACATAAGAGTATGTAAGAGTTGATGATCACAGAAGAATATTTCAGAGGTCACAGTGGAGGTTGGAGGACGAGGTCATGGACATGGACAGAACTAGGTTGTCTTGGGACAGACATCTCATAGTCAGTAAACTCCAGGAATTGAGCAGGTGTGTAAATAAGTGTGGTGATGATTGTGCAGTTCTAAAGGGATTAGCTTCTGTTAGGTCCATACCATTTCTGTCCTTTATCGAGCCCATCTTTGCATGAAATGTTCCTTTGGTATCTCTGATTTTCTTGAAGAGATCTCTAGTCTTTCCCATTCTGTTGTTTTCCTCTATTTCTTTGCATTGATCGCTGAAGAATGCTTTCTTATCTCTTTTTGCTATTCTTTGGAACTCTGTTATTCAGATGTTTATATCTTTCCTTTTCTCTTTTGCTTTTCGGTTCTCTTCTTTTCACAGCTATTTGTAAGGCCTTCCCAGACAGCCATTTTGCTTTTTTCCATTTCTTTTCCACGGGGATGGTCTTGATCCCTGTCTCCTGTACAATGTCACGAACCTCATTCCATAGTTCATCAGGCACTCTTATCTATCAGATCTAGGCCCTTAAATCTATTTCTCACTTCCACTGTATAATCATAAGGGATTTGATTTAGGTCATACCTGAATGGTCTAGTGATGTTCAAGCTGGTTTTAGAAAAGGCAGAGGAACCAGAGATCAAATTGCCAATATCTGCTCGATCGTGGAAAAAGCAAGAGAGTTCCAGAAAAACATCTATTTCTGCTTTATTGACTATGCCAAAGCCTTTGACTGTGTGGATCACAATAAACTGGAAAATTCTGAAAGAGATGGGAATACCAGACCACCTGATCTGCCTCTTGAGAAATTTGTATGCAGGTCAGGAAGCAACAGTTAGAACTGGACATGGAACAACAGACTGGTTCCAAATAGGAAAAGGAGTACATCAAGGCTGTATATTGTC
>NW_011495064.1:12590915-12616442 GCF_000754665.1 Bison bison bison
TCCAGTACTTTGGCCACCTCATGCGAAGAGTTGACTCACTGGAAAAGACTCTGATGCTGGGAGGGATTGAGGGCAAGAGGAGAAGGGGACAACAGAGGATGAGGTGGCTGGATGGCATCACGGACTCTATGGACATGAGTCTGAGTGAACTCCAGGAGTTGATGATGGACAGGGAGGCCTGGTGTGCTGCGATTCATGGGGTCGCAAAGAGTTGGACACGACTGAGTGACTGATCTGATCTGATCTAATCTGAAAGGGATTAGCTACTATTCAGCTGTAGCTGATTATTTCATTGGGGCTCAATGTTACTAGACCTTAATTTTTTTTCCCAAGAGATATTGGAAACATGGATTTTGCGTGAATTCTCTTAATTTCTAAATATTGGCAAGTCATACAATTGTGATCACTTAGGAGATCCCACTATGTGGGAATAGTCGTTCCCTTCTCCAGCAGATCTTCTCAACCCAGGGATCGAACCCAGGTCTCCCTCATTGCAGGCGGATTCTTTACCAGCTGAGCTATGTGGGAAGCCCAAGAATACTGGAGTGGGTAGCCTATCCCTTCTCCAGTGGATCTCTCCTACCCAGGAATTGAACTGGGATCTCCTGCATTGCAGGTGGATTCTTTACCAACTGAGCTATCAGGGAAGCCCTGATTGGCATTTTAGTCATTGTTTATACACAGTGAGGCCTTCCCTGGTGGCTCAGATGGTAAAGAATCTGCCTGCAAAGCAGGAGATCTGGGTTTGATCCCTGGGTTGGGAGGATCCCCTGGAGAAGGAAATGGCTACCCACTCCAGTATTCTTGCCTGGAAAATTCCATGGACAGAGGAGCCTGATGGGCTACAGTCCATGGGGTTGTACAGAGTCAGACACGATAGAGAGACTTAAGCTTTCATACACAGTGAAGAAGTTTTAGTTGAGTATAAAGACCAATAAGTAGAAACTGGTTGAATATAAAGTACAATGGTAAATGAATCTGTCCAAACAGAAGATTGCTGCTATTGTATAGTAGGGTTCTTTGTGTTGATTATTGACTTTTTTTTTTAATCAGACTAAAGATATAATGAATAGGATGAATATCAGAAACAAGATTCTGAATACTCTTTTTAGGGTGATAAATCTGGCTTCATCCAATAGAATAAATTTTGTCTTGAGTTGAAATTTTATCTTGAGTACGTTGCACTGCTTTTAAATCTATAATAATTAACTGTTAAGTACAGTGTGAGAAAAGTTTATAAGCAATGTGTGTGTATGTGTGTGTAGGAATCTGGTCATTTAAAAAAAAGGCTGCATGAATAGTTTATTACTGAATGAGTGTATTCTGTTTGGGATACATGTAGAATATAATATTTAAAATAGCTTTTGGTGCAGCACTGTAATAGGCGAGCAGTGAAGCAGAGCACCTTCAGGGAGGTGGAAGTAGAGTAACTATTCAACAAATACCTCTGGCTCTGAGGAGTAGTTGAAGAGCTGAAAGAAATTTTAAATTTGGAAAACAGAACTTTGGGGGCCATTGGTATGACTTTATATTTTGAAAGGGTTAAACATGGAAAGTTAATTAGCATTGTAATGTTTTGGCACAGATAATAGCATTAGATAGATAGAAGCTTTAGGGTTGGGGATAGATTAGGGTAAAGGGGAAAAGTGCAGGATAGGAACTAACATTTCACACTTTAAATGTATTATATACTCCTATAAACACTGAATACATTAAATATTACTTGAAGAAGTTAATTTTATGTATAAACATTTTTATAATATAAAATATTTTTACAAGTTTGCTGATCCCACATTTGCTTAAAACAGCATTTAAAAGCTAATATAGTAGTTCAGATGACTTCTATATGCCGCATTTACAAAACTAATGAAGAATAACAAATGTGTCTACAAAAATACATTTATCACAAAATACCACAATAAAAAATGAGAAACCATGTAACCCGAGCCTTCTATACATTACCTCTTTCTGTTTCTTGTGAGCAGATTTTCCTAACTTGGCATTTTCTGATTAAAAGGATGTAAAGTACTGGGGATACACTATATCATTTTCTTTCAAAAAAAAAGAAAAGAAAAGATAGATTTGCTAGGCCTCTGCAGAGTACATTTGCTTCCTAGGTAGCCAGATTGTGTGTGGCAGTTGAATAACACAAACAGAAACAACCAATACTTTCATTAACAACTCATGTAAGAACTTTTATTAGTAACTTTATTGATTGTTTTCTTTGAATATAAAAACATAGTGTATTCTGCTTGTGGCTGTCTCCATCCAAAAGCTTTTCCACCTTAGAAGTGATTTCTGTGGATGGTATGCTGGTTGTATAAGGGTGTACAGCATAGTCTGTTAACTTACAAAAGTTCTGTTCTGTGAGTGGTAAATTATAATAAAGTTGGGCAGTGATCTCTAATGTGGCACCAGTAAAGGCAGTACTGCTGAAATGGAGAGTGTTTTTAATATGTACATTTTAGGGTCTTCAACTCAATTAGAGAAGGAATTTGGTTTGTAGTTTGCCCTGACTTTCAGTAACCTGAGAAGCAGGGATGAAGAAAGGAATAATTTTATATGCAGAACAGCATTCAGAGCAGCTAAAGAAAAATAATAGGACTTTGATTTTTCTGTGTGCTTACTAAAAGGCGGTTCATGAATTTTGTCCTCACCCATTGTCTTCATAGTAGCTAAGAGGGCAGTCCTTCCTTGCTGCTGCTGCTAAGTCGCTTCAGTCATGTCCGACTCTGCAATCCCCTAGGCGGCAGCCCACCAGGCTCCCCCGTCCCTGGGATTCTCCAGCAAGAACACTGAAGTGGGTTGCCATTTCCTTCTCCAATGCATGAAAGTGAAAAGTGAAAGTGAAGTCGCTCAGTCATGCCTGACTCTTAGCGACCCCATGGACTGCAGCCTACCAGGCTCCTCCATCCATGGGATTTTCCAGGCAAGAGTACTGGAGTGGGGTGCCATTGCCTTCCCCGAGTCCCTCCTTACTCAACTACAAAATATATGATATTCATCTGATACTGCTTTCTTCCTTAAATCATCAACAGATCCACCCTGTGTAGTAGAATACTGTATAGTGAAAGTGAAAGTGAAGTTGCTCAGTCCTGTCCGACTCTTTGTGACCCCATGGACTGTAGCCTACCAGGCTCCTCCCTCCATGGGATTCTCCAGGCAATAGTACTGGAGTGGGGTGCCATTTCTTTCTCCAGGGGATCTTCCCAACCCAGGGATTGAACCCAGGTCTCCTGCATTCCAGGCAGACACTTTAACCTCTGAGCCAACATAGGTAGTCTCAGAATACTGTATAAGCCACATTAAATAGAAAATTAAAATTGCTTCTGAATACTAATATCTATCCAATAAGGTATATACTTAAATGTGAGAAACCTCTTTTTACTTTTTTTTTTTAATATGTTTATTTTAAATATGTGGGCTAACATTTGCTCCTTGCTGGGCAATGATCTTGGGATGATTCTGATCTATACCTTATTGGATAGATATTAGTATTCAGATGCAATTTTAATTTTATATTTAATGAGGCTTAGGTACTCTTGTCTGGAAAATCCCATGGATGGAGGAGCCTGGTAGGCTGCAGTCCATGGGGTCGCTAAGAGTCGGGCACGACTGAGCAACTTCACTTTCACTTTTCACTTTCATGCATTGGAGAAGGAAATGGCAACCCACTCCAGTGTTCTTCCTGGAGAATCCCAGGGACGGGGGAGCCTGGTGGGCGCCTGTCTATGGGGTCACACAGAATCGGACACGACTGAAGTGACTTAGCAGTAGCAGCAGCAGGTAGTCTCAGAATACTATATAAGCCTCATTAAATAGAAAATTAAAATTGCTTCTGAATACTAATATCTATCCAATAAGGTATAGATCAGAATCATCCCAAGATCATTGCCCAGCAAGGAGCAAATGTTAGCCCACATATTTAAAATAAACATATTTTAAAATAATAAAAAAGTAAAAAGAGGTTTCTCACATTTAAGTATATTATGGGGGTATCAGGAAAACAAAAAACTCCTCCTTATACTTAGCAATATTTAATAGTATGTGTAAAGTACTATGCAAGTTCAATGCCAAAAAATTATAAAAGCTTAAGATATTGCCTTTAATATTATTATAGTCTACGTGGGAAGACAAAGCTATTATGTGTAGAAAGAAACTAAAATGGTAGTATATAAATAGCAAGTAAATATTTTAGGCAATGTGTAGTAAAGGTTTTCAGTACAGGGAGAGGTCACTGTTGGTGGAATGGTCAAGGAAAGCTAAATTGGAAAATTATCAGAACTTCGTAGTTTTTAAGGACCTACAAAAGTCATCTTGTCTAATAATCCATTTAAGAGTTGACTAGTCTACAGTCAAATACCTCTAAAAATTGAAAACTTAACCTCTTTCCAGTTTTGGTCGATGAGGTCAAATCATACAACGGGACTTCCCTTGTGGTTCAGTGGTAAAGAATCTGCCTGCAAATGCAGGAGACCCAAGTTTGATCCCTGAGTTACAAAGATCCCCTGGAGAAGGAAATGGTAGCCCACTCCAGAATTCTTTCCTGGGAAAGAATTCTTTCCTATGGACAGAGTAACCTGGCGGACCATAGTCCATGGGGTCACAAAAGAGTTGGACACAACTTAGTGACTAAACAAACAGCAACAACAATAAAATCATAAAATATCCCTCAAAATATATTTGGGAGCTATTATGCCATCTATTTATTATCTTAAGAAGAACTATATACTATTAGGAGTCTTTGGTATTCTCTTCTAGATAACCATTTAGTGCTTATTCTCTTCTTGATGAATCCAGCTAGGTCAGTTGCTGAAAGACCTGATCATTTCTGTAGTTAAATATGAATGAGTTCATCTGTAAGAATGAATTTAGGATATTTTTATATTTCATCATCTTATTTTTTTTAGTGAAAAACATGTTTTTTGGAATTTTAAATGATTTTTTTTTCAGGATTTGATGAGGTGTTCTGAGAAACAGGGAAATGTTAAGTTACTTGATTTATGCTGTCGTTCTGATATAGGAAAGGAAGGGCTACTGTTTAAATTCTGAATGAAGGTGAATTCAGAAGAGAGGTTTATATAAGCAGAAACTTTGAAGAATAGCCAGAATATCTAAGTTTAGACTCTGAAACCATAGAAAAGTTAAAATAATTCGGTAAAATCCACAATAAATTCAGTTGAAACCATTGTTTTCTGTAAATGATGATGAAACATGAGTTGAAGATCAGGGCATTCCTGAAGTTAAATTTGTAATGGATCCGCTGTGGTGGTCTTGTAGCAGTGGAAGGAGAATAGGAATACCCACTGATACTTATATGATTCAGTAAAAGACTTAAGAATCCCAAGAGAATGCATAACATTTAGAATCTGTAACAAGACTGCAGGAATTTGGAGGTAATTGGTATAGCCTGGAGCCTTTCTGGGTATATGTTAGCAAATTTTGGAAAACAAATGTTCTCTTTCCAGATGTGTTACATGGGAGAGTTTCTGGAATGAGGACAATAGAGGAAACAAGAAACTGATGTTTCCTTGCCTTCCTTTGATGGACAGGAGAGGGGGCCAGTTGCTCCTCATTCAGAGTCTGGAAATAAACTTTTTGTGAGAGATAACTGAAATTAGTGAACCCAGCAGAGCTGTAGTTAAGAGTTTTGGACATATATTTGACTATATGATTACAGGCAAATATGAAAAAACTGTCTCATTTGAAATTTCATAAGTGAACAAATTTGAACAGTATTGAGTCTTTTTTTAATGTCTCTTTTTATAGAAAAGAAAAACTGTATGTTCCTGAGCATGGAAAAAGATGTGGAAAGACAGACCACCAGGCTATAATCATTGGTTAGAAGGTAGAAGAGTGTAGTGGTTAATACTACATAATGGACTCTGCAGCCAGACAGTATGTTTCAGACCCTAACTCTGCCACTCTGTGTGTAACATTCCTAACCTCTTGGTGTCTGTTTCTTCAGGTGATGTGAAAATTCAATCAGGTAATACTTTAAAGTACTTAGAATGGTGCCTGGCAGATGGTCAGTACTATATAAATGCTTTTTATAATAAAATAGAGTAAATAAAATTTTCTTACCTTGATCTGTAGGGAGAAAATATAGAGTTACTCTTTACATCTTTGTTCTTCATTTCTACTGAGGTCTGAACACAGTGTATTGTTAAGTGATTTTGTCATTATATTAATGTGCTACAGTTCATGGAACTGTTTTTATACTATTAGATATTTAAATTGTTTCCAACCTAAATCTTAGGGTCTTTCAAAGATCTTATGTATATATTAAAAAGTTGTAAAAAAAATAGAATCTGAACCCAGCTTTAATATTTATACAGATATGCTTTTAATTTAAAAATATCTCTGATGGCTTTCATTGAGACTGAGTAAAAATCAGTTTTCTTAACCTTAAGAATATCTGATTTTACCTTATTTTATCCTATTGAACTTTATTCCCAGAAGTGAATTGTGGTTTTTGAGAGAGCCAATGTAGTGCAAAATTTTTTTAAAAAATTTCATAGTTATCTCCTGTGGAAACTTCATGTTTTTTTGATTGAAAGACTAATGAAGAGGATATATATGAAACTGTAGTTTTGTGCCTCCTTTCTGTACTGTATCCAAATACTTAAGCAGATTATATTTAAATAGCAAATTATCACTGTTTCCACTCCCATAAATGAGACAGTAAGATTAGAACTTTTCCTAAAATTTTAATTTTTGAGTCTAGGTACAGTGAAAGTTAAATTGCTACATGAACCTCAGCCAATAAAATTTAGTTTAGCCCATTACCCTGAATAATGTTTCTGTCTTTGTATTAATTAATGTTTATTAAACATTGACAGATAACACCATCTTTATTGATCTCTAGCTTAGACCTTTTTGCCCTTTGGTTTTTTTAACCATTTAAAAAAATCACCCTAATTTCTTTTAGTTATCAAAGAACTTTCATTTTATTTCTTTTATCCTTTGAAAATTTTATGGGTTTATATTCAAATGCCCCTTAGATTTAAAAAGCTGAGTCAAAAAACAAAGTACACAGTTGAGAAAATAGTGACAGGCGATGAATTATTGAACTCCTTCAAGCTCAGCTTCAGCAGTTTGTGGAACTGAGAACTTCCAGATGTACAAGCTGGGTTTAGAAAAAGCAGAGGAACCAGAGATCAAATTGCTAGCATTTGTTGGATCATGGAGAAAGCAAGGGAATTCCAGGAAAACATCTACTTCTGCTTCACTGACTACACTTTGACAGTGTGGATCACAACAAACTGTGGAAAATTCTTAAAGAGATGGGAGTACCAGACCACCATACCTGTCTCCTGAGAAACCTGTAGGTGAGTCAAGAAGCAACAGTTAGAACCACACATAGAACAACAGACTGGTTCCAAATTGGGAAAGGAGTACCTTAAGCTGTATGTTGTCACCCTGCTTATTTAACTTCTATGCAGAGTACATCAGGACAAATGCAGGGCTGGATGAAGCACAAGCTGGAATAGAGTTTGCCTAGAGAAATATCAACAAACTCAGATATGCGGAAGACACCTTAGGCAGAAAGTGAAGAGGAGCTAAAAAGCCTACTGTTGAGGGTGAAAGAGGAGAGTGAAAAAGCTGGCTTAAAACTCAACATTCAAGAAACTAAGATCATGGCATCTGTTCCCAGCACTTCAGGACAAATAGAAGTGGAAAAAGTGGAAGCAGTGACAGATTTTATTTTCTTGGGCTCCAGAACCACTGTGGATGGTGTCTGCAGCCTTGAAATTAAAAGATGCTTGCTCCATGGAAGGAAAGCTATGACAAACCTAGATGGTGTATTGGAGAAGGCGATGGTAACCCACTCCAGTACTCTTGCCTGGAGGATCCCATGGACAGAGGAGCCTGGTGGGCTGCAGTCCGTGGGGTCTCGAAGAGTTGGACACAACTGAGTGACTTCACTTTTACTTTTCGCTTTCATACATTGGAGAAGGAAATGGCAACCCACTCCAGTGTTCTTGCCTGGAGAATCCCAGGGATGGGGGAGCCTGATTGGCTGCCGTCTATGGGGTTGCAGAGAGTTGGACACGACTGAAGTGACTTAGCAGCAGCAGCAGCAGCAGATGGTGTATTAAAAAGCAGAGATGTCACCTTACTGACATAGGTATATGTATCTTGTATATCCTTTAACTATCCATGTAGTCAAAGCTATGGTTTTTTCCAGTAGTCATGTCCGGATGTGAGAATTCATAAAGAATTCTCAGTGCTGAAGAATTGATGCTTTGACTTGTGGTGCTGGAGAAGACTCTTGAGAGTTCCTTGGACTGCAAAAAGATCAAACCAGTCAATTGTAAAGGAAATAAACCTTGAATATTTATTGGAAAGACTGATGCTAAAGCTGAAGTTCCAATACTTTGGCTACCTGATGTGAAGAGCTGGCTTTTTGGAAAAGGCCCTGATGCTGGGGAAGATTGAAGGCAACAGGAAAAGGGAGCAGCAGAGGATGAGATGGTTAGATACCCTTACCGACTCAGTGGACATGAATTTGAGCACACTCTGGGAGACAGTGGAGGACAGAGGAGCCTGGTGTGCTGTAGTCTATGGGGTCACAGAGTCAGATGAGACTTAGCTACTGAAAAACAGCAAATTATTTAAAAATATTTATTGTTTTTTTGATATTTCTTCTTCGAGATTTTCATCATTTGGACATGTATGTAGAAGAAACATGGCTTCCCAGGTGGCACTAGTGGTAAAGAACCCGCCTGCCAGTGAGGAGACAGGGATTCAGTCTCTGGATTGGGAAGATCCCCTGGGAGAGCGCATGGCAACCTACTCCAGTATTTTTGCCTGGAGAATCCCATGGACAGAGGAGCCTGGCGGGCTGTGGTTCATAGGGTTGTAAAGAGTTGGACATGACTGAAGTGACTTAGCATACACGCATGCACATAGAAGATACATGGGGAAAAGAAAAGGTTAATGCTACCTGCTTTCCAGGAGTATTACTGCTTTTATGTAACAGGACACTGCTTTATTGTATTATGCTGCTGCTGCTGCTGCTACTGCTGCTGCTAAGTCGCTTCAGTCGTGTCCGACTCTGTGTGACCCCATAGACGGCAGCCCACCAGGCTCCCCTGTCCCTGGGATTCTCCAGGCAGGAACACTGGAGTGGGTTGCCATTTCCTTCTCCAATGCATGAAAGTGAAAAGTGAAAGTCAAGTCGCTCAGTCATGTCCGACTCTTCGCGACCCCATGGACTGCAGCCTACCAGGCTCCTCCGCCCATGGGATTTTCTAGGCAAGAGTACTGGAGTGGGGTGCCATTGCCTTCTCCGATTATGATTATTATTATTATATTATGAGTGTTCTTCAAATTTTCTCAGGTTGGAGTCCTTCCATTTTTCAGTCTTCTGTACTTACTGAAATTTGCCTAAAATTTGATACTCTGATATCTTTTTTAGCCATATCATTTGTATTTCCTATATGAGTGGTATTTTTTCTGAATATAAGTTTTGCCATAATGTTAATGAAACTTTATTCATAAGTGTTTGGACTTATTCCTAAGATTTCCATTGGGTATAGAATAGTTTCATATTACATAGACCAGCCATCAAGGCTGTCCACAGCTTGTCACAGCCTTTCTTATCTCATTGTCTTTTTCTCCTTTACTCAGATATTCTTTTCCTGCCTAGATTATGCTGTGAATGTATCAGGACCTCGGTTAGCCTGTACGTGTATGTAAAATCCAGTACTATATTCAGATCCCAGTCATTTACTACCTCCTTTATATAGGTTTCTTGGTATCTTCAGTTAACTTTTTTTAAATTTTTAAATAATTAGAATTACAAAGACTGCAGGGATAGTATGAAGAAGTCCTGTGTACTGTTTACCCATTTTCTCCACTGGTCACATCTTCCATAATATAGTGCAGTATTAAAATCAGCGAACTGACATTGGCACAGTGTGTGCGTGTGGACTAGTGTGTGCCATTCTATCATTTGTGTAAATTCTGTATTTTTGCCACAATCAGGATGTAGAACTGTTCCATCACCACAGACATTTCCTGATATCAGTGTTTTGCCAATTAAAGTGTAGGAATCTTACCTTCTCCATGTTTTTATTATCCCTTAAATAATAATGTAATGGTCTTTAAATTTTTCTCTCTATAAGTTTGAAATCTCTACCAGACAATATTGTATTTTTGCTTTGATCATTGAATATAATTTAGGAAACTCAAGAGAAGTAGGAAAGTCTATTTTACTTATTCATGCTTTTTCTCTTTCTGTTATTTTTCCTTTTTTCCTGATGTTCTAAGACTCACTCATTTATCATTTCCTTTCTTTTTAAGAACATCCTTTAGGCATTCTTTAGGGTAAGTCTGTGGGTGACAATTCTCTTAGTTTTCCTTCATCTTTAGTGTTTTGAGCTATTCTGATGGCAATATGGAAGACACAAATTCCCCTTTAGTCACTTTTTTTTCTTTTTACTATGTATCTATGTTTATTGAGGTATAGTTGATTTACAGTGTAAAGTTTTAGGTGTATAACATAGTGATGCGCAGGTTTTAAATGTTATACTCCATTTATAGTTATTCTAAAATACTGACTATATTCCCTGTGCTGTACAATATATCCTGTACCTTATTTATTTTCTACATAATAGTTTGTACCTCTTAATCCCCTATCCCTATTTTCTTTACATGGTTTTTCTCATCTTCACAGTCTTCTTATGACAGCTGATACTAAAATGATTGTTTTGTGATTTTATCACCTTCCATGACTATGAGAATATAACATACTCCAGGGGATAAAGAGAAGGAAGACCGGAAGATATCAACCTCTGTTTCACCTTTTATCTCTTGAGAATACCTTAGTTTACTAAATTACCTGTTTGTTGACCTTTGTTGATCTTGCATGGAAATGATCAATGCTATGTAACATCTGTAGACAGTTAATTACAAATTTGTACAGTATGTTTTTTTCGGTCATATGTTTTTGCCTTTATAAAAGGCAGCAGCAAATTTTTTTCTATATCTAATTTTTTCTACATACAATTTCAGTTGTGGGTAGTTAGAATAGTTTGTTACCCACATCTTTTGTTTTTTGATGGGGCTCTTGGCCTGAGAACACTGTGACCATTTCAGTATTTCACTATTTTCTAAAGTACTCCAAAGGCTACCTTATTGGAACTTCCCTTATGTAGAACATAAAAGTATTGTTGTTGTTTTTAAAATTGCAGCCATATTTTTAAATTAAAATCAGTTGCAATTCCAGAGAACAGTAAGTCACAAAAATTTCCAAACACTGGCCTTGAGCTGTTGTTTCTGTTTTTAACTTTATGGAAACTAACTTTTTTTCTTCTTATTATAAAAGTAATATATATTCATTCTAGAAAACTTGGAGAATATTGAAGTACAATGAAGAAATACACATCAATAATGATGTATCAGCCAAGAAAGAGATTAACATTCTGACAGGTTTTATTTTTTTAAAAGATATTTAAGGACACATTTATTTATCAAAAATATTGACATCATATTTATAGACTATTGGGCATAGTTTACTATTTGTGTTTTTCATTTGTTATAAAATAGAAAATGTAATAAAATATGTAATATATGAAAATTGTAAAATATAAAAATAAGTATCTTTGTATTACTCTCCAGCTTAAGATAGATATTATTAGCAACTTTGAAGTCCTCTGAGTAGATCAATTTCATCATATCCCTGCCTTTTCCTCCCCAAGAAATACCTAGTGTGCTGTATTTGGTGTATATAATTTACTTCTGTTTTCTGTAGGTATGTCTAACTATATATAACGTATTGTTTACTTTTCCTTGCTTTTGACCGCTGTGAAAAGGGTAACATATCTGAGGCTTGTACTTTACTCTCAACATTATGTTGCTACAAATCATTTATGTCTTTGTGAGTCATTTACTTTCATTGCTCTAGGGAAATATCTTAAGGTATACACTCCACCGTTCTTCTGAAGGCGGACATTTAATGATGGCAAGTTTGATGACCTGAAAGTAGTACAGTATGGTTTGGTATGTAAAATTACATACATAAAGTTTATGTGTGTGCATTATACTAAGTGTATTACTATCACTTTTTGTTTTATTTATTAATAGTTTGAAGCTGTATTCTTAGGCGTTTGAATCTTACTGTAAGATCTTTTATCTGTAGTAATCGTTTCCCTCATATTTTGTGTGATATTAAACGAACTATGCTAGTATGTGTGTATATATGGTTAGTATTTTTATTATTTTCAGGGTTTTTTTGAAAATAAATTTTTAAATGTGTCTCTTGTGAAGAGCATATTGCTGGACATATAAAACAATCCAGTTGGATCCATTATCAGTGTTATTGTATTTACTAACAGGGGCATTCAGTTTACATATAATTTATTGCTAGTACATTTGAATTTTTGTCTGTCATCTTAGTTTGTATTTTCTGTTTTTTGGCTCTTCTTTGTTTCTTTCTCTCCTTTTCTTGCCTGTCTTTGGATTGATTTTTAAAAATCCTTTATCCACTATCTCTCAATTATTTCTCCCTCTTTGAAAGTTATACACACTTCCTGTTCTTTCAATGCTGACCCTGTAAATTATAACATATATCCTTAAGTTATGAAAGTCTAAAGCTAATTAAACTTCTACTTTCCTGATGGGTAAAGACCTTAGAACACCAAAATTCTGTTTAGCCTCCACATGATTTGTGATATCATTGTTCTATATTTTAATTTTCTTTTTATTCCTGCTAGACCTTATTATAGTTTCACAAAATAAGTGTTAGTTTATATTAGCAGCTTGCATTTTGGCTTTTTATTCCTTCTTTCCCTCGATCTCAGACCTTCCATTTGAGATCACTTACCTTCTGCCTGAAGAATGTCCTTTGTAATTTCCATTGATGGAAGTCTCTCTGCAACTAACATTTTCAGGTTTTGTAAAAAAAAATTCTGTTGTTTGGCTTGAAATTTCTTTATTTCACTCTTATTTTTAAAAGTAGGTATGTAATTCTGAGCTTGCAATTATTTTCCTGTAGTACTTTACACACAGTATTTCACTGTCTTCTAGCTTTGTTTTTTGATGGTTTAAAATTAGCTATACATCTGATTTCCACTTTGAATGTAATTTATCTTTCTTCACTTGTCTGCTTTAAAATTTTCTCCATATCCTAGACTTTCAGCTGCTTCATTGTGAGATGTTGGTGAGTAGATTTCTTTTCGTTTATATATTTTGGATTTATTGCATGTTTGAACCAGTGGATTAATGTCTTTCATCAGTTCTGGAAAATTCTCAGCCATTTTTTAAGTATTTTTCTTGCCTCAATCTTTCTGTTTTCTCTTTCAGGAGCTTTAATTAAATGTGTATTAGATTAATTTCACTCTAAACTCCATGTTTGTTATTTTCAGCTATATAGTTTTCATTTTTTTCTGACTTGATTCTGTGTAATTTCTTCCAATTTATTTTCCAGTTAGTTCTTTCTTCTGTTGTGTTTCATTATCAGTAATGTAGACTGAAATTAAAATTCAGTTTTTTTCCCCCTTTTCTAAGATTTCTGTTTTTTCCCCAAATCTGGGTGTACGTGTGTGTGTGTGTGTCTGTGTGTGTGTGTGTGTATCTACATATCTATCTGTCTATCTATATATATGTTTTTCATATTCTTTTCCATTGTGGTTTAGTACAGGATATTGAATATAGTTCCCTGTGCTATACACTAGGACCTTGTTGTTTATCCATTTTATATCTACCAGTTTAATAGTTTTCTATTTTTATAAGGTATTTTCAACAATTTTATTTTCTGAAAACAGGTAAAGAATAGTTGTAATATCTTTGCCTATTAATTCTAACAGTTGAAGTCTTGTGGGTGTTTTTCTGCTAGTTCATACTCACAGATCTTCATTTTCTTTTTTGCCTAGTTTTCTTTGACTCTGTCATGGCTATTACCTTTGAAAAAAAATGTGTATTCATGTGTGTGTTTGTGTGTATTCCTTGAAATCTTGTATGAAAGTTTCTTTCTCCAGGGCTGAATTTTGTCTGTTTCTGTCAGGTACCTAGTAACACTGCCAATAAAGGACTTTTTAAACCAAACTCATGTAGTCTACCCAGATATGGGCTGCAAATTCTTTTGAGGCTTTGGGTTTGAATACAGCTTCTTCAGAATGTTGTTTATTTTAACTCCTCTACTCCCTGATCCAGCCCCCTGACTTTCTTTTTTTTTTTTTGTGATATTGTGTTCTGCTCTGCACCAAGGTAACTTTCATTGGACTCCCCTCTGGATGGTAAGGATTTAGTGATCTATTCCTACTTCTAGAGTGTAGTTATTCTTTGAAACTTCATATGGGAGAGAATCTTGGATTCTTGGATGGATTTGACCCTTAAATTCTGCTTTTTTTGCCCTTTTAGGCTCCCAAGATGAACCTCACATTTTTGGAATTGTAATTGAGAAATATCTTCAGTTCAAAATCAGTTTAGTGCTCTAGTATTCTCCTTATTTCCCTGGGTATCAGGTTTCTTCTAAAACTTGTCCTGGTATTTTCACAGTAGCTTATTAACACTTTGCTGTTTTTCAGTGATGCTTTAATGTTTTAGCTAACACATATTTTAAGAAGAAATGTTGGTTTGAGTAACTGTATGATTTGTTGTTGTTTTTACTGCTAACTCAGTTTCTTGGGGACTTTATTTATGGGTGCTATTGTTCTTATGAGAAAGCTGTATTAGTAGCTGCACATGGGGTGGGGAACATTGATTACTTGATATCAGTGTAAACTAAATTTTCACTTTGGTAGTTTTTCTGCCCCTGATCCATATGTAGACTATGTAGTAGCTACAAATGCCCAAGGAAAGTCTTCTTTTTACCTGGTCCCCTGCCCATGAATATTTATTGTGTAAGTAGGCCTGGGTCCATGTTATATGATTTTGTGGGATATATATTTCTCTAGTTTGCTTTTGATTAAGGGTGTATCCCTTTGTTCTTATGCCTTTGTACCACATCTCCGGTTTAATTCCTTGCCCTGTGTGAGCCAGAGGCTTTGTTTCCTGTCCCCCTTGTGTATTCATTAAAAATGAAGCTATTGGCCAAGAGTTGGCAAACTTTTTCTGTGAAGGGCCAGATAGAAAATATTTTAGATTTTTCAGGTCATACAACCTCTGCTGTTGTGATATGAACATATCTGTAGACAAGACTTAAATGAATGAGCATAGGTATATTGTAAAGAACTTCATTTATAGACACTGAAATTTGAGTTTCATATAATTTTCATTTGTTAAGATTTCTTCATTTTTATTTTCAACTATTAAAATTTAAAAACTATTCTTAGCTTATGATTATAAGCTGGATTTGGCTTGTGGATTATAGTTTTCCAACTCCTGCTTTAGGCCATTAAGATAGCTTTCCTCCTTGCTGCTCTCATTCCTGGCCCTTTTAGGATTTTTCTCACTTCCATGCAAGCTTAGGAAAGCTTGATATTCATTTTAATATGAAGTTAAAAAAGCAAAATTTCTATTTTATCCAGCATTTTAGGTTTTTTGCAGTAGGAACATTTCAGAATACACACACACGTTGCCAGATTCATGTTTATTTCATCATTTCATATTTAGTAATATATAGTAAAATATGAACAAAAGGCCAAACATTCCATTTTAGATTTTATGACCCTGTCTGATCCTTGTTTTGCATTCTTTGTTTTATATAACTTTAAGAGTGTATGTACATTGTTTTTGTTCTGTGCTTTCAATTAATGTTCTTCTGTATGCATAACAATCTCCATACTTATTTTTTGAGTATATAATATTCTTTGTCTTGTCGTACTACAATTTCCTTAATTTAGTTCCTTATTTGGAAATTGTGGAGTTTTTTTCCCCCCTTCAGGTATTTGTTTTTGTTGTTGATTGCAACTGAGTTTCTGCTGACAAGTGCTGAGTAGTGTCTGACTGTCTGTAAACCTATGGGACTTTTCCAGGCATGAATACTGGAGTGGGTTTCCTTTTCTTTCTCCAAGGGATCTTCCCAACCCAGGGATCAAACTGGGTCTCTTGCATCTGCTGCATTGGCATGCAGATTCTTTACCACTAGCACCACCATAACTGAGTACTATAGCAATTAAAAAAAGTGGAAAATGTTCTTGTTTCCCATCATGATTCATTTCATTAAGACTGTTTAAAACACTTAAAGGAAGGTGCTTCCTAAAGAGGGGATCTTATTTTGTTCCTTCTTCACTCCAGATAACCTCTGCACAGCAAATGCCTATTCAGTAAAATGTTTTGTTACATGAACACTAAGTCATTAAATGAGAGTAAATTGAGAGGTATATCTCTGATTGTATTGTCATTGTTTTAATGATAATGAAACAATTCAAGCTGTTTCTCCTTAGCTTTCCCCCAAACAAGAATGGAACATTTCCTCTTCTACCTGTCCCAGGGAACCAAAGCCAGTAGGTATTGTGGCTTGAAAAATACCAAATACAGCTGAGTTGAATGACTGTCTTAAAAGTAGATTTTTCTTCTCTTTTCAACAGGATAAATAATAAGAAAAATTGGCATATAACCATCAGTTCTTTACTATGTGGATTGTATACATGTGTTCAAAGAGACAAAAATGGCATTTAAAAAGAGAGGGTTATATTTCTCTTTATCACAAAGTAAGGTGGTAGGCAGTTCAGTGCTGATGCAGTTGGGGCCCAGTCTTCTTCTATACTTCTGCCCAGAAATCCATAACATGTAGCTTTTACCCATATGTGTTTTCTCCTCATAATTTCTGTCTCCAGTGTTATGTCAAGAAGAAGAGTAAGAGGTGAAGGGGGTCGCAAACCGAGCTGAACCTTTACTTTTTTAAAGAGCATTCCTAGATGATTTTTGTATACAATTTCAAAATGTAGTTTTTTAACCTAAGCACACTGCTACTTCTAACAAAATTGGAAATCTTTTCTTTTTCTTTTAAACTAATTTATTTTTTAATTGAAGGATAATTTACAGAATTTTGTTGTTTTCTGTCAAAGCTCAACATGAATCAGCCATATGTTGATTCATACATCCCCTCTCTTTTGAAACTCCCTCCCATCTTTCTCCCCGTCCCACCCCTATAGGTTGATGCAGAGCCCCTGTTTGAGTTTCCTGAGGCATACAGGAAATTCCCGTTGGCTGTCTATTTTACATATGGTAATGTAAGTTTCCATGTTACTCTTTCCATACATCTCACCTTCTTCTCCCCTTTCCCCATGTCCATAAGTCTATTCTCTATGTCTGTTTCTTCATTGCTGCCTTGTAAATAAATCCTTCAGAACCATTTTCCTAGATTCCATACATATGTGTTAGAATATGATATTTATCTTTCTCTTTCTGACTTACTTCACTCTGTATAATAGGTTCTGGGTTTATCCATCTCATTAGAACTGACTCAAATGTGTTCCTTTTTATGGCTGAGTAATATTCCATTGTGTGTGTGTGTGTGTGTGTGTGTGTGTGTGTGTGTGTGTACTGCAATTTCTTTATCCATTCATCTGTTGATGGACATCTAGGTTGCTTCCATGTTCTAGCTATTGTAAACAGTGCTGCAATGAACAATGGATACATGTGTCTTTCTCAATTTTGATTTCCTCAGGGTATATGCCTAGGAGTGGCATTGCTGGGTTGTATGGTGGTTTTATTCCTAGTTTTTAAAGGAATCTCCATACTGTCTTCCATAGTGGCTGTATCAATTTACATTCTCCACACCTTCTCCAGCATTTATTGTTTGTAGACGTTTTGATGAGGGCCATTCTGACCAGTGTGAGGTGATATCTCATGGTAGTTTTGATTTGTATTTCTTTAATAATGAGTGATGTTGAATATCTTTTCATGTGTTTGTTAGCCATCTGTATGTCTTCCTTGGATAAGTGTCTGTTTAGGTTTTTTCCCCACTTTTTGATTGGGTTGTTTGTTTTTCTGATTGAGTTGTATGAGCTGCCTGTATATTTTGGAAATTAATCCTTTGTCAGTTGTTTCATTTGCTATTATTTTCTCCCATTCTGAGGGTTGTCTTTTCACCTTGCTTATAGTTTCCTTTGCTGTGCAAAAGCTTTTAAGTTTAATCAGGTCCAACTTGTTTACTTTTGTTTTAATTTCTGTTACTGTAGGAGGTGGGTCATAGAGGATCTTGCTTTGATTTACGTCATTCAGTGTTCTCCCTATGTTTTCCTCTAAGAGGTTTTTAGTTTCTGGTCTTATATTTAGGTCTTTAATCCATTTTAAGTTTATCTTTGTGTATGGTGTGTTCTAATTTCATTCTTTTACATGTAGTTGTGCAGTTTTCCCAGCATCATTTACTGAAGAGGCTGTCTTTGCCTCATTATATATTCTTGCCTCCTCTGTCAAAAATAAGGTACCCATAAGTGCTTGGGTTTATTTCTGGGCTTTCTATCTTGTTGCATTGGTCTATATTTCTGTTTTTGTGCCAGTTCCATACTTTCTTGATGACTGTAGCTTTGTAGTATAATCTGAAGTCAGGAAGGTTGATTCCTCCAGCTCGATTCTTCTTTCTCAGGACTGCTTTGGCTATTTGGGGTCTTTTGTGTTCCCATATGAATTGTGAAATTTTTTGTTCTAGTTCTGTGAAAAATGCCATTGGTAATTTGATAGGGATTGCATTGAATCTGTAGATTGCATTTGGTAGTATAGTCATTTTCACAATATTGATTCTTTCTACCCAGGAACATGGAATATCTCTATATCTGTTTATGTCATCTTTGATTTCTTTCATTAGTGTCTTATATAATTTTTTTTGTTGATTTTACATATAAGTATATTACATTTATATGTAATATCCTTTTATTTATTTATTTTTTTAAATTTTATTTTATTTTTAAACTTTACATAATTGTATTAGTTTTGCCAAATATCAAAATGAATCCACCACAGGTATACATGTGTTCCCCATCCTGAACCCTCCTCCCTCCTCCCTCCCCATACCAGTTCCTTCATCTCCTTAGGTAAGTTTATTCCAGGTATTTAATTCTTTTTGTTGCAATGGTGAGTGGGGTTGATTACTTAATTTCTCTTTTTGATTTTTCATTGTTAGTATATAGAAATGCAAGTGATTTCTGTGTATTGATTTTGTATCCTGCAACTTTGCTAAATTCACTGATTAGCTTAGTAATTTTCTGATACTGTCTTTAGGGTTTTCTATGTACAGTGTCATGTCATCTGCAAACAGTGAGAGCTTTACTTCTTTTCTGATCTGCTGCTGCTGCTGCTAAGTCGCTTCAGTCGTGTCCGACTCTGTGTGACCCCATAGACGGCAGCCCACCAGGCCCTCTGTCCCTGGGATTCTCCAGGCAAGAATACTAGAGTGGGTTGCCATTTTCTTCTCCAATGCATTCATGCATGCTAAGTCGCTTCAGTAGTGTCTGACTCTCTGTGACCCTATGGACAGCAGCCCACCAGGCTCCTCTGTCCACAGGGTTCTCCAGGCAAGAATACTGGAGTGGGTTGCCATTTCCTTCTCCTTTCTGATCTGGATTCCTTTTATTTGTTTCTTCTCTGATTGCTGTAGCTAGGATTTGTAGAACTATGTTGAATACTAGTGGTGAAAGTGGACATCCTTGTCTTGTTCCTGATCTCAGGGGGAATTAAGCTTTTCACCATTGAGAATAATGTTTGCTGTAGGTTTATAATATATGGCCTTTACTGTGTTAAGGCCCATCAAGAAAAAAAGAGTGGTAAATCAAATCAACATAATTAGAAATGAAAAATGAGAGGTTACAACAGACAATGCAGAAATACAAAGTATTATAAAAGAGTATTATGAACAACTATATGGCAATAAAATAGATAACCTGGAAGAAATGGACAGATTCTTAGAAAAGTTCAATCTTCCAAGACTGAACCAGGAAGAAGTATAAATTATGAACAACTCAATTATAAGCACTGAAATTGAAGCTGTGATCAAAAATCTCCGAAAAAACAATAGCCCAGGACCAGATAGATGGCTTCACGGAAGAATTCTATCAAACATTTGGAGAAGAATTAATGCCTACATTTCTGAAACTCTTTCAAAAAATTGCAGAGGAAGGAATACTTCCAAGCTCATTCTACGAGGCCACCATAATCCCGATACCAAAACCAGACAAAAGCAACACAAAAAAAGAAAACTATAGGCCAGTATCACTGATTAACCTAGATGCAAGAATCCTCAACAAAATTTTAGGAAATAGAATTCAGCAAGACATCAAAAAGCTCATACACCTTGATCAAGTTGGGTTTATTCCAGGGATGCAAGGATTCTTCAATACATGCAAATCAGTGTGATACACCATATTAACAAATTGAAAGATAAAAACCATATGATCATCTCAATAGATGCAGAAAAATCCTTTGACAAAATTCAGCACCCATTTATGATTTTCTTCAAAAAATGAAAATCTTTTAGAATGGAAGGAGATAATTGATCTCGGATAGGCAAATGTCAGCATCTGCCTCATTTAGGATGCTACTTTTGTAGAAACTTCAAAAGAAGGGTCATAGAATAAAAAAATTGACCTTGAGGCATGTGATACTCAACTTCTATGGTGCAACAAGAAGAGAGTTTTTCAAAACTCTCATGGAGAATTTTTAAAAACTATCAGAAATGCTTTAATTTACATTGTTCCTTTTTTATTGCATTACTGCCAGTGTTGTACATTTTACAAGAATTAAATATTATTTAAATAGTTTTTAATATTGATTTTCACATTTAAAACATTATTTATTAAGCTTTTAGCACATTGTTAAATTTCCTTTTAAACATTTTTTAAGGTTATATACAGTATCTCATGATATAGGTATATCATATATAGATATATGATAATTTTTTTTTACCAGTTCTCTTACTATTAAACATTTACTTGTTTAGTCTGATTACGAATCGATGCTTTTGAATTGTGGTGTTGGAGTAGACTCTTCAGAGTCCCTTCTCTGCAAGATCAAACCAGTCCATCCTAAAGGAAATCAGTCCTGAATGTTCATTGGATGGACTGATGCTGAAGCTGAAACTCCAATACTTTGGCCACGTGACGCGAAGAATTGACTCATTGGAAAAGATCCTGATGCTGGGAAAGATTGAAGGTGGGAGGACAAGGGGCAACAGAGGATGAGATGGTTGAATGGGATCACCGACTCCATGGACATGAGTTTGAGTAAGCTCCGGGAGTTCGTGATGGACAGGGAAGCCTGGCGTACTGCAGTCCATGGGGTCACAAAGAATCGGACATGACTGAGTAACTGAACTGAACTTGCCTATTTAATTATACTTTAGGGGAAATAGTTTTAGATTTACAGAGAAATTTCACAGATAATACAGAGTGTTCTTACATTCCCCTTACTCAGGTCCCCCATTGTTAACATCTTACATTTACACTTATCAAAACTAAGAATCTAGCATGGATGCATCACTGATAACCAAACTCCAGAGTGTCTTTATATTTCACCAGTTTTCCCGTTAATTCCCTCTTTCTGTTCACTGATTCAGTTTAGGATAGCACATTGTTTAGTTGTTTTGTCTCCCCATTTTCCTGTGATCTGTGATAATCTCTCACTCTTTCCTTATTTTTCATGACCTTGACAGTCTTGACAATTTCCGACTAGGTATCTTGTAGAATGTCCCTCAATCTGGGTTTGTCTGATAATTTTTCTTATAATCAGATTGGGATTGTGGGTTTGTGGGAACAATACCACACAAGTCAACTGTTCTTTTTAATATCATCATATCGGGAGTGTGTGGTATCCACATGACAGCACTGGTGGTATGACACTTCATCACCTGGGTAAGGTTCCATTTGCCAGGTTTCTTCACTAAACAGCTACGGTTTTTCTCTTCTTCCTCTTTGGAAGTGAGTCACTAAGTTCAGCTTACACTTAAGGTAGTGTTGTGGGGTGGGATGGGGAGAAGCAGATACTCTTTCACCTTCTGGCAGGAGTATGTATATAAATTACCTGAAATTCTTCTGTAAAGAAGATTTGTGCCTCCCCCCATCATTAATTTATTGGTTCAGTGATTTATTTATATCAGCATGATCTTATGTATATTTTATACTTTGAATTGTAATCCAAAAGTGTATTTTTTATTTAGATGCTGAGATCATTCTAGTTTTGGGCATTGTGAATTCTTTAAAGGCTGCTTTCTATATACCTTTGATATACTCCCATTAATTAAAAAAAAAATCAGTTTCTTAACTTTTTATTGAGATGTAGTTGATTTACAATATTACATGTGTTTCAGCTAAAGTATTGGCTGTATTCCCTGCACCATATAACTTTGTAGCTTATTTATTATACATAGTAGTTTGTACCTCACCATCCTCTATCCCCCTTTCCCTTTCCCTTTTCTTCTTCCCACTGGTGACTACTAGTTTTCTATATATGTGAGTGTCATTTGTGTTGTACTCAGTAGTTTGCTTTATTTTTTAGATTCCACATATAAGTGATAACATACAGTATTTGTCTTTCTCTGCCTGACTTATTTCACCAAATATAATATCCTCCAAGTCCATCATGTTGTTGCAGATGTTGCAATTTCATACTTTTATATGACTGAGCAGTGTTACATTGTATATACCTACCACATCTTTTTAAATTTTTTAAAAACATTTACTTATTTATTTTAATTGGAGGATAATGACTTTACAATATTGTGGTGGTTTTTGTCATACATCACTATGAATCAGCCATAAGCATACATGTGTCCTCTCCATCCTGAAACCCCCTACTGCATCTTCTTTTTCCGTTCATCTGTTGATGGACTCTTAGGTTATTTCCATATCTTGGCCATTGTAAATAATGTTGCTATAAACATTGGGGTGTATGTATCTTTCAAATTAGTGTTTTTGTTTTTTTCAGATATATACTCAGGAGAGGAATTGCTGGGTCATTTGATAATTCTATTTGTAGACTTTTTTTTTGGCTGTGCCACATGTCTTGTGGGATCCCAGTTCCCTGACTAGTGATTGAACTTAGGCCCTTGGCAGTGAAAGTGCAAAGTCCCAACCACTGGATTGCCAGAGAATACCCTCCTGTCTTTTAAGGAACATTGATACTATTTACCACAGTGATTGTACCAGTTTTCATTCCACCAGCAGTGTATAAGGATTTCCTTTTCTTCACAGCCACATCAGCATTTGTTATTTGTTGTCTTTTTGATGATAGCCAATCTGACATCGGAGAAGGCAATTGCACCCCACTCCAGTACTCTTGCCTGGAAAATCCCATGGACGGAGGAGCCTGGTAGGCTGCAGTGACTTCACTTTCACTTTTCACTTTCATGCATTGGAGAAGGAAATGGCAACCCACTCCAGTGTTCTTGCCTGGAGAATCCCAGGAATAGGGGAGCTGTCTATGGGGTCTCACAGAATCGGACACGACTGAAGTGACTTAGCAGCAGCAGCAGCAGCAATCTGACATATGTGAGGTGATACTGAGAATTTGAATTGCATTTCTCTGATGATTAACAGTGTTGGACATCTTTTCATGTGCCTGTTGGCCATTTGTATATCTTCTTTGGAAAAATGTCTATTCAAGTCTCCTGCCCATTTTTTAGTCAAGTTGGATTTTTTTTTTTTTTTGATATTGAGTTTCATGAGGTATCCATATATTTTGGATATTAACTCCATATTAGCCATACCATTTACAAAAATTTTTTCTCATTCAGTAGGTTGTCTTTTCCTTCTGTTGATGGTTTCCTTCATTATGTAAAAGCTTTTAATTTAATTAGGCCTTATGTGTTTACTTTTCTTTTTGTATTATTTACCTTAGGAGAAAGATTGAGAAAATTATTGCTGGGATTTATGTTGAGGAGTGTTCTGCCTATATTTTCTTCTATGTCTTTTATTGTTTCTGGCCTTACATTTAGGTTTATAATCTATTTCAAGCTATTTTTTGTATATGGGATAAGGAAATGTTTTAATATCATTCTTTTATATGTACATGTCCAGTTTTTCCAGCACCACTTATTAAAGAAACGATTTTTCTCCATGTGTATTCAATGCCTCTTTTGTAATAGATTAGTTGACCACAAGTGTGTGGGCTTATTTCTGGGTTCTCTACTCTGTTCCATTAATCTATATGTCTGTTTTTATGCCAGTACCATACTATTTTGATTACTGTGGCTTTGTAGTATAGTGTGAAGTCAGGAAGTGTGGTATCTCCAGCTCTGTCCTTTCTCAAGATTGTTTTGGCTTTGGGGTCTTTTGTGTTTTCATACAAATTTTAAAATTATTTATTCTAGTTTTGTGAAGAATACCATTGATATTTTGATAGAGATTGCATTGCGCCTTCAGGCTGCCTTTGATAATATGGTTATTTTAAAAAATATTCTTCCAGTTCATGAACATGATCTATCTTTGCATGTGTGTGTTTCCTCTTCAGTTTCTCTCATAGTGCCTTATAATTTTCTAGTACAAGTCTTTTACTTCCTTAGGAAGTTATTACTAGGTATTTTAATTCTTTTTGATGTGATTGTAAATGGGATCATACCCTTAACTTATCTTTCTGGTAGTTCATTGTTAGTGCATAAAATGCAGTGTATTTCTGTATATTAAATTTGTATCCTGCAGCTTTAACAAATTCATTGGTGAGCTTTAGCAGTCTTTTGGTAATATCTTTAGGATTTTCTAAGTATAGTATATATGTATAGTCTGCAAAGAGTGATGTTTACTTCTTTCTTTCCAATTTAAATTCCTTTTACTTCTTTTTATTGTCTGATTGCTGAGGGTAGGACTTTCAAAACTATGGTGAATAAAAGTGGTGAAAGTGGGCATCTTTGTCTTGTTCTTGATGTTAGAGAAAATACTTTCAACTTTGTATGATCGAGTATAATGTTGTTGTTTAGTCCCTAAGTCATGTCCGATTCTTTTTGCAATCCCATGGACTATAGCCCACTAGGTTCCTCTGTCCATGGAATTTCCCGGGCAAGAATACTGGAGCGGGTTGCCATTTCCTTCTCCAGGGAATCTTGCTGACCCAGGAATCAAACCTGCGTCTCCTGCACTGGCAGATGGATTCTTTACTACTGAGCCACTGGAGAAGCCTGAGTATATTATTAGCTCTGTGCTTATCATATATAGCCTTTATCATGTTGAGATCACCTCTATACCCAATTTCTGGAGAATTTTTATCATATATGAATGTTGTCAAAATGTTTTATGCATCTGTTGATATGCTTATATGATTTTTCAAACTGTTAATTTGTAGTATAGTGTGAAGTCAGGGAATGTGTGATATCTGCAATTAACATTGCAGATTAAAAAGAATTTATTGGGGTATAATTGGTTTACATTATTGTGTTAGTACTTTGCATATATTGGGCCATCCTTGCATCTCTGGGATAAATCCCACTTGATCATAATGTATGATCCTTTTAATGTATTGTTAAATTTTGTTTGCTAATATTTTGTTGAGGATTTTAGAATATATTCAGTTCAGTTCAGTTCAGTCACTCAGTCATGTCCAGCTCTTTGCGACCCCATGAATTGCAGCACGCCAGGCCTCCCTGTCCATCACCAACTCCCGGAGTTCACTCAGACTCACTTCCATCGAGTCAGTGATGCCATCCAGCCATCT
>NW_011495064.1:12616542-12627568 GCF_000754665.1 Bison bison bison
CTCATCCTCTGTCGTCCCCTTCTCCTCCTGCCTCCAATCCCTCCCAGCATCAGAGTCTTTTCCAATGAGTCAACTCTTCGCATGAAACTCTTCGCATGAAACTCCAAAGTACTGGAGTTTCAGCTTCATCATCATTCCCTCCAAAGAAATCCCAGGACGGATCTCCTTCAGAATGGACTGGTTGGATCTCCTTGCAGTCCAAGGGACTCTCAAGAGTCTTCTCCAACACCACAGTTCAAAAGCATCAATTCTTCAGCGCTCAGCTTTCTTCACAGTCCAATTCTCACATCCATACATGACCACTGGAAAAACCATAGCCTTGACTAGACGGACCTTAGTTGGCAAAGTAATGTCTCTGCTTTTGAATATGCTATCTAGGTTGGTCATAACTTTCCTTCCAAGGAGTAAGCGTCTTTTAATTAGCTTGGTGCAAATATAGTTACAATTTGGACTGTGAATTTTAAATCATTATAACTAGGCTCGAACACATCTTTATTAATCAAAACAGAAACCATTATAACAAATACATTTTTGCCAACAAGAAATGTTTGCTTATTCCTTTAGCATAAAAATATATGCTTCAGGATTTGACAAACTCTTGGAAAGCATTTTCTGCATCCTGCTGGTTGTGAAAGTGTTTTCCCTGAAAAAAGTCATCGAGATGCTTGAAGAAGTGGTAGTCAGTTGGCAAGAGTTCAGGTGAATATGGGAGATGAGACCAAAGCTTCATAGCCAGATTCATTCAACTTTTGAAGCGTTGGTTGTGCAATGTGTGGTTGGGCATTGTTGTGGAGAATTGTTGGGCTCATTCTATTGACCAATGCCAGTTGTAGGCATTGCAGTTTTCAATGCATCTCGTTGATTTGTTGAGCATACTTCTCAGATGTAATGGTTTCACCTGGATTCAGAAAGCATTAGTGGATCAGCTGGGCAAGAGACCACCAAACAGTGACCAGGACCTTTTTCTGATGCAAAAGTTGACTTTGGGAATTGCTTTGGAACTTTTTCTCAGTTCAGTCCATCCACTGAGCTGGTCATCACTGGTTGTCTTACACAACCCACTTTTTGCTGCACATCACAATCCAATGGAGAAATGGTCCATTGTTGTTGTGTAGAATAAGAGAAGACAACACTTCAAAATGGCGATTTTTTTGATTTGCAGTCACCTCATGAGGTACCCACTAATTAAGCATTTTCACTCTTTCAGTTTGCTTCAAATACTGCACGACAATAGAATGATTGATGTTGGGTTCTTAGGCAACTTCTCATGTAGTTGAAAGAGGATCAGTTTCAATCATGGCTCTTAGTTTTCATTGTCAGCTTCTGATGGGCCAGGACTGCGTTCCTCATCTTCAAGGCTCTCATCTCCTTTGCAAAACTTCTTGACCCACCATTGCACTGTACGTTTGTTAGCAGTTCCTGGGCCAAATGTGTTGTTGATGTTGTGAGTTGTCTCCATTACTTTATGACCCATTTTGAACTCAAATAAGAAAATTGCTCAAATTTGCTTTTTGTCTAATGTCATTTCCATAGTCTAAAATAAATATAAAATAAACAGCAAGTGATAAGTCATTAGCAAAAAACATGAAGTGAGAACTGTGCATTAAAAAGATGTATAACATAACCACATTTATTTAAAATGTATTCCAATATCAAATGGCAAATTTCAACAATGCAAAACTCACAGTTACTTTTGCACCAACCTAAGATATTCATCAGTGATTCTAGCCTGTAATTTTCTTCTCTGTGATATTGTTGTCTGATTTTGGTAAAAGGGTGATGGCGGTATCATAGAATGAGTTTAGAAGCATTCTCTCCTCTTCAATTTTTTGCGGTAGTTTGGGTTGGATAGGTGTTAACCTTTTAAATATTTGGAAGATGTCACCTCAGAAGTCCTAGACTTGTGTTTGTTGGAATTTTTGAAAATTTCTGATTCGATTTTGTTGATGGTAATTGGTCTGTTCATATTTTCTACTTCTACCTGTTTCAGTCTTGGGAGACTGTACATTTCTAGGAATTTGGTTCTGCTAGGTTGTTCATTTAATTGGCATATGTTAATAGTTGTTCATGGTAATCTCTTATGACGCATTATATTTCTATGGTGTCAGTTGTAACTTCTTTTTTTCATTTCTGATTTTATTGATTTAGGCTCTCTCTCTTTTTTTCTTGGTGAACTTGGATATGGGTTTATTGATTTTGTTTATATTTTCAGTAAACCAGATCTTAGTTGCATTGATTCTTTTCTCTTTTTGTTTGTTTGTTTGATTTTAGTCTCTATTTCATATATTTCTGCTCTGATTCTTTTGGTTTCTTTCCTTCTACTAACTTTGAGTTTTGTTCATTCTTTTTCTAGCTACTTTAGGTGTAATGTTAGGTTGTACATTTGGGATTTTTCTTGTTTGCTGAAGTGAGATTATATTGCTATAAAGTTCCCTCTTAGAGCTGATTTTGCTGTGTCCTATAGATTTTGAAGCCTTGTATTTTTATTTTCATTTGTTTCAAAGTATTTTTTGGTTTCTTCTTTGGTTTTTTGGTTGATCCATTGGTTGTTTAGTAGCAGATTTTTTAACTACCATGTTTGTGTATTTTGCAACATTTTTTTCTTGTAGTTGGTTTCTGTCTCGTAACATTTTGGTCCAAAAAGTTACTTGATATGATTTCAGTGTTCTTAAATTTAAGAAGGCTCCCTTTGTGGCCTAGCACGTGACTTATTCTGGAAAATGTTCCATGTGTGTGTTGAAAATAATGTGTATTCTGCTGCTTTGGATGCAGTGTTCCATATATATCATTAAATCTATCTGATGTAGTGTGTCACCTAAGGGCAGTATTTCCTTATTAATTTTCTGTTTGCCTGATCTGTCCATTGATGCTAGTGAGGTCTTAAAATCTCCTACCAATTTTGTGTTACCGTCAACTTCTTTTTTTTTATGTCTGTTAATACTTGCTTTATGCATTTAAGTGCTTCTATGTAGTGTACATATATATTTGTAATTGTTATATCTTCTACTTAAATCAACCCCTTGATTATTATGTTATGGCCTTCTTTGTCTTGTTCAGTAGTCTTTGTCTTAAAGTCTATTTTGTCTGAAATAAATATTGCTTTCTTTTCGTTTTTGCTTGCATGATAAAACCTTTTTCCATACCCTCACTTTCTGTCTGTGTGTCTTTACATTTGCAATAAATCTTGTGTAGGCAGCATTTATGGGTCTTTTTTTTTTTATATCCATTCAGCCACTCTGTGTCTTTTGATTGGTGCATTTAGTTCACTTATATTTAAAGTAATTATTAATATGTACTTTTCCTGCCATTTTGTTAATTGTGTTTGTAGTTCCTTTTAGTTCCTTTCTTCATCTTTTTTGTCTTTTTTTATTGTGATTTGATGACTATCTTTAGTATTATTTTTGGATTCCATTCCCTTTGTGTGTGTGTATGTATATTTGTTAACAGATTTTTGGTTTTTGATTACTGTGAGAGATATATATGATAGTTTTAAGTTGCTGATCTCTTAATTTAAAATTAATTTTAACAGTCCTGCATTTGTAGTCTCATCCCCTCATGATTACCGTCTTTTGACATTTTATTTTGCATCTAATTGTTTTATGTATCCCTTAACTCCTTTTTGTGGGTAAGAATGATTTTATTCCTACCTTCCTACTCGCTTTGTGTGTGGTTGATTTCCTATCTTACCCTATATTTTCCAGTACTCTTTCATGATTTCATGTTTCTAGTTTTGGCCTTTCCTTTTTTGCTTAGAAAGTCCTTTAAACATTTCTTATAAAATTGGTTTGGTGGTGCTAAATTCTTTTAGCTTTGCTTGTCGGTAAAATTTTGACCTCTCCATGAAATCTGAATGAGACCCTTGCTGGGTACAGTATTCCTGCTTGTAGATTTTTAAATTTCATCAATTTGCATATGTTGTGCCATTCTTCTGATCTGCAGAGTTTCTACTGAGAAGTCAGTTGGCAGCCTAAGGGGAGTTACCTTATATGCAACTTGTTACTTTTTCCCTTGCTGCTTTTTATATTATCTCTTTATCTTTCATTTTTGCCATTTTAATTAAAATGTGTCTAGCCATTCTTTCCGGACTTGAATGTCTGTTTCCATTCCCAGATTAGGGAAGTTTTCAGCTATTATGTCTTCAAATATGTTCTCTGTCCCCACCTTTTTTTGTCTTTGCTTTTTGGGACTCCTCTATTGCAAGTGTTACTATGCTTGATGTTGTCCTAGAGATCTCTTAAACTTTTCTCATTTGTTTTTATTTTTATTTCCTTCTTTTTGTTCAGGATCAGGATTTCCACTGCTCTGTCTTCCAGCTCATTAATGGGTTTCTTTGTATTGTTTATTCTGCTTTTGATTTCTACTGTGTATTTTTCTTTTTTTGTGTGTATTATCTCTTTTTTTAAATTTTATTTTATTTTTAAACTTTACATAATTGTATTAGTTTTGCCAAATATCAAAATGAATCTGCCACAGGTATACATGTGTTCTTATTCTTCATGTCTGGTTGGTTGCTCTTTATATTTTCCAACTCTGTGTTACAAATTCTGTCTTCTCGCTCTGTGTCCATTCTTCTCTCAAATTCTTTGATCATCTTTACAGTCATTACCCTGAACTCTTTCTCTAATAGTTTGGTTATCTCCACTTCCCTTAATTATTATGGGCTTTTATCTTATTTGGAACATATTTCACTGTTGACTCATTTTGCCTAACTTGTTTTATTATCTTGTTCCTTTATTTCAAACATTTTTATTGTTGACTCATTTTGCTTAACTTGTTGTTTTATTTCTATGCATTTGGTAGATTGGTTATGTTTCCCAAGTTTGGAGATGTGGTCTTTTGTAGGGGACTTCCTGTGTGTACCAGCAGACCACCCTCCATTTGGCCACCAGAGCTATATGCTCTAGGGATGTCCCCTATGTGGGCTGTGTGAGTACTTCTGTTTTGTTGAACTGTTTTGTTGAACTGGCTACTGTGGGTGGTCTGGTAGGCTTGGTTGGTTCCCGGTTTGATTGGTTGCCAGGCCCTGCCTTGTACAAAGGTTTCTGGCACCTCATTGGCAGGGCTGGGTCACACTGCAGCTGGCTGAATAATCCTGTGGGAACCTGCGGCTTGTGCTGACTTACTGGTGGGTAGAGTTGGTTCCACGAGATCCCCAGGCTGGTACCGCTGATGGGTGAAGCCAGGCACCAGGGCTAGTGCTGGCCCCCTGGCAGGTAGAGTTGGGTACTGGTGTCTAGCTGCACAGCCCAGAGGCTCCAGAGCTGGTGTCAGCCTGCTGGCGGGTGGGCTGGTTCCTGACACAGTTGTCTGTTTGGTTCATGGTACCTGAACTTTATGTTGGCCTGCTGGTTGGTTAGCTGTGTCCTCAGGCTTTGGGGCTCTAGTTGTCCCGTGGCTGGTGTCCTCTTGCTAATGAGTGAGGCTACTCCTGATGCTAGAGACAAATTGCTAGTGACCAGGACCAGAAATTCTAGTTCCTGTCCACTGTTGTGTGTAGGTGGGTCCCGTGGTCCCTGGCAGCAGATTCCCATGGATCCCAGGTTTAGCGTCTATACAGTGGTATGTAGGTTCAGTCTTGGGCCTTTTGGGCAGGGGCAGCTGTGGGCTCAGGGGCCTAAAGTCAGCCTTTGTGGTTGGATGGAGCCGTGTACTTACCTGTGTAGTTAGGTACTTGGCCTGAGGTGTCCTAGTACTGGTGTCTGTAGGCCATTGGGTAGGTACAGGTCTGGATTCTGAGGCTCATAAGCTAGGGGGAGGATTCTAAATTTTTTTTTGCCAGCACCAATGTCCATGTGGTAGAACAAGCTCCCTGAACTGTCTGCTGCCGCTTTCTCTTTCCCCAGGGTAGGCTCCAGTTGCCTTCTATCTCTCTGGGAAACTCTCAAGATCAGCAGATAGGTGTGACTTGGGCGCCTTTCAAATTATTGCTTCTGCCTTGTATCCTGGAGCATATGAGATTTTATGTGCACTTTTTAAGAGTGGAGTCTTGATCTCTAACCTTCTGGGACTCCCAACAGTAGGCCCTGCTGGCCTTCAAAGTCAAATGTTTAGGTAACTTGTTTTACTGGTACAGGACTTTTGGGCTGGGAAGCCTGCTGTGGGGCTTAGATTCATTACTTTTAGGGGAGAACGTCTGCAGTTGTAATTATTCTTCCATTTATGGGTCACCCATTTGGGGTATGGGCCTTGACTATACTGTGTCTCTGCCCCTCCTGCCCATCTTGTTGTGGTTCCTTCTTTAATATCTTTAATTTGTAGAAGATCTCATCTGATAGCTTCCAGTCATTTTCATCAATAGATGTTCTGTTGTAATTTTGGTGTGTCATTAGAGCAGCCGAGCTCAGGATCTTTCAATTCTGCCATCTTGGCTGGTATCTTCCGCATTTTTAATGTTAGCCTCTCTGTGTTCTTTAAAGTGTGTTTCTATTACATAGCATAGATTTAGTCTTTCTTTAAAAAAATTTTTTTTGTAAATCCATTTTGACAGTATCTATCTTTTACATGGTATTGTTAGTTCATTTGCATTTATCATAAATCCTCATATGGCTGCATTTAAATTGTGTGTTTCTTCTTTATTTGTTGTAGCTGTTCTTTATTCATTTGTTCCTCCTTTCTTTTTTTGGGTTCATTCAGCAATTTTTAGAAATCTATTTCATCTTCTCAATGAGCTTTTTGCTTTAGTCTTAATTTTTATATACCAATTTTTTACTGGGCTTCTTTGGTGGCTCAGATAGTAAAGAATCCACCTGCAATCTGGGAAACCTGGGTTTGATCCCTGAGTTGGGAAGATCTCCTGGAGAAGGGAATGCCTACCCACTCCAGTATTCTGACCTGGAAAATCCCATGTACAGAGGAGCCTGGCAGGATACAGTCCATGGGGTCTTCTTTTAATAACAGTAATTTTTTTATTAGACAGTCTAAAATTTTAATATATATGTTTCAATATTTGTAGCATATCCATATAGTGTGTGTGTGTGTGTGTGTGTGTGTGTGTGTGTGCGTGCTCAGTCACTCAGTCATGTACAACTCTTTGAGACCCCATGGACTATATCTATAGCCCACCAGGCTCCTCTGTCTATGCATGGAATTTTCCAGGCAAGAATATTGGAGTGGGTTGCCACTTCCCACTCCAGGGGATCTTCTCGACCCAGGGATTGAACCTGTATCTTTTGAGTCTCCTGCACTGACAGGGAGATTCTTTATCACTGCATCACTTGGGAAGCCTATCTAGTACTAGTTAACAATTTTTATACTTTCAGTTCAGTTCAGTCGCTCAGTTGTGTCAGACTCTTTGCGACGCCATGAATCGCAGCACGCCAGGCCTCCCTGTCCATCACCAACTCCTGGAGTTCACCCAAACTCATGTCCATCGAGTCGGTGATGCCATCCAGCCATCTCATCCTCTGTCATCCCTTTCTCCTCCTGCCCCCAATCCCTCCCAGAAGCAGGGTCTTTTCCAATGAGTTAACCAAAGTATTGGAGTTTTAGCTTCAGCACCAGTCCTTCCAAAGAACACCCAGGATTGATCTCCTTTAGAATGGACTGGTTGGATCTCCTTGCAGTCCAAGGGACTCTCAAGAGTCTTCTCCAACACCACAGTTCAGAAGCATCAATTTTTTGGTGCTCAACTTTCTTCACAGTCCAATTCTCACATCCATACATGACCACCGGAAAAACCATAGCCTTGATTAGACGGACCTTTGTTGGCAAAGTAATGTCTCTGCTTTTGAATATGCTATGTAGGTTGGTCATAACTTTCCTTTCAAGGAGTAAGTGTCTTTTAATTTCATGGCTGAAATCACCATCTGCAGTGATTTTGAAGCCCCAAAAAATAAAGTCTGACACTGTTTCTACTGTTTCCCCATCTATTTCCCATGAAGTGATGGGACCAGATATCATGATCTTAGTTTTCTGAATGTTGAGCTTTAAGCCAACTTTTTCACTTTCCTCTTTCACTTTCATCAGGAGGCTTTTTAGTTCCTCTTTACTTTCTATAGTTTACAACAGTATTATTCCACTTACTGCATTCTCTTTTTTGTGCTATTGTTATATATTGTATTTTATTCCTACATATTTTATAAATCCCTTAATATGGTATTACCACATTTCGTTTAAATTCAAAATCCTTTAAATACATTTTGCAAGAGTCTTTTATATTTATCCACCTATTTAAACTGTTTGGTGCTCTTTTTTTCCTCCTTCATAACTGGGTCACCATCAAGGATCATTTGTCTTCAGCCTGAAGAACTTACTTTTATATTTATTATTGTGCAGGCTTTCTGGCAATAGTTTTAGCTTTTACTTATCTAAGTGTGCATTTATTGCACCTTCATTTAAAAGAATATTTTTCACTAGATATAAAATTCTAGATCTGTTTAGTTTCTGTCTTTCCCATAACTTTAATAATGTTATTTCATTATCTTCTGCTTGTATTGTTTTTGATGAGAAACCAGCTGTGAATATCATACAATATCACTTATACGTGGAATCTCAAAAATGGTACACAGAAACTTATTTGCAAAGCAGAAATAGAGTCACACATGTAGAAAACAAGATTATGGTTATGGGTTGTGGGGAGGGAGTGGGATAAATTGGGAGTTAGAGATTGACATATATATATACTACTATGTGGGCTTGCCAGGTGGCTCAGTGTTAAAGAATCTGCCTGCCAGTGCAGGTTTGATCCCGGGGTTGGGAAGATCTCCTAGAGGAGGAAATGGTAACCCACTCCAGTATTCTTACTGGAAAAATCCTATGGTCAGAGGAGCCCGGTGGGCTACAGTCCATGGGGGTCACAAAGAGTTGGACACAATTGAGCATGTGCACACTTACTCGTCCTTGCACACATACACACACTACCATGTATATAATAGATAACTAATGAGAACCTACTGTGTAACACAGGAAGCTCTACTCCTCTATGGTAACTTAAACGGGAAAGAAAGCTAAAAAAGAGTGGGTATGTGTATATGCATAACTGATCTGCTTTGCTGAACAGCAGAAACTAACACAACATTGTAAAGCATCAGTATTCCAGTAAAAATGAACTGAAAAAAATCACCTGTGTTTCTGTTGCATCCCCTGAATGCAATGTGTATTGTTTTTTTAGTTGCTCTTAATATTTGTTGTTGTTGTTGAGTTTGTGTAGTGTTCAGGAGAGGATTTTGGGGTGCGTGTGTCAATTTTTTCATTCTTGGGGTTTACTGAGCTTCTTGGACCTTGGTTTGGATTTTTTCCTTTTTTGAATTTTGGAAAGCTCTTATACTTGATCTCTTCAAATATTTTTTCTGCTTCATAATTTGTCTCTTTTCTTTTGGGAATCCAGTTATGCTTTTGTTAGATTTGATCATTTGTCTCTGAAACTTTTTTTTCTCCTTTGATAGTTTGATTTCTTTAATGCTATCTTCTCTTTCATCTGTCTCCTTTTAAGACCATACAGTATGTTCCTCATTTCTGATACCTTATGTTCCACACTGAAATTTCTGATTCTTTTTAGAGTTCTCATTGCTGAATTTCTTCTAGTCTTCTAAATTCTTATATTTAGTATTTATTTTACTGTTTTTGTCTGCTAATTTGGACAATTAGCTCATCTGTGAATCTTCTATTACTGTTGATTTTTTGATATATAAGTTACTTTTCCCCCCTTTTATTACATGTCTTCTCATAATTTCTGATTCTCTGCTCTTCTAGCAGGGCTCTAGGATGTAAGAAATGTGAAGCTCTAGATTTCCCTGTGTTTTCTGGTACCATCCTTGCCTTCCCACATGTTGCTTACTCAGTTAATATAACTCTGTAAGCAGAGGTGGGGTGAAGTGGTAACCGGGTGGTGAGGATTATGAGCTTTGTGTTTGGAACATTTCTAGATTACTGCTTAAGCATTTCTATTGATTTGAACATCAGTCTTTCTGCCACTCAGCTTCATCCCATTCATCATCTAGCAGGCTCTCTCAGCCACCTCTGGCAACTCAAACTTAACCACACTGCACCCCTTTGGCTTCCCATTCTCCATCTTGATGGTGGCATACAGCACGTGGCTGCATTCGTTGAACTTGTCTTTTAGCATCTTCCATGTAAAATCAAATGGGAGGTTTGTCACAAATATCTGGCATGCTTTCCTGGCCACCCCAGGGGCATGGCCTCCAGTTCCACCAAAGGAACCTGTGAAACTTCCTCCAAAGTTGCCATGCTCCATCTCGATGGCACGGTCAAAGCTGACACTGCCACCGCCACCCATGGCCAGGCCCATGAGCTCAATGCCAGCGTCCAGGGCTGGGCCCATGGCAGGACCTATGCGTTCCAGGCTGTTGGCGCCCATGCGCTCCAGGGCCATACGCTGGAGACTGTTGGTGCTCATATGCCTCAGGCCCATGCACTCCAGGCTGGTGGCTGTGTGGTCCATCACAGGGCCTGTGCTCTCCAGGCCTGTCCCCATGCCTGGGGGCACCATGTGCTTGATGGCAGGGCCCGTGCGCTCCACACCAGAGCCCATGTGCCCGATGTTCTGGCCTACATGGTCAATGGGCATGGCCAAAGACCATCCTGGCACACATGCGCTCCACGTTGGAGCTGATGCGCTCCGTGATCTGGCCCGTGTGCTCAAGGCCCAGGGGGTCCATGTGCTCGATGCCAGAGCCCACATGATCCATGCTGTGGCCTAGGCCTGCCCCCATGCGTTCCATGCTGTCTGCCCTGTCCCCACCCCGCCCCTCTCCCCCCCTCAGCCATGCGGTCAGTGTTGGGGCCCATCCTCTTGATTCCAGGGACACTGCCTCCGCCTCCACCATTTATTCTGCCCATGTTCATCCCAGATCCAAATCGACCCATATTTTTCATACCACCACCAATAGGTCCTTCCATGCCTCCCATTTTATTTGTTCCAAATCCTATGCCTTCCATTCCCATTCCGCAGGTCCCAGGTTGCCCATTCCAATGCCTTTATTCAAATGGTTGGCATCAGTAGGCTGCCTTCCTGGTCCTAACCCCATGCCAATACCACCAAGTCCATGGGGAAGTTGTTGCAGATGCT
>NW_011495064.1:12627668-12632212 GCF_000754665.1 Bison bison bison
CTGCCATTTCCTTCTCCAGGAATCTTCCCGACCCAGGGATTGAACCCATGCCTCCTGCACTGCAGGCAGATTCTTTACCGTCTCAGTCACCAGGGAAGCCCAATTAAAATGCATCAAAGATAAATAAGGAAGGAATTAATTTTGTCCCAATATGAGCCTCATTCCACTTGAACTACTCAATGTCCAATTATCCCAAAAATTATTAAGATAACTTTAACTTCCCCAGAAATCCCCAGTCAAGAGGCACACTGTACTTCTCACCTGCAGGTCCCAGGTTGCCCATTCCAATGCCTTTATTCAAATGGTTGGCATCAATAGGCTGCCCTCCTGGTCCTAACCCCATGCCAATACCACCAAGTCCATGGGGAAGTTGTTGCAGATGCTCAGGAGGGAAAATATCTCCCTTTGGTAAGGCCCTCTTATCCATTTTCCCGTGCATTGGTCTCAAACAGCAGCTGGCCACTAAACATAGATATAGTTTGCATGGCTTCAATGGACTGTTCAAAAGTCACAGTGCCTATTCCACGACTTTTTCCATCTTTATCCTCAAGAATGTCTGCTCTGACCACCAAACCAGCCATACTAAAAACTTCCTTCAGTTTCTACCAGCCAACTTTATAATCCAGATTTGCTACAAATACTGTGCTTCCCAGTCTTCCAGCCTTTTGCACTGCTCTCCGGGCATGTTCACCATCAGGATCTTCTTTGACTTTCAGTGGTCAGACTATGCTTGTTTAGAACTTCAGCAGCGTTTTTCATGCTCTCTTCCATCTTGAATTCAACAACAGCTCATCCCCTTGACTTTCCTTCAGCGTCCAACTTTTTCTTTAACCAGATCTTTATGTGACTGCCATCTCGCATCAAAAGGTATGTTTGTAATGAAGGCTCTGTATCTTTTAGTTGGATTGGCATATGGCTCAAAGCGATTGCCTCTCTTTTGATGTTTTTCTCCTTCCTCTTCTCATTCTGAGCAGATTGTTTTCCTTCACCTTTTGGGCCTGGAGGGCCGTTGCCACTTGGCATGCCGGGTGCGGCACTCTCCTCCTCCATTTTGGGCTCCGTCGCCGCCACCTTGGCCGCTGCTTCAACGCATACTGCCATTTTCTGCGTGTCGGGGCTTTAGACTTTCTGGAATTTAATGACCTTTAATATCTAGAAATCTTGAAACTTTATTGTTTGTCCCTTATTCTCTGCTTTTTGCAACTATTTCCCTTTAATATCTTCTTTGTGTTGGTATTGAGTAACTTATTAAGTTCTTAAGGGATTTAAAAGTTCTTTAAAACTCTGGGCTTTTTGTGTTAAATCTTAATGCTATTGTCTGAGATCCACGAAACAAGAAATCAGGGAGGTAATTTTTAGGATATTTTATTTTGTGTTTTTCGTTTATTTAGCACTGTTTGGTTCATTTATATGTTATTTTTGATGATAACGTTCCTTCATATTTATTAAACATACATAAAACTGTCATTTTTTCCAAATAATATTCCCTTTGTTTTGGCACAGTTTTGGTAATTTACTTGACCATACCCTAGAAAATCTTAAGTATAGGTCTATCTGGTATCTTTGAAAATTGGGTAAGTGTTAGAAATGATCTGTCAGCTAGCAGGCTAGCTGTCTAACAGTATTGTAATGATGTTTTCTTAGATTGTCATATTGAATACTATCAAATATTTGGTTTATCATATGTTGGTTCAGTTTTTAAACACACATTTCTCTCTTCACAAATGGACATTTTTCAGCATTATTGAGGTATAATTGATAAATAGAATTGTAGGGTATTTAAAGTGTACAACATTATGACTTGATATACATGTATAGTGAAAGGATTCCTTCCATCAAATTAATGAACACATGCATCACCTCACATATTTACTTCTTTGTTTTCTCCTGAGAGCATTTAAATTCTACTTCCCTAGCAGTTTCAGTTATACAATGCAGTGTTGTCAGCCACAATGATGTTATAAGTTAGGTCGTCAGATCTTATTAATCTTATAGCTGAAAGTTTGTACCCTTTCAACAACCCCTTCCTATTTCTCCCACCCCTACCCTGCTAACTGCTTTTCAACTCTGGTAACCACTGGTAACCACTTTTCTACTCTGTTTCCATATGTGTGTGTGTGTGTTTAATTACACATATAAGTGATACCAACACATGGGTATTTGACTTATTATGTTTGAAGAATCTAAGAAAAATTAATTTATATATGAATTTTTATGAAGTTAGAAGAATTTATCATGTTATTAATTATCCATTTTCTGTGTAAACCTCATTAAAAGGGACGATTGATTTTTTTTTTTTTTTTCCGTCTGTGGACTAGGGAATGACTGACTGGACTCTAGGATATAGCATACATTTTCAAGTATCCACTTAAAGACTTGGATTGAGTATTATAATGTATCTGTGAAAATATTATTATATCTTAGGAAAGAGTTTCTAGGTGATTGGGTATAGTCATTATTTTCAATGGTTATGAGACATAAGACTGTCCTAATTATTTGGGGAAATAACTGGATATTTAGAGTTAGATTTAGTGCATATCTAGCGGTATTTGGGGAATAGGTTTTTTATATTGTAATTTGTGTTCACTCTGAATCTGAAAAATATTTAATTCTCGTTTTCTGATTCATTCCACTGATGAGCTGTAGAGGGCATTACATGAATAGTAAATATAGCTTTGTATTTTCAGTTTTCATCTGAAGTCATTGTACAAGGTGACTAGATTCTGAGTTATTATTCACTTTCTTTGATATGACATAAATATCAACATTATCTTCAGTGATAATGGATTGAGATAAAAATATTTATGAAACTTAATTTAATTACCATGAATTTTTCATTAAAATAATATTTTTCATTAACTGTGTTTCATTTTTTCTGAGAGCTAAGTGAAAAAAAATGTGTTTAAAGGGATTTTGAGAACATATAAATAAAGCTTCTTAAGATATGTTTGCCTAGAATGGATTAGTTAATGAATCAGGCTTTTAATGTATGTGTACTAGTCTAACCTTTCCTAAAATGCTACCCGAGTGATCCTTGCTATTTTAGAACAACAAGGTGAATAAAGGTATTTTTTTTCCCCCCTTATTGCAGACATTTTGTGAACTTAGATTGCAAAGAGTTTAGTTCTCCTTATCTCTGAGACAAGTTAATATAATTTAATGAGAACTAATAAAAACTTACAAAATGCTTTTCCTCTGGCCTAAGGGGCCAACTATCTAATCAAAATAAGAATGGGAAGAGACTACTAGATGGGACTGGAAGTTGAGAAGCCCACTTTGCTTTCTTTTCACAAAGTAAACTAAGTGACATGCCTTCTTATCTTGGGGTTTTAGTGTTCCTCTCTGTAAGTTGGAGATTCTTCAGTGTAACCTTTATAAGATAGTGTTTTGCTTTCAGATTTTATGAGGTTCTTAAGGACATTAAGAGATGCTTATGTTCTTGTACACACCACTGAATAATCAGATACCTAGTGCTACCATTTTCTTTTTTTATGGTGTCAGTAATTGGGAAACTGAGTAAATGAACGAGTGATTCTAAAAAAGTAATTTGTGTAAAAACTTATCTTTACAGTATAGAAAGACTTTTTGCCTAGAATTTTAAAAATAATTTCTCTCATCCTTTGGTATAATACATGCCAGACTTGGAATTGCTGTTCAGTCACTAACTCATGTCTGACTCTTTGTGACCCCAGGGACTGCAGCACAGCAGGCTTCCCTGTCGCTCATTATCTCCTGGAGTCTGCCCAAACTCATGTCCATTGAGTTGGTGATGCCATCTAACCATCTCATCCTCTGGTGTCCTCTTCTCTTTCCTTCAGTCTTTCCCATCAGTAGGGTCTTTTCCAAGGAGTCGGCTCTTCACATCAGGTGGCCAGGACTTCGGGTTAAAATACTTTTAATGTAAGATAGCCTGATATGATCAGCAACAGGTGTTCTATATACAGATGAGAATATAGTTGTAATGATTATGTACAGCCATTATTGTTAGTTTGCCTTCAAATCTTAGTTGTGCCACTCTCTGAAATTTGTAACCTGTGGTCACTTAAATAGCCTTTCTAAACTTTAGATTCAGTTCAGTTCAGTCACTCAGTCATGTCCAACTCTTTGCGACCCCATGAATCGCAGCACGCCAGGCCTCCCTGTCCATCACCAACTCCCAGAGTTCACCCAGACTTACGTCCATCGAGTCAGTGATGTCATCCAGCCATCTCATCCTCTGCTGTCCCCTTCTGCTCCTGCCCCCAATCCCTCTCAGCATCAGAGTCTTTTCCAATGAGTCAACTCTTTGCATGAGGTGGCCAAAAAGTACTGGAGTTTCAGCTTTAGCATCATTCCTTCCAAAAGAATCCCAGGGCTGATCTCCTTCAGAATGGACTGGTTGGATCTCCTTGCAGTTCAAGGGACTCACAAGAGTCTTCTCCAACACCACAGTTCAAAAGCATCAATTCTTCGGCGCTCAGCCTTCTTCACAATCCAACTCTCATATCCATACATGACCACAGGAAAAACCATAGCCTTGACTAGACGAACCTTTGTTGACAAAG
>NW_011495064.1:12632312-12633542 GCF_000754665.1 Bison bison bison
AGCTTGTGTTTCTTCCAGTCCAGCATTTCTCATGATGTACTCTGCATAGAAGTTAAATAAGCAGGGTGACAATATACAGCCTTGCTGTACTCCTTTTCCTATTTGGAACCAGTCTGTTGTTCCGTGTCCAGTTCTAACTGTTGCTTCCTGACCTGCATACAAATTTCTCAAGAGGCAGATCAGGTGGTCTGGTATTCCCATCTCTTTCAGAATTTTCCACAGTTTATTGTGATCTACACAGTCAAAGGATTTGGCATAGTCAAGAAAGCAGAAATAGGTGTTTTTCTGGAACTCTCTTGCTTTTTCCATGATCCAGCGGATGTTGGCAATTTGATCTCTGGTTCCTCTGCCTTTTCTAAAACCAGCTTGAACATCAGGAAGTTCACGGTTCACATATTGCTGAAGCCTGGCTTGGAGAATTTTGAGCATTACTTTGCTGGCATGTGAGTGCAATCGTGTGGTAGTTTGAGCATTCTTTGGCATTGCCTTTCTTTGGGATTGGTTCCAGTCCTGTGGCCACTGCTGAGTTTTCCAAATTTGTTGGCATATTGAGTGCAGCACTTTCACAGCATCATCTTTCAGGATTTGGAATAGTTCAACTGGAATTCCATCATCTCCACTAGCTTTGTTCGTAGTGATGCTTTCTAAGGCCCACTTGACTTCACATTCCAGGATGTCTGGCTCTAGGTCAGTGATCACACCATCTATTAATACTTTATAGGGTTGTTTGTAGTTTAAATACAATTATCCAGTTTATGTGTTTAATATTATAATGCTTGTTGCATAAACAGTATACATAAACATTATTATTATTATAGAATTCCTTTTTATAATTATTTTTAAGGCAAAAAATGTTGCGATTTTCCTCATTTTAATGGTAGAGTGAAAATATTAAAGTATCTTCAAAGGACCTGAAATCTGAGTTTATTCACAGGTCTTTTTTGTAGTGAATTTAAGACTATGAATAATACTAACTCTCATGGGGAAATCTCCAGACATCTTTGAGATCTATTTCAATAACACTGACTTTAGGTTTTGTATTATACTTCCTCCTAAGGTGGTTAGAGTCAATAAATCATTTGGGGAATCTAGACGATTAGTGTGACAGAAATTTACATCAGCTCCAAGTGACCAGGCACTAATAAATCTAAGATTTTTTTTTCTGGCACAATTAATAATTCAGAAACTCTTGATGGAACATATCAATGAAAAAAAAAAGGGTGTTTTTTT
>NW_011495064.1:12633642-12634168 GCF_000754665.1 Bison bison bison
AAGCCTACTTTTTCACTCTCCACTTTCACTTTCATCAAGAGGCTTTTTAGTTCCTCTTCACTATTTGCCATAAGGGTGGTGTCATCTACCTATCTGAGGTTATTGATATTTCTCCCGGCAATCTTGATTCCAGCTTGTGTTTCTTCCAGTCCAGCATTTCTCATGATGTACTCTGCATAGAAGTTAAATAAGCAGGGTGACAATATACAGCCTTGCTGTACTCCTTTTCCTATTTGGAACCAGTCTGTTGTTCCGTGTCCAGTTCTAACTGTTGCTTCCTGACCTGCATACAAATTTCTCAAGAGGCAGATCAGGTGGTCTGGTATTCCCATCTCTTTCAGAATTTTCCACAGTTTATTGTGATCTACACAGTCAAAGGATTTGGCATAGTCAAGAAAGCAGAAATAGGTGTTTTTCTGGAACTCTCTTGCTTTTTCCATGATCCAGCGGATGTTGGCAATTTGATCTCTGGTTCCTCTGCCTTTTCTAAAACCAGCTTGAACATCAGGAAGTTCACGGTTCACAT
>NW_011495064.1:12634268-12661793 GCF_000754665.1 Bison bison bison
TTTTTTTTTTTTTTTTTTAAACATATCAGGAAACCACTCTTGCTATTAAGGGGGAAAAAATGTCCAGGACCGTGAAGGGAAAAATGTGAGTGGGGGAAGTCCTTGAAAAGTTGTTAACTTGAGTAAGGGAAATACCAGTATCTCTGTGGTCTTTCAGGAACAAAAATCATCTTTTGCAAAGGGCCTTGTGTTTGAGCCAAGTTATGAAGTGACCTTTGTGGCTGGCTGGCTCAACCTCAGATTTTCCTAGGGAGAGTTAGTCAGCATTGCTTCAGTGCTTGTCAATGGGCAACAGATCACTTATCAGTGGGAAGCAAGGAAATGATGGTTGAAGCAGGGAATGACTGTTATTTCTCACCAGCAGATAGGTACACATCACTTGCTGAAATGATTCAGCAGTTTAAAGTTGAGTTGAGACTTTGTGAGTTACCACATGGGGAACACAGGACCCAGGAGGGTCAGCTGTGTTGGAATACTTCTGGGATTGCTCTGTTCCCTTCTGCTTTGAATCACAATTGTAGGCTTTTTTTTTTTCTTTTTCTCCTCACTCCTAACCCTACCCCCAAAGCTCCCTAATAACAGAGTATTATTCTAGCCAGCAGCAGGTAAAAAATTTTCAGTTGTAGTAGGAGTGTGAGGGGCGGGGGAGGGGGAGAAGGAAGGTGCTTCATGTATTTCATTGGTGTTTAAGATACTTCCATCTTTCAAAACTGACACAGTTCTGTTCCACCCTCACTGCCATAAAAGAACAGGCCTCTTGTCTGGATCTTTTCCTTTTAATGATTTCCATGAAAAAGCTTTTACCCAGTTTCTGACATGACTGTCAGAACACACATTTAAATAAACGTGAGACTACTTTAAAGGTTATTGATATTCCCTGGTGGAAAAGAAAGGGCTTGGAAAAAAAAAACCATCTGTCCATACACAAGTTAACTCAGGCTGTTTATTATTATCTCCATTCTTGCTTTCTCCCTTTCTTCCTCCCTTCCTTCCTGTCTTTCTTTCCCCCATCTCTTTTTCTCCTCCTTGCCTTCCTCTTCTCTTTCCCCCTCTTTTTACTCAAAGACTCAGTTTAAAGGCAGGTCATTTGTTTCACAAAATTCTTGTGTTACTGTGTCTTAGAAGCTGTCGTTTTTATACATTGATGTCTCTGATAAATTTAATCCATATTCAAAGATGTTGAATGGCAAGGAAGAATGCTGAATTCTAAGGCTGCTGTTTAGTTTCTATAGACTATTCCTTTTGCCTATAGGATTCATTTCTGTTTGTATGTCTCAGATTTGTTAGCAGAACTCAGTTATCTGTGTGATAAAAAGATGGTATATACAGCAGGAATTTATACATAGTGTTTATAATAAAAACACACGCATTAAAAAAATATATTGGGCATCAAAAAAGCACATTGGGTATGGATTTACTAAGAATTAGTGGGAATTAAAGTTCCTATCAGATTGCTGTACTACATAAACCAGTCTTTTATAGCAAATGGGTTCTCAAGTAACAACCAGATATTTGGTAAGATTTCAATTATTTGATAGGCATGAGAATATGGAGTTGTTAACATGGTTTGTCTATTCTGTTTTGAGAGAATGTTCTAATTACTATTAACCACTGTGTTCATTGTTGTTCTCTTTTCCTCACATGAAGTACGATGATTTTATTGAAGAAGCAAGAGATTAAGGTAGTAAATTTCATAAGAAAAAGCATTTATGGCTACTTATAAATACTTAATTATCTCACAAGACCTGGTTAGTTTTTCTGTGGTGATTATTGTAAACTTTTTTTCATGTTACTCAGTACCACAGCTTTACCTCTGTTCTGTATTTCAGCAGATGTTCCTTTATGTAGAAAGTGGACATGATTAGGTAGAAGTATAAAAGACATCTAGGCCATTTAGAATAACTGTCTCAGATTTCTTTTTTTCTGTTTCAAATTCCCTCTGGGTCATCACCTCCCTTTGCTCTTTCACAGAAAGAAGTGCATAACTTCCATAAGGCTAATAGCTACAAGCTTTTTGATCTCGGTTCTTCCTAATTTTTCTAAAACATTGTTTCTATAGTGTATCTGTCTTTTTCTTACCTTTTCAGTCCCATAGTTGGCCCTTTTGCCACCAACTTGGTCTTGTAAGTTATAATAACAGAGAAAAAAATTATTCTAGCTATACTTCCCTCTTGAATGAAACTTTAGCTTTATAGTTCTTTTTTTAACATTTATATATTTTTTTATTTAAACTAAAATTTGTTTACAGTGTTGTGTTGGTTTCTGCCATATAACAGTGCAAATCAGCAATAATTACACATACACTGCCTCCCTCCCCAGCTTTCCTCCCTTCCCCTCAGCCCATCCCAGGTCATCACAGAGCACCAAGCTGGGCTTCTTGTGCTACACTTTCTCACCAGCAGCTTCTCACCAGCTGTCCATCTCACACTGTATAGTGTGTATATGTTGATGCTACTTCCTCCGTTTGTCCCACTCTCTCCCTCCTCTGCTTTGTCAACAAGTCCATTCTCTATGTCTGTGTCTCCAGTTCCTTGCAAATAGGTTCATCAGTACTCTTTTTCTAGATTCCATGTATACGTGTTTATATACTATATTTCTTTTTCTAACTTACTTCACTCTGTATAAGAGGCTCTAGGTTCATCCACCTCACTAGAACTGACTCACATGTGTTCCTTTTTATGGCTGAGCAATATCCATTGTATATATGGACTGCATCTTCTTTATTCATTCGTCTGTCAGTGGACATCTAGACTGCTTCCATGTCTCTGCTATTATAAATGGTGCTGCTGTGAACATTGGGGTACAAGTGTCTTTTTCAGTTATGATTTTCTCATGGTATATGCCCAGTAGTAATGCTTTAGCAGTGATATTTTTAATGTTTTTCAATGAAATTCAGTATTTACTGAGGACTGCCTACTGTGTGCTCAGCACAAAGATAACAGAGTTTTGGCCTCTGTCTTCTGAAACTTTATGTATATGTTGGTTTGGTGAAGAGGGGTAGATCTAGTTATAATAATAAGTTGTAGGTGCTTTAACAGAGATACGTACTTAGTGCTACAGGAGTTTATTCTGGCATTTCCAGTGTGTCCTCAACTTGGCTTTTCACTTTTCACAACACTCTAAATGTTGAATACTTAATGATTCTCCCAGTGGAGGATAAAGGAATTAATGCAGTTATACTGTGTCCTTTTTATTTTCATCTCATTTATTCTTATCTTTTCTGTTTTGGAGTTCATGAGTTCTGGTTATAATTAATTATTTTATGTTATATGAAGTTTTACAACATATTATAATCTTCATGTAATTTAAAGCTTCTACTTTTTATAACAGTTTCATGTAGTCTTATGAATGTGAGGTAAATTATTTAGAGCCAGTTCAATTTTAAAAGAATTGGTGCTTCTACTAATCCTTTCATAGCCAACTTCCTCAGTCACAAGTACTTTATTTTAAATCAAGGCTAGTTGAATTTCTAACTTCAAGTAGAGTTTTCAAGAAGGGTTCATAAAATGTGATATTTTCCCCATGGATTAAAAAAAAATATGAATATATCCTCCTGAAAGTGAAAGTCTCTCAGTTGTGTCCAACTCTTTGTGATCCCATGGACTGTAGCCTGCCAAGCCCTTCAGTCCATGGAATTCTCCAGGCCAGAATAGTGGAGTGGGTAGCTGCTCCCTTCTCCAGGAGATCTTCTCAACCCAGGGATTGAACCCAGGTCTCCCTTATTGCAGGTGGATTCTTTACCAGCTGAGCTACCAGGGAAGCCCATATATCCCCCTGATAATATGAGCAAATAGAATGTTCTCATATGCTGATTCTCTCCCTAGTGCAGTTTCCCCCATTATTAATATCTTCCTTTTGTGGGGTATTTGTTACAATTGATGAATCAGTATTGATTTTTTGAGACATAATTGTGTAACTTTAAGGTGCATAGTGTGTGGACTTCATCCTTTTATAATATTATAGTATGATTACCACCATAGCTTTAGCTAACACCTCTATCGTGTTCCATAATTATAATTTCTTTTTTTGTTGTACTGATAACATTTAAGATCTAGTCTCTAAGCAGTTTTGAAGTTTATAATGCATTATTGTTGACCATAATCCCTATGCTCTAGGACTTACTTATCTACTGATTGTAAATTTGTACTCTTAAATAGTATCTTCCCAATTCTTCTACTGCCGGCCCCTGGTAACCACCATTTTATTCTCTGGTGTTAAAAATTTAGCTTTTTTAGATTCCATATATAAGTAGTATCATACAGTATTTGTCTTTTTCTAACTTACCTTGCTTAGCAATAATGTTCTCAAAGTTCATCCATGTCGTTGTTAATAGCAGGGTTTATCCAAAGGAAAGGAAAACAAGGTATCAAAAAGTGATTGTACTCCCATGTTTATTGCAGCATTTATTCACAGTAGCCAAGATATGAAAGTAACATAAGTGTCTGTCAGTGGATGAATGGATAAAGAAGATATGATGTGTATGTATATGTGTGTGTGTATAAATAAAAAAGGAATATTATTCAATCATGAGAAAGAATGAGATCCTACCATTTGTGACAATATCCACTCCAGTACTCTTCCCTGGAGAATCCCATGGACAGAGGAGCCTGGCAGGCTACAGTCCGTAGGGTCGCTAAGAGTCAGACATGACTGAAGCAACTTAACACACACAATGCTATATTATTGTGTGTTTTTTTAAAATTTTATTTTATTTTTAAACTTTACAATATTGTGTTAGTTTTGCCAAATATCGAAATGAATCCGCCACAGGTATACATGTGTTCCCCATCCTGAACCCTCCTCCCTCCTCCCTCCCCATACCCTCCCTCTGGGTCGTCCCAGTGCACCAGCCCCAAGCATCCAGTATCGTGCATCGAACCTGGACTGGCGACTCGTTTCATACATGATGTTATACATGCTTCAATGCCATTCTCCCAAATCTTCCCACCGTCTCCCTCTCCAACAGAGTCCATAAGACTGTTCTATACATCAGTGTCTCTTTTTCTGTCTCGTACACAGGGTTATTGTTACCATCTTTCTAAATTCCATATATATGCATTAGTATACTGTATTGGTGTTTTTCTTTCTGGCTTCCTAGGTTTATACTTTAAATTAGGGCTTATGCTTTGTTCTGTACAGTTCTGCAAGTTTGAGTCATGCATAATGTCATGTATCCATCACTGTAATATTGAACCAAATAGTTTCACCATGCTAATAATTTCCTGTGCTTCACAACTATTTATTCCTTCCTCCAACTCCAAGTCTCTGTGACCACTAATCTTTTTATTGCCTCCATGGTCTAGTTTTTCACCTAGACTGTCATATAATTAGAATCATATGATATGTAGCCTTTCAGACTGACTTTTTTCACTTGGCAGTATGCTTTTAAGGTTCCTCTGGGTCTTTTATGGTATGATAGTTCATTTTTTTTTATTTCAAATTAATATTTCATTGTATGTATGTGCCACAGCTTCTTTATCCTTTTACTTAATGAAAGACATCTTGGTTGCTTCCAAGTTGGGCAGTTATGAATATAGCTGCTATAAACATTTGTACCTATGTAAATTTTAAACTCTTCTGGATGAATACCTAGGAGTGCACTTGGTAAGTGCATATAGAAAAAGTATATTTAGCATATTTTAGCTTTGTAATAAACCACTGAACTGTCTTCCAGAGTGGCTGTGTCATTTTATATTCTCAATAGCAATAAATGAGAGCTCTGATTGCTCCACATCCTCACCAGCATTTGGTATAGTTAAGGTTTTTTTCCCCCCTTTTTTGGTCACAACAGGTCTGTAGTGGTATCTTGTTTTATTTAGCAGTTCTCTAATAAAAGATGATGTTGAGCAACCTTTCATATGCTTAGTTGTTATCTATATATTTTCTTTGGTGAGGTGTCTATTCAGAACATTTACTCATTTTTAAATTGAATTGTTTTTTTAATTGAGTCTTAAGAGTTCTTTATATATTTTGTATAGCAGTTCTTTTGTTAGATATGTGTTCTGCAAAAGTTTTCTCCTAATCTATGAGTTATCTTTTTACTCTCTTAGCAGGGCCTTTCACAGAGAAGATGTTTTTAATTTTAATGAATTCCCGCTGGCTAATTTTGCTGTCATGGCTCATGCTTTTGGTATTGTTATCTAAAAAGTTATCACCAAGCCCAAGGTCACCTGGATTTTTCTCTATCATGTAATAGTTTTACATTTTTTGCATTTTATATTTAGATCTACGTACTTACTTTTTTTTTTTTTTTTTTGGTGAATGGTACTCAAGTTTATGTCTATATTAATTCTTTTGCATGTGGATATCCAGTAGTTCTAGCATCATTTGTTGAAATGACTATTTCTTTTCTATTGAATTGCCTTTGTTTTATTGTCAAAGATCATTTGACTGTATTTATCTGGGCCTAGAATTTGCATTCTAGACCCATTTATCTGGTTTCTAGAATTTGCATTCTATCCTGTTGATCTGTCTATTCTTTTGCTCCTACTGATAAGTTGCTTCAGTCGTGTCCGACTCTATGTGACCCCTTAGACGGCAGGCCACCAGGCTCTGCCATCCCTGGGATTCTCCAGGCAAGAACATGGGAGTGGGTTGCCATTTCCTTCTCCAATGCATGAAAGTGAAAAGTGAAAGTGAAGTCGCTCAGTCCTGTCCGACTCTTTGCCACCCCATGGACTGCAGCTGATCGGGCTCCTCCGTCCATGGGATTTTCCAGGCAAGAGTACTGGAGTGGGGTGCCGTTGCCTTCTCCGTTTGCTCCTACCATCCTGTAATTATTACAGTATCTTTATCCTAAGTCTCAAAGTTGGATACTATGAAACCTCTTACACCTTTCTTTGTCTTCAGTATTACAATGACTACTTTGTATCTTTTGCTTTTCCATAAATTTTAGAACCAGTTTTGTGATATCCACAAAATAACTTGCTGAGATTTTTTATCGGTATTATATTGAATCTGTAGAACAAGTTGTGAAGATATCTTAACATGATTGAATCTTCCTATCAGTGAACATGGAATATATCTCCATTTATTTAGATCTTCTTTGCAGGCAGATTCTTTACCGACTGAGCTATCAGGGAAGCTATCATCTTATATCATAGTCTTGTCATTTCCTCTTATAGGTATTATACAGTGAGATTTATACCTAATATTTCTTTTGGGTGCTAATGTAGGTAGCGTTGTGTTTTAAATTTCTAATCCCAATTGTTCATGTCAAGAATTTAATGAAGCAGTTAACTTTTGTATATTCACCTCTATCATGCAACTTTTTTTGTAATCACGTACTAGTTTTAGGAGGTTCTTTGTTTGTTGTTGGTTGTTGGTTTTTTGGAAATGTTTACATAATCATGTCATCTTCAAACAAAGACAGTTTTATTGCTTCATTCTTAATTTTTATTCACTTTATTTCCTTTTCTTGCCATATTGCATTAGGCAGGACTTCCAATATAATGTTGAATAAGAGGGAACATGCTTGCTTGATTCTTGATCTTAGGAGGAAAGCATGTAGTTTCTCAACATTAACTATAATGTGCTATAGAAGTTTTTAATAGATGTTCTTCTTTAAGTCTAGGAAGTAAGTTATTAAGTATTACCTTCTTCATCCTTGGTACTTTCCCTTGTTCTGTGGTCAGCTTTATCTGAACATATATAGTTACTTCATTTTCCTTTGAAATAGTGATAGTGTGCTCTGTCTTTCTCCATTTCTTTACTTTTTCAACTTGTGACTTTATGTTTAAAGTGGATTTCTTGTAGGCAACATATAGTTGGGTCTTGTTTTTTCATCCAGTCTTTTGGTCTTTGTATTTTTAGTTGGTATATTTAGATTGACATTTAAAATAGTTATTGACAGATGGCTTAATATCTACCATATTCGTGATTCTTCAATTTATTGCATTTGTTCTTTGTCTCTGTCTTAAAAAGCCTCTCTAATTCTGCCTTCTATAGTTTTGAGTATTTTATAATTCCATTTTCTCTCTTCTTTCAGCAAATGATTATATTTTCTCTAAGTTTTTTTTGCTGGTTGCTCTGGCATTTGCAATACACATTTATAGTAAATCCACTTTCAAATAGAACTTCACAGGTTGGGCAGATATCTTAAAAGAGAGTATTCCAGGTCCTCCTTCTATCCCATATATTATCATTGCTCTTGTATATTTCCCTTACCCATAAACTGTGATAACCCAATACACTTAGCTATTAATTTAAATTAAAAAAGATTTTAAAAATTGAGGTTAAATTCAGATAACATAGAATTAACCATTTTAAAGTGAATGATTTAGTGGTATTTAGTACATTTACAGTGTTGTGCAATCACCATCTCTATTTACTTCCAAAACATTTCTATTATCCCCAAAAGAATCCGTACTCATTTTTTCCACGTTTCACTCTTTTTCTAGCAGACATGATGTGTCATATACTAGGAACTAAGGAAAACAGGATTTTAATGTGAGTGTTTATGTGTATCACAGGAGTTGCTGCTGCTACTAAGTCGCTTTAGTCGTGTCCAACTCTGTGCTACCCCATAGACGGCAGCCCACCAGGCTCCCTGTCCTTGGGATTCTCCAGGCAAGAACACTGGAGTGGGTTGCCATTTCCTTCTCCAATGCATGAAAGTGAAAAGTGAAAGTGAAGTCGCTCAGTCATGTCGGACTCTTAGCGACCCCATGGACTGTAGCCCACCAGGCTCCTACATCCATGGGATTTTCCAGGCAAGAATACTGGAGTGGGGTGCCATTGCCTTCTCCGATCATAGGCTTTATTTAGTGTTTGCTTTACCTCTAGCTGTTAGAGGCTCAAATTTTTTGTTTTGCTTTTGTTTGACCTTTCATCTTTGGGTTTCCCTAGTTGCTCCTTTTAAAATAGAGTCTTTTTCTTGTAACTCTCTCAGCTGTAATTTACTGTAATTACACTGGAACCCTGTTGATGTGGTGGTAAAGTATTGGGGAATGGAAGTAGTCTGTAGTCTTAAGATTATATCTCCATTTTTTGTTTTGTTTTAGATTGGACAAAATCTCAGAGCTGTGACCTTCAAAGTTTCTTAACTTTTCTTTTTTAATCATCTTCTTTGATAAAGAAGGCTAGAGGGTCCTATTTCAAAACGATGCTTTTCCTTTTCCCCTGTTGTAAGTATAAGGGAAATTTTCTTGGTTGTTCTCCATGAGTACCTTGTTAAGCTTCTGGAGGTGAAATTCATGGATGTGTAAGGATCCTTCTATCACTGGGTCCTCAGGAGTTTCAATTTTCAGGCTATCTCAGACCCAGCCTCTGGGAATTCAGTGTATCATTTAAGTTTTCCTACCAGTTACTGGGTTGGCTTTAGGCACTTCTGTTTCTGATAAGCTGTGATTCTCTGTGTCTGCTTCTTTAATTTTTAGATAGCAGTCTGCCTTTTGATCTCAGTTCTCTAATGGATTTAGAAGAGTCGGTTTGCTTTCTTTTTGTCAGCTTTTTTCTTCTTTTGAGAACAGGAGTGACAACTTCAAGCTCTTTGCTCTTTGGAGCTGCAATTGGAAGTCTATTGCATTTTAACTTTTTATATTATCTTTGAAACAAGTCCTTCCTTCACTTTCTTTCTTAACCCCTCTATATTTTGACATCTTTTGTTATTGAGAAGAAGCCCAAGATCTACTTGACTTTTCTTTTTCTTTTTAATGATGCAGTGTGCTTCTTTTGACTTGATAATGATGAGATCTTTAGACTTAAGCTTTTGAAATCTTAGACTGTAACTTGATATTGATTATTTTGGAAGAATATGGTAGTGTTCTTTGATATAGAAATTTAAAACTTTTTTATCCTTCAACATTTTTGAATTCTACTTGTTTTTTCTCTTAGTCTGAAAGCATTTCATTGTTACTTCTTCATATGTATCATCATTTCACTAATTGTTTCATATCTTTGTCTCTTATCTTATTATGTATATATGTATTTTTTCTTTAATTGATGTCAGCTCTCTGCTTTTTGTGCCTAACTTGTTGTACTGCTGCTGGCTTCTAATATGCTTTCAATTATGTAATGGTTTAATATTTTATTCAGTTTCTTCTACTAACTCTCATCACTCTTAAAAAAAAAGGCACTCTTTTGACATTTTCCTTTTTTTAGTATGTTGTTTCTTTTCTTTGATCACTTGTTTTATAGTACTTATGTTTTCTTAATTTCTGTTTGCCTTTTGCTACATCAAATTATTTTTTGAAAATTTTTTCTTTTAACAATATTATTTTTATTTTAAAAATTATATTATTAGCCCATCCTTTGATTTTATGTCTTTCCTTTTTTTTTTTTTTTTCCCCATGCATGACTTCTCTACTTACTATCTTTGAGTTGAAGTGTTTATTTCTAGAGCTGTAATTTTCCAAAAAATATTGTGAATAGGTTTTCTCTGACTTCTTTCTTTCTTTAACTATGTACTATTGAAATCATCCTTTTGAACTTGAGCTACAGAACTCAAAATGGTTTTCAATACTACTCTTGTGGTTTGGGGTTCTTATTAAGTAAAATAAAGGTTATTGAACACAAGCACTCTTGATTCCGTAAAACAATCAATATGATAACGGAGATGAGTACTAACTGACTAGTGGGCAGGATACGCTGGACAAAGGGATAATTCATCATGAGCAGAAAGCAGGATAGTGAGAGATTTAATAATGCTACTCAGAATGGCATGCAGTTTAAAACTTATGGATTGTTTATTTCTGGAATTTTACACTTAGTATCTTTAGACCTTGTTTCAGTGCAGATGATGAAACCATTGTTCACTTAGGAAGGCTTTCTAAGTGAGACAGTGAAAAGAAATAAGGAAAACAATAGAATGGAAAAGGTTGGAGATCTCTTCAAGAAAATTACAGATGCCAAGGGAATGTATCATGCAAAGATGGGCACAATAAAGGACAGAAGTGGTATGGACCTAACAGAAGCAGAAGATACTAAGAAGAGGTGGTAAGAATACACAGAAGAGCTATACAAAAAAAGATCTTAATGACCCTGATAATGACAATGGTGTGATCACTCACCTAGAGCCAGCATCCTGGAGTGTGAAGTCAAGTGGGCCTTAGCAAGCTTCACTATGAACAAAGCTAGTGGAAGTGCTGGAATTCCAGCTGAACTATTTCAAATTCTAAAAGATGATGCTGTTAAAGTGCTGCATTCATTATGCCAGAAAATTTGGAAAATTCATTAGGCCACAGATGGAAAAGATCAGTTTTCATTCCAATCCCAAAAGAAGGGCAGTGCCAAAGAATGTTCAAACTACTGCACAATTGCAGTCATTTCATATGTTAGCAAGGTCATGCTCAAAATCCTCCAAGCTAGGCTTCAACAGTATGTGAACCGTGAACTCCCAGATGTACAAGCTGGATTTAGAAAAGGCAGAGGAACCAGAGATCAAATTGCCAACATCCATTGGATCATAGAAAAAGCAAGAGAATTCAAGAAAACCATCTACTTTTGCTTCATTGACTATGTTAAAGCCTTTGACTGTGTGGATCACAACAAACTGTGCAAAATTTTTCAAGAGATGGGAATACCAGACCACCTTACCTGCCTCTTGAGAAATCTGTATGCAGGTCAAGAAGCAACAGTTAGAACCATGTTGAAGTTTGACAGAAAACAACAAAATTCTGTAAAGCAATTATCCTTCAAAAAAAAAAAAAGGAACAGTTAGAACTGGACATGGAAAAATAGACTGGTTCCAAATTGGGAAAGGAGTACGTCAAGGCTGTATATTGTCACCCCACTTATTTAACTTATATGCAGAGCACATCATGTAAAATGCCAGACTGGCTGAAGGGAAATCTGGAATCAAGATTGCCCAAAGAAATATCAATAACCTCAGATATGCAGACGATACTACTCTTATGGCAGAAAGTGAAGAGGAACTAAAGAACCTCTTGACGAAGGTGAAAGAGGAGAGTGAAAAAGCTGGCTTAAAACTTAACATTCAATAAATGAAGATCATGGCATCCGGTCCCATTCTTTCATGGCAAATAATGGGGAAACAATGGAAACAGTGACAGACTTTATTTTCATGGGCTCCAAAATCATTGCAGATGGGGACTGTAGTCATTAAATTAAAGGACAAAAAGCTATGACAAACCTAGACAGCATATTCAAAAGCAGAGACATAACTTTGTTGGCAAAGGTCCATATAGTCAAAGCTTGGTTTTTCCAGTAGTCATGTATGGAATTGATGGTTTTGAAGTGTGGTGCTGAAGAAGACTACTGAGAGTCCCTTGGACTGCATGGAGATCAAACCAGTCAATCATAAAGGAAATCAACCCTGAATATTCACAGGAAGGACTGATATAGCAGAAAATCCAGTACTTTGGTCACCTGCTGGGAAGAGCTGACTTTTTGGAAAAGACCCTAATACAGGGAAAGATAGAATGCAGGAGTAGAAGGGGACAACAGAGGTCAAGATGGTTGGATGACATCACTGACTCAATGGACATTAGTTTGAGCAAACTCTAGGAGATGGTGAAGGACAGGGAAGGCTGGCATGGTGCATTCCATGGGGTTGCAAAGAGTTGGGCACAACTGTTCTACTGAACAACAGCTATAAATGAAACCATGGAAAGTGAAATGCAGTTACAGCAGGGACTGTTGGCAACACTTTCCTGAGTTCTGTGAGCCAATCTAGCAAATTTTGGAACCTGAAGATGGAATCATGGGAACTCCCGATTTGTGGCCAAATTGGACAGAAGTGTGGGTTTGCTGGGCACCCCGTTTTTGTGGCTGGCATCTGAAGTGATGGCAGTTGCATGAGACTGAGACCTTAAACCTGTGAAATCTGATTACTAATTTCAGGTAGTTAGTGTCAAAATTGAGATGAGTCATAGGACACCCACTCCAACTCCAGAGAATTAGAGAACTAGTTGGTGTGCGGAAAAACCTCATGCATTTGACGTCAGACCATTTGTGAGTAAAAACAGATCTTGGCCTCAAATTGCATTCCGAAGAGAAACCCCGTTTGGTTATGAAGTATTAGCATCACACACACACACACACACTTCTATTGTTTTATTGAGTTCGCTGTTAGTGTTACATGTTTATATGTCTGTTTTTACAAGGGATGTATAGCTGTAGTTTTCTAGAATAGTTTTTGTTTGGTTTTGGTGTCAGGATAATACTGACCTCTCAAAATTAGTTTGGATATATTCTATTCTCTTCTATTTTCTGGAAGCATTGTGTGATATCTAGATAGATATAGACAAGCATATACAATATAGATGTTTGATTGAATTTAATAGTAAATTTTGCTTTCAGTTTTATTTGTTGGAAGATTTTTTTCTACAAACTCCATTTCTTTACTATTAATAGATATAGGACTATTCAGGCCATTTCTTTCTTCTTGAGTAAGTTTTAGTAGTTTTTGAATTTTTCCATTTTGTCTAAATTGTTGAATATCTGGGCACAGAGTTGTTCACAATATTGCCTAATCTTTTGAATGCCTGTTAGATCCGTAATGATGTCCCGCTTTTGCATCTTTAAAGTCTGTAGTCTAATGATTGTAACTTTTAGAACTTGATTATATTTTCATCTGTTTTTTTGCTCTCTGTTTTTTATTCACGTAGTCTCATCTCCTTATGTGCTTGTTCACTTTTGATTGTGTGCAGGGCATTGAGTTTTTAAATTATTTGTAGGAACAGTTTAAAATGTAGGATGATGATATCCTTCCTTGGAGAGGAGTCATGTTTGCTTTTATCAGACACTTTGTTGTTCAGTTGCTCAGTCTTGTCCAACTCTGCAACCCCATGGACTGCAGCATGCCAGGCTTCCCTGTCCTTCACTATCTCGCAGAGTTTGTTCAAACTTATGTCCGTCAAGACAGTGATGTCATCCAGCCATCTCATCCTCTGTCATGCCCTCCTCCTCCTGCCTTCATTCTTTCCCAGCATCAGAGTCTTTTCTAATGAGTCAGTTCTTTGCATCAGGTGACCAAAATATTGGAACTTTAGCTTCAGCATCAGTCCTTCCAATAAATATTTAGGACTGATTTTCTTTAGGATTAACTGGTTTGATCTCCTTGCAGTTCAAGGGACTCTCAAAAGTCTTCTCCAACATCACAGTTCAAAAGTATCAATTCTTCAGTGTTCAACTTTCTTTATAGCCCAGCTCTCACATCCATACATGACTATTGGCATAGCTTTGACTAGATAGACCTTTGTTTGCAAAGTAATGTCTGCTGTTTAATATGCTGTCTAGGTTTGTTATAGCTTTTCTTCGAAGGAGCAAGCCTCTTTTAATTTCATGGCTGCAGTCACTGTCCACAGTGATTTTAGAGCCCAAGAGAATAAAATCTGTCACTGTTTTCATGTTTCACCATCTATTTGTCATGAAGTGATGGGACCAGATGCCATGATCTTAGTTTTTTTAATGTTGAATTTTAAGCCAGCTTTTACATTCTCGTCTTCCTCTCTTTTATCAGACACTAGTAGACAGTATTATTCTAAGTTATTGGTTGACAAGTAGCACTTTAGGATCACTTTAATCCAATTAATTGCTTAATTTAAGTCCCTACAAGAGCCTGTCTAATTCTGGCTTAACCTTTTCAAAGGGCAGCGTTCAGCCCATTAAGAAAGGTATACCCAAGGCCATTCCTCCCTGGTGGCACTTGACTTTTACTCCAGTTTTCTAATTTTTCAGTATTTCATATAGTTACCTTTTCAGTATTGATAAATGCACTTGGGAAAAATGGCTACAAATGTTGATATCCCTTCCTCATGTCAATTCCCTTTCCTGGATTCTGGGCTACTTAATAAGTTTTTCCATCATGTTAACTTTCTGAAGTCTTTAAGCAATTGACTTCTATATCTTGTTCAGTTATTCATATATAGTTATCCAGCTTACCATAGTTTAAGGTGCCTATTCCCATACAGTTGTTTATATCCACAAATGTTTTATAAAATTTTGATCATATTGTCTATATTAATTATATCTCTTATTTTTATACTTACTATTAAGAATATTTGTCCATATAACTAAATATCCTTTAAAGACATGCCTTTAAAATATTTATTGGATAATATTTCTTTACATTATTGTTGAATGCATGTGTGCTTAGTCACTTAGTCGTGTCTGACTCTTTGTGACCCTTTGGACTGTAGCTCCTCTGTCTGTGGGAATTTTCAGGCAAGAATACTGGAATGGGTTGCTGTGTTCTTCCTCCTCAGGATCTTCCTGACCCAGGGATGGAGCTTGCATCTCCTGTGTCTGCTGCATTGCAGACAAACCCCTTACCCACCAAGCTCTCAGGGAAGCCTCTTTTATGTTGTATAATTTCCCATTAGTTTTTCTGATCCAATTCTCTATTAGTAAACATTTTGTATTCCCTCTTTTTATTTGCTACATAGTGCTAGATTCAAAATTATTTATAATTCCTCTGCTTTACACATTTTATAAATATAACCTTGGTCATACTTACTGGAATAGACATGTAATGTGATAACAAAATTGAATTCTTGAGGGAGGATGCAAAAGAACCTTTAATATCTTGAGAAACACCTGGTTGTTAAATTAAAACTGGAAACAGAAGCTTGTGTAAATGTATAGTTTTACACCTAGCAATAAGAGAATACATGTCCTTCTGCTCTAAGGATGATTTTATAAGTTTCAAATGGGTCTTTGGGCCTGAGCCCTTCTTGCTGTCATTTTTTGTTAACTTTGTTCTCTTTTTCTTCTTATACAATGCCTTCTTTTTGTAATATTTTTTAAAAATGTAATTCCAATATATTGTAATATAGTATATTAAAATAGTATATCTTAGTCCATTAAAAAGACTCATAAAACATCATAACTTAATATATGCAGTAAATAGAACCACAGAGTTAATCTTAACTTTCTTCTAGCTATTTCATAGTCAATCACTTGGCAATGATCATCACCAAGGAGCAAATTTTTTTTTTTTTAAACAAGCGTCACTACTTTCGTTTGTGGATAAGAATGAGACATTTAATATCACATTTCTTTGATGGAGAGTCCAAATTGGAAATTTTAATAATGTCACTGAGATTAAATCTTACAGTTTACTACTTGATTTTTGCGTGGCATTTGTAGTGGCCTGTTAGTTTATTTTCATAAACTAGATTATATTTGTAATGTTGGGTCTTTCATAGATTGGCTAAATTGCAGTTATTGCTATTCTTTTTCCTGTGGCACTTAAGAGTAGGTAATAGAAATACGTTCTCTTTATTCTGTAACACTGTCTACTATAGTTTATCAAAACTCAGTGTTGCGAGAAATTGTGTTCAATTTTTTAATTCGTTTATGAACGAATTTATGGTTTATGGTTGTTACATTTAGCAGTCTTTTCTAGGTTGACTACATTATAATTATGCTGCTCCTTTTCCTGCTGCACTTCTTAAAGAAGTGGGTAATAGAGATATGCTCTTGCTGTCCTGGTATTTTTTTTTTTTTTCCCCAATAAAGATGAAAAACATGAGTTTGAAAATCAGCACTGTGCCCATCCCCCCACCCCTGCAGCTTTCCAGTAGATGAAGCTGTCATGGCACTCATGTAGAAAAGGTTAGCCCATCTAGAAAGGTGGTGCTGATGAACCCATCCACAGGGCAAAAATGGAGATGCACACATGGAGAACAGGCTCCTGGACACAGTAGGGGAGGGAGAAGGTGGGATGATCCAAGAGAGCAGCACTGAAGTATATATACTCCATATGCAAAATACATACCCAGTGGTAATTCACTGTAAGGAAGAGGGAACCCAAAGCCAGTGGTCTTGTGACAACCCAGAGGGATGGGCTGGGGAAGGAGGTTTGAAGGAGGTTCAAGAGGGAGGGCTATGGCTGATTCACCTATGGCTGATTCACGCCGATGCATGGCAAAAACCATCACAATATTGTAAAGCAATTATCCTCCAATCAAAAAAAAAAATCATCATGTAGAAGAAAAATAAAGAAAAGGTTAACCCAGGAGGCCTACATTGTCCTAATTCTACAGCTTCTAAATCTTCAAGACTGGCTTTTGATCAGTTCTTGGAAGAAAACCTCTGAGCCATTGAAACATGCAGCCTGATAAGCAAGTCTTTGCGTGCCTGGGGCCATGTTGGATTGTTGATACTGACAGTGCCATCTATGGGGAATGCTTGCTTTCTTTTGCCTGGGGCCCTGGGCCATGCCAAATAAGTTTGACTTCTTGGGGAAAAGCGAGTTGGAGACTGAATAGCTAAGTTCAGTCACGTGGTTGCTTCCTGCCTATATAACCCCCAATAAAAACCCTCAATATTAAGTTTCAAAGGAGTTTTGTTGGTTGACCATAGTTCATACGTATTGTCACATACTGTTCCTGGGGCCATGATGGGTTGTCTGTTTGATTCCACTTGTAGAGGAACCTGGAAACTCATGCTTAGTTTCTCCTATACTCTGCCTTATACCCTATACACCTTTGATTTTTAAAAAAAATTTTTATTGAGGGATAATCGCTTTACAGAATCTTGCCGTTTTCTATCAAACCTCAACATGAATCAGCCATGGGTATACATAATATCCCCTCCCTTCCAAAACTCCCCCTATACCTCCCTCCCCATCTCACCCCTCAAGGCCAACACAGAGCCCCTGTTTGAGTTTCCTGAGCCATACAGCAAATTCCCACTGGCTATCCACCCTACACATGGTAATGTAAGTTTCCACGTCACTCCTTCCATACATCCCACTCTCTCTTCCCCTCTCCCCATGGCCACAACTCTATCCCCCATGCCCCCACTCTTGCCTGCAAACAAATTCCTTGGCACCGTCTTTCCAGATTCCGTACATATGTGTTAGAATATGATGTTTCTCTCTCTCTTTCTGACTCACTTCACTCTGTATAATAGGTTCTAGGTTCATCCACCTCATTAGAACTGTCTCAGATGCGTTCCTTTTTATGGCTGAGTAATATTTCATTGTATGTATATACCACAACTTCTTCATCCATTCATCCATTAATGGACATCTAGGTTGCTACCATGTTCTAGATATTGTAAATAGTATTTCAATGAACAGTGGGATGCATGTGTCTTTTCAATTTTAGTTTCCTCAGAGTATATGCCTAGGAGTGGGATTGTTGGGTCGTATGGTGGTTTTATTCCTAGTTTTTTAAGGACTCTCAATACCATCTTCCATAGTGGCTGTATCAATTTACATTCCCACCAACAGTGCAAGAGGGTTCCCTTTTCTGCAAACCTTCTCCAGCATTTATTGTTTGTAGACTTTTTGATGAGGGCATTCTGACCAGTGTGAGGTGATATCTCATGGTAGTTTTGGTTTCTTTTTTCTCTAATAATGAGTGATTTTGAGCATCTTTTCATGTGTTTGTTAGCTATCTGTATGTCTTCCTTGGAGAAGTGTCTGTATAGGTCTCTTTCCCACTTTTTGATTGGGTTGTTTGTTTTCCTGGTATTGAGTTGTATGAGCTGCCTGTATATTTTGGAAATTAATCCTTTGTCAGTTGTTTCATTTGCTGTTATTTTCTCCCATTCTGAGGGCTGTCTTTTCACTTTGCTTATAGTTTCCTTTGCTGTGCAAAAGCTTTTAAGTTTAACCAGATCCCACTTGTTTACTTTTATTTTTATTTCCGTTACTGTAGGAGGTGGGTCACAGAGGATCTTGCTTTGATTTATGTCATTGAGTGTTCTGCTTTCCTCTAAGAGTTTTTTAGTTTCTGGTCTTACATTTAGGTTTTTAATCCATTTTGAGTTTATCTTTATGTATGGTGTTAGGAAGTGTTCTAATTTCATTGTTTTACATTTAGCTGTCCAGTTTTCCCAGCACCATTTACTGAAGAGGCTTTCTTTGCCCCATGTATATTCTTGCTTCCTTTGTCAAAAATAAGGTACCCATAGGTGCTTGGGTTTATTTCTGGGCTTTCTGTTTTGTTGCATTGGTTTGTATTTCTTTTTTTGTGTCAGTACCATACTGTCTTGATGACTGTAGCTTTATAGTATAATCTGAAGTCAGGAAGGTTGATTCCTCCAGCTCCATTCTTCTTTCTCAGGACTGCTTTGGCTATTTAGGGTCTTTTGTGTTTCCGTATGAATTGTGAAATTTTTTGTTCTAGTTTTGTGAAAAATGCCATTGGTAATTTGATAGGGATCACATTAAACCTGTAGATTGCACTTGGCAGTATAGTCATTTTCACAATATTGTTTTTTCCTACCCAGGAACATAGAATATCTATCTATGTCATCTTTGATTTCTTTCATAGTGTCTTATATTTTCTGTGTACAATTATTTCATCTCTTTAGGTAAGTTTATTCCTGGATATTTAATTGTTTTTATTGCAATGGTGAATGGGATTGATTCCTTAATTTCTCTTTCTGATTTTTCATTGTTAATATATAGAAATGTGTGATTTCTGTGTATTGATTTTGTATCCTACAACTTTGCTAAATTCACTGATTAGTTCTAGTAATTTTCTGATACTATCTTTAGGGTTTTCTGTGTACAGTATCATGTCATCTGCAAACAATGAGCGCTTTACTTCTTTTCCGATCTGGATTCCTTTATTTGTTTTCTTCTCTGGTTGCTGTAGCTAGGACTTCCAGAACTATGTTGAATAATAGTGGTGAAAGTGGACGTCCTTGTCTTGTTCCTGATCACAGTGGGAATGCTTTTAATTTTCACCATTGAGAATAATGTTTGCTATAGGTTTATCATATATAGCCTTTACTATGTTGAGGTAGGTTCCTTCTAGGAGGATAGGTTCCTTCCTCCTATCTAGACAGATATTCTTAATACCTGTCTAGTGTGGTTCATGAAAAGCATATCTTCTTGTTGATAGAAAGTAATTGATAAAGCAAGGAAGCATTATTTTATGGAAGGAAGAGATAAATTGTTATTTTCAAATGTCATTGCTCATTTTACCCTGTGCCAGTTACAGTGCTCGGGACTCTCATGTAAACTGAAGGAAATATTTTGCTTAGAACCTTTGACATTTTAATGAAAAATTGTCAAAGTAGTTGAAGCTTAGTTTTGGAAATGTTAATTTTTGCAGTGTTTTCTTTGTAATTTTCATTGTTTCTGGAGTAAGTGAATCAAGTGCAGAAGAGTAATTTATGGAATTTTTTGGGAAATATTCCTATTCTTCGAAGATTATCTCTCTTTATAGTTTTTTTTTTAAGCAATCTTTATATTAGAATATGGACTTAAGCTTAGTGTTTTCATAACTTTCCTGTTTGTATTATAAACTACAATGCTCTCTGCATTATTTTTCCAGATTGGCTTTACTACCAATAGTTTATACTGTATATGAATTTTACTAGGATCATAACTGAATTTTTCCTTGTATGGAGTTCTTTGGTATGAGCAATTGTCCTATATACATTTGATTCCCCATCTTTGATCTCATTATCACTCTTCTAGCCAGTGAGTTATACCCAGTAACCTTACTGCAGTCCCAGAATCGTGCCCAAAAATCAAGGTAATTTACAGGATAGGAGAAGCATACCATGTCTTTCCTAGTAAACCACACTAAAGGTATGGGTTTCCTCTGCTAAAAATTGGCTTCCTTCATCATTCTCCCTTCTTTAGAGGGCAGTTTAGAGTATTACCCTTCACTTTGATGTGGTCTTTAAATTTCTTTTCTTAATTGTACTTCTTACAGAAATCTTTATTTGAAACAGAATGTTGAAATCTAATTGTGGGTTTGTAACACATAATTTTTTTTTTTCATTCAATACTATGCCAAGTAAGTTGAGTTGGATCTGCTAAATCATTTTCTTGATGCAGAGCCATGAAGAGAAAAGCATATGTAGGTAGACATGGGAAGTAGTTCTAGTGACTTTATGCCCGTACTTAGAACAACTTGTTTTTAGACTCCTTAATTTTGCTAGGGGAATATTAATACTTAGGTAGACAGTATATCTTACTGGATCTATTAGATACAAAGTATACAAATATACCTTAATATTCTGCTCCTTTTCAAAATTTAAAACTTTTAACAAAGGAATAATTTTCTTTATCTAGTCTGTGTTCCTGTTTTAAATATTCAATGTATATTGTTGAATATTTTCTATTTGATAATATTTAAGAAATCCAGAGCACTTTGTAATACTTTATAGAAGAAAATGGAAGGGGAAAAATTTGCTGTTTACTTAGAACTATGGTTACTATTTTGATTCAAACTTTTGCATGTTATTATAGCAGTTATTAACTTTGTATCTTCTGTCTTGGTGGAAGGAGTTCTGGTACTTAGAAAAACGGATCCCTTTACTTTTTCGTTTTCAGAGTCTGATAATTATTTGTTCTATCCCCTTTTAAATGAGGTTGTTGTTTCAGGTGTTTAAATAATCAATATATATCTTTAGAGACTCAAAATTTTCATTTTCCTTTCAGCAAACCAAAATCATATAGGGTCATGTAAGCGACTTCACTTTCACTTTCACTTTTCACTTTCATGCATTGGAGAAAGAAATGGCAACCCACTCCAGTGTTCTTGCCTGGAGAATCCCAGGGACGGGGGAGCCTGGTGGGCTGCCATCTATGGGGTCGCACAGAGTCGGACACGACTGAAGCAACTTAGCAGCAGCAGCAGCAAGTATTGAGTAGCACTTAGAACTACAAGTTAAATCTCATAACTCTGATCAGTACTTTTTCTTTTTAGTCATGCCATTTTGTTTTGTCATAGTAATGCCTTAGTATTAACTTCCTTGTGAAGAACTCTGTCTTGAAAAAAATTCTGACAGACAGTTCAAAACTGGGGCCTAATTGGATTCCTCTTTTTGTGATAGATTACTGCTGAGAGAAAACCATAATTATAAATTTGAAGGGAAGTGTTATATTGGATTGGAATCTTCAATATAATGTTGGAATGGGAAGCTTTTGTCCTTTGGGTTCTATTAGTAGTGATATAAAAGTTTTTGTTTTTTAGATTTACCTAACATTATTATCCCTTCTCCTACTCCCTACCCTTCTCAGATCCCTTCTCACTGTCACCTGTACTCAAACAAATAACACAATCATGGAAGTTTGGAAGGGATGAATAAATATGGTAACAATACTTATCTTTGTGTAAATGACTTGTACCTCAGACATTTTGGAGAGATCGGTATCTCCTCTACTTCTGATAGCTCTTGAGACTGTAATACATTTTATTACATGAATACATTTTATTAGAAATTCATTGAAGAATTTAAAGGCTTGGGCAAAGGTTACAAATTACCTAGTTTCCTGGAAGGAAGGCATAAAGGATAAAGACTGGTAAAGATACATATAGAATTACTATTTTGCTGAAAGGGTAAATCAGTAGAAGAGATAATTTTGAAATAATTCTTCCTGTTCAAGAGTAAATCCCAGGTTCTCTTGATTTTATTTATACTTTCTACCACACTTCTTAATTTTATCCTGTTTTTGTGTTTCTTACCTGGCTTTTGACTATAGGTATTCAAGTAAACCAGAAAAAAGAAGACATTTTCTCTGTAAGCCTAATATAGAAGAAATGAAAGGGACATTGAGAATAATAGCTTGTTGTCTACCTTGGAGATATATTGTGACCTTGTGTTACTTAGTGACACTTTCCTTCATTGAAATATAATTGACATGCAGTCTTAGTTTCTGGTGTACAGCATAGTAGTTTGACTTTTGTATACATTGCTGGGTGAATACCATAGCTTTGGATACAATCTATCAACATACAAAGCTAATACAATATTATTGACGTCATTCTCCATGCTGTACTTTACATCCCCATGACTTATTTATTTTATATCTGTAGGCTGATACTCCATGATCCTCCAGCCTCATCTCCAGTCATGCCTCCCTTTCCCCACCCTATGGTAACCACCAATGTCTTCTCTGTATCTATGAGTCTGGGTATTGTTTTTTCGCTTGTTTGTTTTGTCTTTAGATTCCACATATAAGTGAATTCATGTGGTATTGTTTTTTCTCTGTTTTACTTATTCCACAGCATATTCTGTCCTCAAGGTACATCCATATTGTCACAAATGGAAAGATTTCATTCTTTTGTCTGACTGTGTGTGTGTGCCTGTGTGCACAGGACTCAGTTTCTAAGTCTTGTCCGACTCTGTGACCCCATGGACTGTAGCCCGCCAGGCTCCTCTGTCCATGGGATTATCCCGGCAAGAATACTGAAGTGGGTTGCCATTTCCTCCTCCAGGGGATCTTGCCAACCCAGGGATCGAACCTGTGTCTCCTGTGGCTCTTGCATTTGCAGGTGATTTCTTAACCGCTTGAGAAGCCTCATGACCGAGTCCACACACACACACACACACACACACACACACACACACATGTTCTTTATCCATTGATTTGTCATCTATCAGTGGTCAGTTAGGTTGTTTCCAAATCTTATTTTTTATAAATAATGTTGCAATGAACATAGAAGTTATATATCACTTCAAATTATGTGTTTGTTTTCTTTAGATTGGTATTCAGTTGTGGAATCGCTAGATCATACAGTATGTCTATTTTTCTTATTGATGAAGAACCTTCATACTGTTTTCCATCGTTGCTGCCCCATTTACATTCCCACCAACAGTACATGGGGGGTCCCTTTTCTGTGCATTCTTGCCAACACTTGTTATTTCTTGTCTTTTTGATAGGAGCCATTCTGACAGTTTTCAGGTGATATCTCATTGTGGTTTTGCTTTGCATTTCCCAGATGATTCATGATGCTGAACATTTTCCTATGTGCCTGTTGACCATCTTTTTATCTTATTTGGAAAAATGTCTATTCAGATTCTCTCCCCATTTTTTTTACTGGACTGTTATTTTTGTTGTTGTTGTTGATATGTATGTGATCTTTATATATTTTGGATGCTAACCCCTTGTTAGAAATATGATTTACAAATATCTTCTTCATTTTGTTGATTATTTCCTTTCCTATGCCGAAGCCTTTTAATAAATGTTGTCCCATTTATTTATTTCTGCTTTTGTTTCCCTTGCCTTTGGAATCAGGTGTAAAAAACATCTCTAAGACTGGTATCAAGAGGCTTAGTACTTGATTTTTGGGGGGGGTTTACGGTTTCAAGTATGTCATTTAAACTTTAATCCATTTTAAGTTACTTTTTGTGTGTGGTATAATATCAGCTTTTGTATGTGGTGTAACTTCAGTTTCATTCTTTTGTGTGTAGTTGTCCAGTTTTTCCAGCATCCTTTATTGAAGGGACTAGAGTTTCCCCGTTGTATAGTCTTGCTTCCTTTGTGTAAATTAATTGACCATATATCTATGGGTTTATATCTAAGCTCTCTTTTTGTTCCACTGATCTATGTGTCTGTTTTTATGCAAATACTATGCTCTTTTTTTTTTTTACTATAGCTATGTAGAGTAGTTTGAAATCAGGGAGCATGATACCTCCAGCTTTGTTCTTAGATCCCAAGATTGCTTTGGCTGTTCAGGATTTTTTATGTTTCCGTACAGATTTTGGAATTATTTGTTCTCATTCTTTGAAAAATGCCATTGGAGTTTTGATAGGTGTTGCATTAAATATGAATTTTGCTTTGGTGAGTAGGGACTTTTTTTTAAAGGGGAGTGTGGACATTTTAACAATAATAATTCTTCTAATCCATGACTGTGGGATGCTTTTTACATATTTGTGTTTTCTTCAGTTTTCAGATCTTTTACCTCCTTGGTTAAATTCATTTATAGATACTCTTTTTGATGCAGTTGTATTGCATCACAATTGTTGACTGATTTCTCTTTCTGATAGTTTTTATTTATGTATAAATATAACAGATTTTTGAATATCAATTTTGTATCCTGCAGCTTTAGTGAAGTCATTTATTAGTTCACATAGTCTTTTGGTGGAGTCTAGGTTTTTCTACATATAATATCATGTCATCTGCAAATAATGACAATTTTGTTTCTTCCTTTCCAGTTTGTATGTCTTTTATTTCATTTTCTTTCCTAATTGCTGTTACTAGGAGTTCTAATACTATGCTGAATACAAGTGAGGAGAGTGGGCATCTTTTGTTCTGTTTCCGATCTTAGAGAAAAAGCTTTCAGCTTTTTGCTGTTGAATATGATGTTAGTTGTGGGTTTGTTATATATGGGTTTTATTTTGTGAGGCAAATATTTCAGTAACATGTTTAATTCCATGTTTTAGTGTTTTGTTTTTTTTTAGTTTGTTCCTTATAATTAATTTTTATTTTCATTTCATAGTGGTAGGAAAAGATACTTCAATTATTTCAGTCTTCTTAAATTTACTGAAATTTGATTTTACTGAAATGTGATTTATCCTGGAGAATCTTCCATGTGCAGTTGAGAAGAATGTGTATTTTGCTGCTTTTGAATGAAGTGTTCTATATAAATCTATTTTGTTTATCTGATATGATGATATTTTCTTATTGATTTTCTGTCTGGACAATGTATCCATTGCTGTAAGTGTGGTGTTAAAGTCTCCTACCATTATCATATTGCTGTTAATTTTCTCTCTAAGTTCATTAGCATTTGCTTTATATATTTTGGGTCTTCTATGGTGGATGCATACATATTAATAAATGTTATATCTTCTTGTTGGATTAGCCCCCTTATTGTTATGTAGTTTCTCTCTTTGTCTTTTATTACAGTCTTTCTTTTAGAGATTATTTTTTCTCACACGAGTATAGCTATACCAGCTTTCTTATCATTTCCGTTTGCACAGAATGTATTTTTCCATCCTTTTACTTTCAGTCCATTTGTGTCCTTACTTATTATGAAGTGAGTCTTTTGTAGGCAACGTATAGATAGATGGGTCTCTAAAAGAAAAATCCATTCAGCCATTCTGTATATTTTGATTGGAGAATTTAGCCTGTAAAAATTGGTGTCTATGTTGATAGTTATAATTGAAACTGTTGGTTCAGTTGAAATAGTGATTGAACCAACAGTTTAAATTATAACTATTTCTGGCCCTTTTCTGTTGAAACATGGGGTGCTCCTTGGAGGAAACCTTGCTTATATATGACATCTTTTCTGGGAGACAAGGTTAGTAAAACATTAAGCAGCTTGGCAATTATTTTTCTTCCCAGGTTTACTTATATTTTTTATATTTGGGGGTCATTATTATAACCATTTAAAATTGACATTTATAAAAAGATATAAAATTCAAACTGGTATGTGATAAAAAAAATTGTGGAGAAAAGTTAATGCTGTTTTCAAAAATAATGTTAAAGATTATCTTGAAATTTAGTTTATCCATTGACCAGCTATCTTAGAATAATGTGTAAATGATACCGAGTGATCATTTAGTGTGTTAGACATGTAGCAAGACTACCATAACACGCCTATCTTCAGGTTGTGTGTGTGTGTGCACGCTTAGTTGCTCCGTCATGTCCGACTCTTTGTGACCCCATGGAATGTACTGTCCAACTCTTTGAGACCCCATGGTCTGTAGTCCACCCTGCTCACCGTCCATGGAGTTTTTCAGGCAAGAATATTGAAGTGGGTTGCCATTTCCTACTTCAGGGGATCTTCTTGATCCAGAGTTCAAAACCTATGCCTCTTGCGACTGGCAGTGGCAGGTGGATTCTTTACCATTGCACTACCTGGGAATCCAGGTTATTGGCATTCTGAAAAGAATGTTGTGTTTGAAATGACTAAAGGTTTCTTGAAACATTATTAACATGTTAGATATTGTCTTTCTAGATATTAGAATATATAATAATGTTTTCAATAGTATAAAATATATGTAGGAATTCAAGATTAAAATGTTGTTCACATGCATATCTCTTTTCTTAAACCTTTATGATTATTAAATAAATAAGTACTAATGTCTGAAATGCAAATGCCACTTTATGAAAGATACTTTCCTTGATCACTCTGTATTAGAAAAGCAGCCTCTCTTTTCTTATGATTGCTAGACTATTTTGCATTTTCAATTCTATTCATTCATTTCTGGGAATCATTTACTGGAATCATTTGCTTTCAGCCTGAAAAACTTCCTTTAGCACTTTTATAGTACAGATGTGTTGGTCTTAAATTGCCTTTATTTTCTTTTATCTGAAAATGTTTTCCTTTTGTTTTCATTCCTATATTAGTTTTCTAGGGCTGCCTTAACAAAATACCCAAAAGTGGATTTTTGTTGTTGTTCAGTCACTCAGTTGTGTCTGACTCTTTGTGACCCCGTGGACTGCAGCACATCAGACTTCCCTTTCCTTCACTATCTCCTGGAGTTTGCTGAAACTCATGTTCATTGAGTCGATGGCGCTGTCTAACCATCTGATCCTCTGTCACCCCCTTCTTTTGCCTTCAATCTTTGCCCCCTATAAGAAATGTTGAAGTCCTAAACATCTCAGAATATGATGTTATTTAGAAATAGGATAACTGCAGATGTATTTAAGATGAAGTAATATTGCAGCAGGCTGAGTCTTTAATTCAATATGATTGATGTCCTTTTAAGATGAGAAAAAGACAAAGATAGAAGATACAGAGGAAAACATTAGGTGATAATTGAGTCATATTAAAGCAATTTAATTGCAAGCTAAGGAATGCTAATATTGTTGGCAAAACACAAGAAGAAAGGAAGACACAAGGACACAAGACCCTACTGACACTTTGATTTTGAACTTGTAGCATCCAGACCTGTGAGACAGTATTTTTTTTTTTT
>NW_011495064.1:12661893-12682005 GCF_000754665.1 Bison bison bison
TTTTTTTTTTTTTATTAAGCCATCCAGCTCTTTGGAAGAGAGTGAAAAAGCTGGCTTAAAACTCAACATTCATAAAAGATCATGTCATCTGGTTCCATCACTTCATAGTGAATAGATGGGGAAAATTTTTTAAATTTTTCTCTCGATCTTTGATTTTCAGTAGTTTGACTATGGTGTTCCCTTTGGGATTCATTAAGCTTCTTGACTGTGGTACTTTATGTCTTATATAAAATGTGGGAAATTTTCACCTATTGTTTTTTCAGATTTTTTTCTTCACTATATTGTTTCCCCTTTTTGTTCTAGGACTCTGGCACTACTTAGGTTAGACTTTTTGATAGTGTCTTCCATATTATGCAGGCTTTGTTTTTCATGTTTGTTTGCTTTTTTAACCTTTTATTTATTTTTTTCCTAATTTGATAATTTCTATTGATCTATCTTCAAGTTCACTGACTATCTCTTTTTGACTGTTAAGTGCTTTAAATGGTGAATTCTTTATTTCAGGTATTTTATTTTTCAGTCATAGAATTTACTTTGGTTGTTCTACATAGTTTTTATTTTTCTGATGATATTTACTGTCATTTCATTAGTTTATAATGAGAATGAACAGGGCATAATAAATCTTTGGCAGAAACAGAGTTGAGGTACATCTAATGTCAAAGCATCTAAATATGTTAAACAAATTACTAACAGTTCTGAAGGAAGAAATAGACAGCAATACAATAGTAATAGGAGGCTTAAATACCCCACTTGGACAATGGATAGATCTCCCAGACAGAAAAATCAGTAAGTAACCATTGGACTTGCACTAAACTTAAGACCAAATAGACTTAAAAAAGCATGTAAAGTTTATTCCACCTAATAATAGAATACATATCCTTCTGAAGTGCACACAGAGTGTTCTGCAGGGTAGATTATATGTTAGTTCACAAAATAAGTCTAAGCGAATGTAAGAAGATTGAGATTATACTAAAGGATATTTTTCATACTATTATAAAATTATACTATGTTTCTAATCACAATGGTATGAACTTTGAATGATGGAAAACTGGAAAATGTATAAATGTGTGGAAAGTAAACAACACATTGCCGAACAACTTAGCAATAATGAATCAGGAAGAACAGGAAATTTGAAAGGATCAATTTTGAGTAAGGAGATTGAAACTAATAAAATGCCTCCCAAAATCTAGAGAAGAGTTAACATCCGTTGTTCTAAATTCTTCTAATAAATTGAATAGGGAGTACTCTCAAACTTATGTTACAAGGTGTCTTAATAAGGTGAAAGTGAAAGTCACTCAGTGTGTCTGACTCTTTGTGACCCCATGAACTAACTATACAGTCCATGGAATTCTCCAGGCTAGAATACTGGAGTGGGTAGCCTTTCCCTTCTCAGCATTTGCTTATGGCCATTCTAATCAGTATGAGGTAGTACCTCATTGTACTTTTGTTGCATTCCTCTAATAATTAACAATGTTGAGCATCTTTATATGTGCCTACTGGCCATATATATGTCCTCTTTGGAGAAATTGCTATTGAGGTTTTCTGTCCATTATTTGATTTGGTTGTTTGTCTTTTTGTTATTGAGATGTATGAGCTATTTGTGTATCTTGAAATCTAACCCCATGTCATTTGGATTACAAACATTTTCTTCTAGTCTGCAGGTTTTTTGGTTTTGTTTATGGTTTCCTCTGGGCCTCCCTGGTGGCTCAGAAGGTAAAGAATCCCCCTGCAATGAGGGAAACCTGGGTTTGATCCCTGGGTTGGGAAGATCCCCTGGAGGAGGGCATGGCAACCCACTCTAGTATTTTCACCTAGAAAATCCCCATTGCAGAGGAGCTTGACAGGCTAAAGTCCATGGGGTCCAAAGAGTCAGACATGACTGAGCAACTAAGCACATGGTTCCCTTTGCTGTGCAAAAGCCTAAAACTTTGAAAAGGTCCTATTTGTTTATTTTTGCTTTTATTTCTGTTGCATTGGGGGACAACTGAAGAAAACATTGGTATGATTCCTGGCAAGCTTTGTAATATTTCTATATAATAAACCAAATTTTTAATTTTTAGGATACCAATGAATTTTTTAAACATATTATTTTGTTTTCTACCTTATCTGCTCCATCTAGCTAGTACTTTTTATTGTTGTTATTTGTTTTCTCATATTGGTATTTTGTATCTCTTTCCAGTTGGATATTTTCCTCAAATATCTATTGATCCTTGGCCAGTCACTCATATTTAGTAATAAATTACTTAACAGTTTACAGGAAAGTCTATGGGCATAGAAGACTGTAAAGTAGCAAACTTCATGGAATTCTATAAAGGAAATCACATCTTTGATTGGGAAATATAAATAGTGCTTTGTGGCAGTTCTTTGTTAATTTCTCTAGAAAAAAATTTTCCAATCTCCCAACTAAGAATATAAGTGCAAACATTCATTGCCAAGTGAGTTGGATGGCTAGATCATATGGCAACTCTACTTTTAGTTTTTTAAGAAACCTCCATACTGTTTCCCACAGTGGCTATATTGATTTACATTCCCACCCAGTGAAAGACATGGGAATACCAGACCACCTGACCTGCCTCCTGAGAAATCTGTATGCAGGTCAGGAAACAACAGTTAGAACTGGACATGGAACAATAGACTGGTTCCAAATTGGGAAAGGAGTATATCAAGGCTGTATATTGTCACCCTGCTTATTTAACTTATGTGCAGAGTACATCATGAGAAACGCTGGACTGGATGAAGCACAAGCTAGAATCAAGATTGCTGGGAGAAATATCAATAACCTCAGATAAGCAGATGACACCACCCTTAAGATCATGGCATCCCATCACTTCATGGCAAATAGATGGGGAAACACTGGAAACAGTGGCAGACTTAATTTTCGGGGGCTTCAAAATCACTGCAGATGGTGACTGCAGCCATGAAATTAAAAGACATTTACTCTTTGAAAGAAAAGTTATGACCAACCTAGACAGCATATTAAAAAGCAGAGACATTACTTTGCCAACAAAGGTCTGTCTAGTCAAGGCTATGGTTTTTCCAGTAGTCATGTATGGATGTGAGAGTTGGACTATAAAGAAAGCTGAGTGGTGAAGAATTAATGCTTTTAAGCTGTGGTGTTGGAGAAGACTCTGGAGAGTCCCTTGGACTGCAAGGAGATCCAACCGGTCCATCCTAAAGGAAATCAGTCCTGAATATTCATTGGAACGACTGATGCTGAAGCTGAAACTCCAATCCTTTAGCCACTTGATGTGAAGAACTGACTCATTTGAAAAGACCCTGAGCTGGGCAAGATTGAAGGTGGGAGGAGGAGGGGATGATGGAGGATGAGATGGTTGGATGGCATCACCAACTCAATGGACTGGGTTTGAGTAAACTCTGGGAGTTGGTGATGGACAGGGAGGCCTGGCACGCTGCAGTCCGTGGGATTGCGAAAGAGTCAGACACGACTGAGCGACTGAACCGTGACTGTGCAGTGGTGTATTTGTAAGGCAGTTTGCTTCCTTCATCCCTGGACTTCTGAGACGCCATATGGAACTCACTGTGGGCGGAACTAAATGGGGAGTGTATCTGGCTGCTCTTTGGTCAAAGTTTGCCTCACTTCTGGGTTGAGAATCATGAATGCTAATTAATTGCTGTGGGATTCCACACTGTAATGTCTGCAAAACCTCTGGGTAGAAAGCTGGAAGTGTGGCGTACATGCTATGTTGGTTTCAGTTTACACTATATGACACTTCCAAGGCTTCCCAGAACTGGTTGCTGATATTATACTTGAAATAAGAGCTGAACATGAGAGGATGTGAGGTAGAGTACAAGAAGTGTGCAGTACAGATATCTAATAGTTGCAGTATAGTACATATACAAAATTGAATGGCAGTGTGAAGAAATATGAGATAATATTTTTTTATGAGATAATATTAATCATTGTGTATCTAAATATTGCTAGATCTTTGATACTTCCAGAGTAGAGAGTGAAACAAGATTCCTATCTCACATTCAGAGGAAGACAGGTGGAACTTAAAATTTTAGTGTTTTTTTTTTTCTTTTAAAAAAATGTGCAACATAATAAGTATAATTAGCTCTGCTCTATGTTATATAAAGTTGATAAGAGTAAATCCCAAGAAGTCTCATCACACAGAGCAAAAAATTTTTGTATTTACCTAATTTTTTATCTGTATAAGATAATGAATGTTCACCAACATTATTGAGATAATTATTTCATGATTATGTTAAGTCAAAAACTTTTGCTTAGACGTATCTTTTAATTCAGGATCATTTACGTGGGGCTTTCTTGGTGCCTCAGGGGTAAAGAATGTGATTGCCAACAGGAGACACAAGTTTGATCCCTGATCTGGGAAAATCCCACATGCCACAGAGCAACTAAGCCCATGTGCCACAGACTGTTGAGCCTGTGCTCTAGAGGCTGGGAGCTGCAAGTACTGAGCCTCCGTGCCACAAATACTGAAGTCCGAGTACCTTGGAGTGCAAGCTCTGCAACAAGAGAAGCCACTTCAGTGAGAGACAGGCCCACCCACCACAATTAGAGAGTAGGCCCCTCTGTCTGCAACTAGAGAAAAGCCCCTGCAGCAAGAAGACCCACTGCAGCCAAAAGTGAATAAATAAGTAAAATTATAAAAAAAAAAATGAGTGAATGATTAGGCATGTAAATTAAATGCCATTGAGCTTAAAGCCTGTTCCCAAACACAGTACTTCTGCACATTAATTAAAAAAAATTTTTTTTAAAAGATAATTTGCATGTATTTTTAATTTAATCCTTGTGGCAGTTCTGAGTAGATGGGATGTTGCATTGAGAAGAACCTATCCATGGTTATATAATTAATATATCACAGAGCTTAGATTTAAACATATCTTACTCAACGAAGGTTTTTTTCTTCTTCATTTTCTTTTCTGATACAGCACCCTGGGATTGAAGTCTGTGAGCTATAAGCCTAGGCCTCTCTCCATTTGTATTTATTCCTTTAGTCCACTAGAGGTCAGTATTGGGCTGATAAAGAAAGGAACCTTTGTTTTTTTGATTCACAGAATTTTGAGTCTTATTGCTAGGTACCCTTGGAAGTTGTATTTGCAATAAAACTTTATTTAATGGCATGTGTAATGACAGCTGTAAAAGTTGTAATAGCTACATTTTTAGGTGAATAATTCAAGTTAGGTGATTCTTATCCCCCCCCCCCCCTTAAATAAATAGGAGAATATTCAAATTGTCTTTTACAGATATCCCTCTCTTTTGTTGGGCCAAATCTCATTCTTACATAGTTTTTTTTTTAATTATTTTTTCCTTTATATAGTAAGCATTTATCTGAGTTTTCTGTGTATATGTCATTGTATCTGGACTTGGGGGATTCTAAGAATAGGCAAGTATGTTTTCTATCCTGAAGAAGAGAAGAGTTGAACTCTGAAGTGCTGTACTGTCATTTTTTATCTGAATATCTGACAAGTTTACTTAACTCATCTTCTGTATCCTGCCTTTAACTTACTATTTCCACAGTTCCTATTTTTTGGAATGATCCCATCATCTAGTCTTAAAGACCAGAATATTTGCAGTTATTTTTATTTTCTTTCCCTCTTCCACATACAACATTTAAATCAGTAAACTATATTGCTTCTGCTTTTTCTGTATCTGCTGCTACCTTAATTCAAATTCTCATCATTGTTATTTGGACTCCTTTCAGTTCAGTTCAGTTCAATTAAGTTGCTTGGTCGTGTCCGACTCTTTGCGACCCCGTGAATTGCAGGCCACCAGGCCTCCCTGTCCGTCACCAACTCCCGGAGTTCACCCAAACTCACGGCCATCAAGTCAGTGATGCCATCCAGCCGTCTCGTCCTCTGTCGTCCCCTTCTCCTCCTGCCCCCAATCCTTCCCAGCATCAGAGTCTTTTCCAATAAGTCAACTCTTCGCATGAGGTGGCCAAAGTACTGGAGTTTCAGCTTCAGCATCATTCCTTCCAAAGAAATCCCAGGGCTGATCTCCTTCAGAATGGACTGGTTGGATCTCCTTGCAGTCCAAGGGACTCTCAAGAGTCTTCTCCAACACCATAGTTTAAAAGCATCAATTCTTCGGCACTCAGCTTTCTTCACAGTCCAACTCTGTGATCTATATTGATTTTCCTGTTTCTAGTCTTTATCTTCTCCCAGTTGACCATTGCTCAGCTCCCAGAGGATGTGCCCGAATTGTAAAGCTGATCGTTTTCTTCCCCTGCTCACATTCTTCTCTTGTTCCTCCATTGCCTACTAGCTGACCTTGAAACTACTTTGTATGGCATCTTTAACTTTGTCTCTTATTGTTGTTCAGTCGCTAAGTCCTGTCCAACTCCTTGTGACCCCATGGACTTCGGCACACCAGTCTCCTCTATCCTTCACTATCTCCCAAGGTTTGCTCAGATTCATGTCCATTGAGTTGGTGATGCTATTCAACCATCTCGTCTTCTGCCGCCTCCTTCTCCCTTTGCCTTCAGTCTTTTCCAGCATCAAGGTCTTTTCTAATAAGTCCGCTCTTCACCTCAGGTGGCCAGAGTATTGGAGCTTCAGCTTCAGCATCAGTCCTTCCAATGAATATTCAGGGTTGATTTCCTTTAGGATTGACTGATTTGACTATCTCCTGTTAGTCCTTCATAACTTATGTTCTTATACAAAATTATTTATTGCTTGGGTGGATAATGTTATTTCACATGTCTTTTCTTATGCGGTTTCTTTCTTCTGGAATGGTTACCCTTTCTACCTATTTCCCTTTGTAAAAATCATATTCACTTTTTTAAATTGGAGGATAATTGCTTTCCAATGTTGTGCTAGTTTCTACTGTACAACATAGTGAATCATCTATAAGTATATGCATATCCCCCTACTTCTTGAGCCTCCCCACTGGCTACCTTTTCCTCCAAGTTCCTGAAATCCTCCTTGCAGGTATGATTACTTTCTGCTAATCATTGTACCCATGCTTATTTCTATCATACTCATTGCACTGATTTCAGCCACTTGTTTGCTTATCCATTTATTAAAATGATGTGAGGTTCAAGAGTCAGAAAATCTGTTTTATTTGTATAGTCAACACAATACTGGGCTCAAGTGGTTGTTCAGTACATGTTTGACTGAAAGTAGGGATATAGGGAGAAAGCACTATGAGTTAAAACAGTGAGAGGAGGCTTTCTCAAGGAAAAAGAATTTTAGTTGGGTTTTGGAGGAAAGATTGAGTACAGGTAGGGAGAGGTCATCTAGAAGAGAAATGGCTCAAGCAAAGATATAGTAGTGAAAATATTCTTAGTATATCATGAGGTAGATTCTGTTCCAAGTAGAAATTCATGTTAGAGAATATTGGAAAATACATTGGGACAATCAGGTTCACCTCCCATTAACTGTAATGAGAAGGTGATGAGTTCCATTTTAGGTATGTAGTAAGTGAAGTGATGATCGCACACACAGTAGTAATATAGAACTAGAGATACACTATTGAATTCTGAGGGAGTGGGAAGAGTGGTAGAAGAGTAGGGGTTGAGGAATAAACTTGCTTTATTTCTATATATTAGGAAAACAGAGAAGAACATATGTGAGGGAATCTTGAGGAAGAGGTGGTTAAATGTGTAAAGATTATTCACAAAGAGAATGAACAAAGAAGTTAAAAAAAAAGCCTAAATGTTTTCTAAAGTCTGTTTGTTTGCTTGATACCCTGTTACCTGCACTCTAGGCAGCAAAAGTCAGTCAGCTGCTTCTTTGTCTCCAAGGTTGTCCTTGGAGGGACAGAATAAATGGTTCTGGTGAGATGGCTTAGCATGTTAGAAAAGAGCTCTGAAGAACTCTTGTTTGCTGTATGGACTTTAGAGTCACATTTTAATTTTTACATATATTGCATATATTTACATATTTTTATCTCTATTTACTCTTCTCTACTTCCTGCCAGTCCCATAACATAATTTTGAATAGATGGTGGTTTTCATTTGCTTTCTAATGGGTAATATCTGAGTATGTATTTCATTGTTCTACTTGTTTCAATATTTCCAACTTGATTAGTTCTTTCTTGGCAGATCTGCCCTGACTGCTCCTTTATAAATGGAAAAGCCTTGATAATTTTGACAGAGACCCCAAGTGACTATCGAGCCTTGGAATAAAACTTACAGTGCTCTCATTTCTAGCGTAGGGTATGTTGATTTGGCCTAAGCTACTTTATGCTCCATCAAAGTGATTGGTAAACCAGGCACAAAAAGAACAAATCATAGATGATCTAAAATTACTTCCATAGGGTTTCTTTCAGATTTGTATTATTTGAAGTATAAGTGATACTACTTAGATGTGGCTCCTCTCAATTGCTTTTGGTACATTGATAGTATTTTATTGATTGTGAAAGAAAAATATTTAACTTTGGATTCAATAAAATAAGACCAACTTATGAAAGGTTTTAGTTTTGCTGTACTGAGAGAAAGAATAAAGAGACAAGTGATCATTCTCTAGTTGAGGGCTTGCTTTTCTAATATGAAAGCTTTAGCTTTCTAGAGTCCTCAATCTCTTATTGTGTGGTTTACATTGAAAATAAGTGAGGGGGGGAACTTCCTACCTTTGAGAGGAGTAGGAAGAATGTTTTGTTGAATTTGGGATCTCGAATGCTTTAAGGATATATATTCTTGTTTACAAACATAAAGTAAATGTTATTGGGTATCTTCCCTCTCAGTTTGGTTACTGAAGCCATGTATTTTATGTAAGTCAAATCAAAATATCAACAAGTACTATGCAGAGAAACAAGTTAGTCCATTGATTCAAATCTCTGGAATGTAGATTCTTTTCATTTTCTTGGCAGAGTCTAGCTCACATAGTTGAAGTTTTTCTCTGTCCTGTTATAATTGTCTTATTTAACTAGTACCTGGACTAACCCTTATACTTAGTATTTATCTAGAATTCTTAATCTCATTCAAAATATTTGGAGATTCTGGTTTTTCTCTTGAATTAATTTCTACTTGTTGCTGAGTAGAAACATCATATAGTGATTAAGGAATGCATATTCTGAGAAGTCACATTTCTCAAGCTTTATATCTTTGGATGATACTAAGAATTAACATTATTGTTTTTAAAAAGAAAAGTTCCACTGTGAAACACTTTTGGAACATGCTGGATTAAAGCATGTTAAATAACTTTTCTTAAAATAGGACTTTTCCCAGTTTTTATTCTGTTAATGTATTATACATCATATGTCTAGAAGAAGGTTTGCATAACATGGAGTGTTTCACATTTATTTGACTGCAGAACTCTTTTTTGGGGGACTGTTTTTGTCATGCTTTATGGGACTGTTGGTGTAGTGGAAAGATGACTCATATGGAATTTAGGAGATCACACTTTGGGCTTCTGATTTACCACTTACTAACCTTGTGGCCTCATACAATCCTTTGTCTTCCAGTATATTTCCTGAGTGGTGATTAAGATCCCTTCCAGCTCTGATACTTTGGTCTAACTTCTGATGTTGACTCTGTATAGTCACACTTTCCACCTCTTTGGATGTATGGAAACCACATTGTTATTTGAGTGTACTTTGTTAAGCTGAGGGAATTACACTTTTCTATAAAAGTTTAGAAAAAGAAATGCTTAAAACTCTGATTTCCTCAGACTAAGGTCATGAAATTCTGTTGGATTCATTAGTTCATATTACTCTATTAAGATATTTCATTCTCCTGATTAAAATTTATTGATCTCATATATCCACATATCTGTTTTTAAGAGTACCCTAAGCTTGAAGACTCCTGTCCCTTTTCTCCAAACCACAGTGGTTCTAGTATAGCACTTATCTTTTAAGAGATAAATATTTAGTCATTTGCACTAATCTCTTCGCTGCTGTGCCATGCTAAGTCATTTCAGTCGTGTCCAACTCAGTGTGACCCTATGGACTGTAGACTGCCTGGCTCCTCTGTCCATGGGATTCTCCAGGCAAGAATACTGGAGTGGGTTGCCATGCCCTCCTCTGGGGAAATTTTCCTGACCCAGGAATCCGGCCCGCATCTCTTACGTCTCTTGCATTGGAGGGTAGGTTCTTTACCCCTAGTGCCACCTGGGAAGCCCCAATCTCTTGGCAAATCAATAGATTTCATTTTTGTGATGACAGTGTGTGTATTTAGAAAATCTTCCCAGGTGGCACTATTGGTAAAGAACCCTCTTCCAATGCAGAAGACTTAAGAGATGTGGTTCGATTTCTGGGTTGGGAAGACCCCCTGAAGGAGGCCATAGCAACCCACTCTAGTATTCTTGCCTGGAGAATTCCTGGCACAGAGGAGCCTGGTGGGCTGCAGTCCATGAGGTTGCAAAGAGTTGGACACGACTGAAGTGACTTAGCTCTCACTAAGTGATTATCTTTTTTTTTTTTTCCTATGTGCTACATTAATATTTTTGGTTTTATTTCTGGTACTAAAACTTTATGTATTTTAAGGCATTTCATTGTATTTTCTTTTGATACCAATTAATTCAAAATTAAAAGTTCTTTGAATGCTTAAGTTTTGTTTCTTCTTTTGTTTGTTTATTTGTGTGTATTTATTTCTATCCTAGGCACAACAACAAAGAAACCTGGATAACATCATCTTGCAACAACCCAGGATAGGTAGCAAGAGAAAATCTAAGAAAGAAGCTTATACAATTTTTGATACAGAAATAGAAAGCACTAGCCCCAAGTCTGAACAGGATTCAGGAATTCTGGATGTTGAAGATGAGGAAGACGATGAAGAGGTAACTAACATTTGAACCGGGGCAGTGAACTTATTGTTCCTTTAAATATAGTGTGTTTGAGATGTGATCAGGAATTTATCAATGTAACATAACTTGTGTGATCTTCAGGATATTAAAGATCATTTAAAATACAAATGGTGCCTGATTTAAGGAAACTGAAGATGTACTAAGATATCTTAGGTTCTAAATCTTTATATTTTAAATATACTCATCCATTTTTTGTTTGTTTGTTTCAGTGTTTTTGATTGTATACTGAGTACTTCATTAAGGGAAGAATAGAGTTTACCTGACCTAGAGAAAGAGACCTAGATGACCTCTGCTGAAGCTGGAACAAATTACTTGAGACAAATAAAAGATGTTACTTTAAACAGTGGAGTGTAAACAAAGAGCTTTCTTAGCCTTGAGAAATGGTTCAGATTGAAATTACTAAATGGTTTCAGAAAGTTGAGAACATATTTCTAGAAGAAATAAATGTATATATGATTATAGAGTATCTGGGAATTTTGAGACATGTCCATGCTGTCTTAATTCTGTGACACTCTGAGGTGAAGAATAAGATTAAGTGGCTTAACTAGTATATTTTTATATCTTTCTTTGTTGTTAAAAGTATATTTAATGTATTTTTAAAAATAAAACTACTGTGATATTTGAGATTTCCAGTTAAAATATTTTTGAACTACTTATTATTTGCATAAACTGGATCATTTTTTGTGTAAGTATAGTGGTTAGGGTGACAATATACAGCCTTGACGTACTCCTTTTCCTATTTGGAACCAGTCTGTTGTTCCATGTCCAGTTCTAACTGTTGCTTCCTGACCTGCATATAGGTTTCTCAAGAGGCAGGTCAGGTGGTCTGGTATTCCCATCTCTTTCAGAATTTTCTACAGTTTATTGTGATCCACACAGTCAAAGGCTTTTGCATAGTCAATAAAGCAGAAATAGATCTTTTTCTGGAACTCTCTTGCTTTTTGGATGATCCAGCAGATGTTGGCAATTTGATCTCTGGTTCCTCTGCCTTTTCTAAAACCAGCTTGAACATTATTTAACTTATATGCAGAGTACATTATGAGAAATGCTGGACTGGATGAAGCACAAGCTGGAATCAAGATTGCCGGGAGAAATATCAATAACCTCAGATATGCAGATGACACCACCCTTATGGCAGAAAGTGAAGAGGAACTAAAAAGCCTCTTGATGAAATTGAAAGAGGGGAGTGAACAAGTTGGCTTAAAGCTTAACATTCAGAAAACGAAGATCATGGCGTCTGGTCCCATCACTTCATGGGAAATAGATGGGGAAGCAGTGGAAACAGTGTCAGACTTTATTTTTTTGGGCTCCAAAATCACTGCAGATGGTGATTGCAGCCATGAAATTAAAAGTCGCTTACTCCTTGGGGAAAAAAGCTATGACCAACCTAGATAGCATATTGAAAAGCAGAGAGATAACTTTGCCAACAAAGGTCCGTCTAGTTAAGGCTGTGGTTTTTCCAGTAGTCATGTATGGATGTGAGAGTTGGACTGTGAAGAAAGCTGTGCGCCGAAGAATTGCTGCTTTTGAACTGTGGTGTTGGAGAAGACTCTTGAGAGTCCCTTGGACTGCAAGGAGATCCAACCAGTCCATTCTAAAGGAGCTCAGCCCTGGGTGTTCTTTGGAAGGAATGATGCTAAAGCTGAAACTCCAGTACTTTGGCCACCTCATGCGAAGAGTTGACTCCTTGGAAAAGACTCTGATGCTGGGAGGGATTGGGGGCAGGAGGAAAAGGGGACAACAGAGGATGAGATGGCTTTATGGCATCACTGACTTGATGGACGTGAGTTTGAGTGAACTCCGGGAGTTGATGATGGACAGGGAGGCCTGGCGTGCTACGATTCATGGGGTCGCAAAGAGTCGGACACAAATGAGCGACTGAACTGACTGACTGATAGTGGTTAGGTGCATGAACTTTAAAGGCTTATGGACCATTCAGATATTGATTTTGCTATTTTATTTTACTTAAAAATTATGAGTAATGATCATATTATTTACTTTTCAAATGCTCACTGAAATGAGCAAGAAACCATTTACTACTGTTCTCAGTAACCTGTTTTATCTTTAATTATTTGTCTCCTTTTTATGTTTCCCCAGGTAAAACTAGATTCACTGTTTCTTCCCCATCCGTGTTCTTTGTTATATCCTTACTACACTTCTTACTCTTCTCTCTCTGCTGAAACTACAGCCCCAAACTTTTCACTAGCTTTGTAATCTTAGATATTGTTTGGAACTTCTCACTATGTCTTCTCACTTAGTCTTCCAAACTAAAGTTTGGAACTTTGGTGTCTTTGGAACAAGTGCCTCTACTATTAAAGGTGGTCAGCAAATTTCACTACTCTTTGTTGCTGATTTCTCTTTCATATCATTATTATCAGAGTGCCTGCCCTTATTATCATTACTCTTTTTGCTTCAGAAATTAAATTGACACTATTTAAATGGGGCTGAAAAACAAATAAATGGATTACTTACTTATTGTCTAAGTCATTAGCATTTAACTGTCATTGCGTATCTGAGAGACTGTCATATACATAAGGTACTACATTCTTTTATATAGTTTTTGTTATTGACGGGATACATTTCTATAATCAAATCAATAATTTTATGTACAGTTTATCAGGTTGTGTTTACTATGTGAATGGGGTACATCAGTATTTCACTGGGCGTCCCTGGTGGCTCAGATGGTAAAGAAGCTGCTTGCAGTGCAGGAGACATGGGTTCGATCCCTGAGTTGGGATGATCCCCTGGAGAAGGGAATGGCTACCCACTCCAGTATTCTTGCCTGAAGAATTCCATGGACTGAGGAGCCTGGCGGGCTGTAGTCCATTGGCTTGCAAAGAGCTGGACACGACTAAACTACTACACAATAGTTAATAAAATGTGAAAGTTTCATTTTAATCCCTAATGTACTTGGATAAAAAGAACTTTTAATAATTCTAAGATATAGAGGTAAGGAAAAACCAGACATTTCCCTGATACCCATGGAAATAGAACGGGGCAGAGAAAACTTGATCCCCTGAGTATTTTTTAGCTTTCTCTCTAGCTTGGAATGACTCGTATGGTTGGATATGGATCCACCCAGGAGACCAGATTGTCAGGGATTAGACTCATCACAAGTAAGAAGTTTATTAGCAGTAAAATAAAGCATCAAGATCAGGATGAGGTCCAGTTAACATTTTAAATTTACATTTTAGATTCCCATTAAGGAAGTTAAATTCTGTCAGGCACTATGGCTTAAGGAAACAAGTTAAACATAGTGTATGCCCCTGGATAATACACACCCCAAAGAGAGGGTTATGTGATAAGATGAAAGAATGAAAGATGTACACAGTTCTCATATATTAGTGAGAGCCTGCTGGATATGAGCCATTCTTTATTGTTAGCTCGCTGAAGATGCTGGGCAAGTCCTTTTTTAATTTTTGTTCCATATTTTTTCATTGTTTTGTCTTCTGACGTCCAGAGAAGATGAAGAAAGCCTGACTAGTAAAATATGTTGGGGTTCCTCATAAAGGAAGTATTATAAGAATGTACTTGGAAGTTAGCATTTTAAAATGGTTATGTATCCCAAATCAAACAGAATTTGTATTAGAGATTTGCTGATTGCGCTCTTAGAATAAGAATTCAGCACTTTGCTGTCATCTAATGGCATCCTATCTTAAAAAAAAATCCTACCTTATATTTATTTACTTCTCAGTTTGAATCTTCTTCAAGTGCACATTCTTAATCTCAAACCTCATGTAGAGAGTTATTTATTTAGATGTCTCCAAACTGGTTTCTTGGCATAGTTCTTGCATGGTGTGAATAAATTCTTCAGATAAGGTCTTCCATGACCCACTGTGACGTTCTGACCTTCATTCTTGTCATTCTTCAACAGACCTCATTGAGAGTAGCATAAATAGTTTTTGAAATATTTTGACTTTAAACTGTGGCATAGAATTGAGTAGTTCTTAATCTATTTGGAGGTCATATTTTCTGTGACAGTTTAATAAACTATATGGACTTTACCCTTTACTTTGCTGCTTTACCCAGTAAAATCTATGTACATTCACTTACAAAAAATTATATATAAAATTTTAGGGAATTTGTGAAACTAATGTTGCCCCTAGGACGTAAGTTAAGAACCTGTGTTGTAGAGAGAGTGCTTCTTGAACTTAAATTTGCATAGAAATCAACTTGGAATCATATTAAATGCAGATTCTGATTGTGTAGGATCGGGGTGAATCTGAAAGTCAGCGTATTTAACAAACTCCCAGTTAAGAACTGTGCTTCTGGTCCCTGGGCATACTTTGAGTTGTTGCAAGGCTATAGTGGACCATGAGGAAGCATTTTTAGTACATAAAGCAAATAAATTCATGAATGTTTAGGTGTCTTACTGATTTTTCGTTAATGTGTCCTAACATTTTTCCAGCAAAGAATACTGTACTTGAATCAGTTCAGTTCAGTTCAGTTGCTCAGTCATGTCCAACTCTTTGCGACCCCATGGATTGCAGCACGCCAGGCTTCCCTGTCCATCACCAACTCCCGGAGCTTACTCAAACTCATGTCCATTGAGTTGGTGATGCCGTCCAACCGTCTTATCCTCTGTCGTCCCTTCTCCTCCTGCCCCCAATCCCTCTCAGCATCAGGGTCTTTTCCAATGAGTCAGCTCTTCGCATGAGGTGGCCAAAGTATTGGAGTTTCAGCTTCAGCATCAATCCTTCCAATGAACACTCAGGACTGATCTCCTTTAGGATGGACTGGTTGGATCTCCTTGCAGTCCAAGGGACTCTCAGGAGTCTTCTTCAACACCACAGTACAAAAGCATCAATTCTTCAGCACTCAGCTTTCTTTGTAGTCCAACTCTCATATCCATAGATGACTACCGGAAAAACCAAAGCTTTCACTAGATGGACCTTTGTTGACAAAGTAATGTCTCTGCTTTTTAATATGCTGTCTAGATTGGTCATAAATTTTTTTCCAAGGAGCATCTTTTAATTTCATGGCTGCAATCACCAGCTGCAGTGACTTTGGAGCCCCCCAAAATAAAGTCTCTTACTGTTTCCATTGTTTTCCCCATCTATTCACCATGAAGTGATGGGACCAGATGCCATGATCTTAATTTTCTGAATGTTGAGTTTTAAGCCAACTTGTTCACTCTCCTCTTTCACTTTCATCAAGAGGCTTTTTAGTTCCTCTTCACTTTCTGCCAAAAGTGTGGTGTCATCTGCACATCTGAGATTATTGATATTTCTCCCGGCAATCTTGATTCCAGCTTGTGCTTCATCCAGTCCAGCATTTCTCATGATGTGCTCTGCATAGAAGTTAAATAAGCAGGGTGACAATATACAGCCTTGACATACTCCTTTCCCAATTTGGATCCTGTCTGTTGTTCCAAATCCAGTTCTAATTGTTGCTTCCTAACCTGCATATAGGTTTCTCAAGAGGCTGATCAGGTGGTCTGGTATGCCCATCTCTTTCAGAATTTTCCACAGTTTGTGGTGATCCACATAGTCAAAGGCTTTGGTGTAGTCAGTAAAGCAGAAATAGATGTTTTTCTGGAACTCTCTTACTTTTTCGATAATCCAGCGGATATTGGCAATTTGATCTCTGTTTCCTCTGCTTTTTCCAAAACCAGCTTGAACATCTGGAACTTCACAGTTCAAGGACTGTCGAAGCCTGGCTTGGAGAATTTTGAGCATTACTTTGCTAGTGTGTGAGATGAGTGCAATTGTGTGGTATTTAGAGCATTCTTTGGCATTGCCTTTCTTTGGGATTGGAATGAAAACTGACCTTTTCCAGTCCTGTGGCCACTGCTGAGTTTTCCAAATTTGCTGTCATATTGAGTGCAGCATTTTCATAGCATCATCTTTTAGGATTTGAAATAGCTATTGAATAGAAAGTACTTGAATAGAAAGTCGTATTTTGTTTTCTAAAATCTGTTGCTTTCCAGGTGGCACTAGTGTGAAGAACCTGCCTGCCAATGCAGGAGATGTAAGAGTGCAGGTTCAGTCCTTGGGTTGAGAAGATCCCCTGGAGGGGGGCATGGGAACCCACTCTGGTATTCTTGTCTGAAAAATCCATGGACAGAGGATCCTGGCGGGCTATAATCCATGGGGTTTCAAAGAGTCAGACACAACTAAAGCAACTTAGCATGCACACATAATAAATTAGAGCATTATTTTTAATGAAATTTTATAATTCTGATTTAACACAGTTCAGTTTAGGTATTTTTTTTCAATATCTGAAGAACGTTTTGCCCTTTCCTGTGTTTTTAGTGAAAATATACTTAATATATTTTTTGAGCCAAGTGACATTTGTACATTATTTACTATGTCTTTAGTTTGATAATAATAGTAGACTATAGAATGAGATGGGTAAGGAAAACTGAACACCTGCAAAAGAGGTTTCTACATAGCAAACAGATTGTATATTTTTAAACTGAAGTAAAGTTTGTGTCAGACATAGGAAAAACTTAATAGCCTGGGGATGAAAAACTTAATAGCCTGAAGATGAAGTCGCAGTAGGAAGTTGTCATCTTGGATGAAAAAAATGATTAAATGTTGAACTGACTGCCAAAGTCAGTCTCTTGATTGCTAGTTGCAAGAAAACTATTCCCCTGTAAATTCTCTCCCTATTTGTATTTTATTTTTGTCTAAGTTAATGAAAGGGTCACCTTAATTAATGTAAGTTTTTTATTTTAACTTGTCATATATATATATAAAGTTGAACTATATAAACTGCTGGTATTTGCCCATTTTTTGACCAAGAACTTAGTTTTCAGTGGAAGTATGTATGAATTTTAGAATTAAAAAGTATTTATATTTCAATTATATGGCATTATAATTTGAGATCTGTAACATTACAAAGTGATCACTCCCCAAAGGGTCACTTCTGTCAACATACTGCTGACCCCTTGAATGCCTTGAAGCCCTCCTCCAGGCCCCTTCCCCTCTGTTGACTACTGGTCTGTTCCCTGTAACAATGTGTTTGTTTTTATTTTATTTAGTTTTATATTCCACATATGAATGAATTCATACATTATTTGTCTTTTTATTTCTGATATTTCACTCAGCATAATAACCCTCAGTTCCATCCATGTCATCCCAGTTGGCAAGATTTCATTGTTTTTATCTAGTTGATTAGTATCTACCTATATGCCAGATCTTTTTTATCCATTCCTCATCCATTAATGGACATTTTCCCCTATCTTATGGCTATTGTACAAATGGTTATTGTAAATAATCCTCAAGTGAACATAAGGGTACGTATATCTTTTTGAATTAGGTTTTCATATTCTTTATATATATATATACACACCCAGTAGTTACAATACCTGGATAATATGGTAGTTCTATTCTTAAGTTTTTGAGGAATCTCTGTACTGTTTTTCATAATAGCTGCACCAATTTACAATCCCACTAACCATATTTGAGTGTTCCCTTTTCTCTATATCCTCTCCAGTATTTGTTATTTTTTAACTTTTTGTTAAAGTTAAAGCCATTTGTTAAAACTTTAACAAAAGCTTTTTCATTCTGATGGATGTAAGATGATATTGTGGCTTTTATTTGCATTTCTGTAGTAAATAGTGATGTTGAACATCTTTTTATGTGATTTTAGCCACCTGTATGTCTTTAGAAAATTGTATATTGAGTTTATTTTCCCATTTTTTAAATTGGACTGTTTATTTTTTGTTGTTGAGTTGCGGGTTCTATATATGTTTTAAATATTAACTCTTTATCAGATATGTGATTTGCAAACATCTTCTTCCATTCAGTAGGTTGTTTTTTGTTTTAATGATGATTTCCTTTGCTGTGCAAAAGCTTCTTAGTTTGATATAGTCCCATTTGTTTACTTTTGCTTTTGTTTCCCTTCCTTTTGGAGTTAGATCCAAAAATCATCACTAAGACAGCAATCAATGAGATTACCTCTTGTGTTTGTTTTCCAGGAATTTTATGGTTTCAGGTCTTACATTTAAGTCTTTAAACAGTTTTGTGCTAATTTTTGTGTGTACTTTAAGATAGTGGTTTGGTTTCATCCCTCTGTCTGTAGCTGTCCAATTTCCCAACACCATTTATTGAAGAGACAGTCCTTTTTCCATTGCATTATATATTCTTTGCTTCTTCATCATAAATTAACTCTTTATTGACCAGGAGAGTTTTGTAGAAACTAATGCCTGTGGCCAGCGATTTGTTATATAAGTGAATATTGAAAAGTCTCTGGTCGATAATGTTTGGGTAACAAAAGATGTTTTCATATGTCTCTGTTCAGTAATGTGATAACTGTCCACATATACGTAGATAGTTTTTGGGCTCTTAATTATGTTTCATTGGCCTGCGTGTCTGCTTTTGGGCCACTGCCATTTTGTTTTGATTACTATAGCTTTGTAGTATAGTTTGAAATCACGATCATGGTCTCTCTGGCTCTGTTGTTTTTCAAGATTGTTTTGACTATTTGGGATCTTTTGTGGTTCCATACAGACTTTAGAATTGTTTTTTCTAGTTCTGTGAAATATTCCATGGGGAATTTTGATAGGGATTTATCTGCCTGCAATGAAGGAGACCTGGGTTTGATCCCTGGGTCAGGAAGATCCCCTGGAGAAAGAAATGGCAACCCACTCCAGTACCTTTGCCTGGAAAATCCCATGAACAGAGGAGCCTGGTAGGCTACAGTCCATGGGATCGCAAAGAGTCAGACATGACTGAATGATTTCACTTTCACTTTTCATTGAATCTGTAGATTGTTTTGGATATTATGAACATTTTAACAGTGTTAAGGCTGTATATTGTCACCCTGCTTATTTAACTTATATGCAGAGTACATCATGGGAAACGCTGGACTGGAAGAAATACAAGCTGGAATCAAGATTGCCAGGAGAAATATCAATAACCTCAGATATGCATATGACACCACCCTTATGGCAGAAAGTGAAGAGGAACTAAAAAGCCTCTTGATGAAGGTAAAAGTGGAGAGTGAAAAAGTTGGCTTAAAGCTCAACATTCAGAAAACAAAGATCATGGCATCCGGTCCCATCACTTCATGGGAAATAGATGGGGAAACAGTGGAAACAGTGTCAGACTTTATTTTTGTGGGCTCCAAAATCACTGCAGATGGTGACTGTGGCCATGAAATTAAAAGACGCTTACTCCTCGAAGGAAAGTTATGTCCAACCTAGATAGCATATTCAAAAGCAGAGACATTACTTTGCCAACTAAGGTCTGTCTAGTCAAGGCTATGGTTTTTCCTGTGGTCATGTATGGATGTGAGAGTTGGATTGTGAAGAAGGCTGAGTGCCGAAGAATTGATGCTTTTGAACTGTGGTGTTGGAGAAGACTCTTGAGAGTCCCTTGGACTGCAAGGAGATCCAACCAGTCCATTCTGAAGGAGATCGGCCCTGGGATTTCTTTG
>NW_011495064.1:12682105-12714148 GCF_000754665.1 Bison bison bison
TGCAAGGAGATCCAACCAGTCCATTCTGAAGGAGATCGGCCCTGGGATTTCTTTGGAAGGAATGATGCTAAAGCTGAAACTCCAGTACTTTGGCCACCTCATGCGAAGAGTTGACTCATTGGAAAAGACTCTGATGCTGGGAGGGATTGGGGGCAGGAGGAGAAGGGGACGACAGAGGATGAGATGGCTGGATGGATGGCATCACTGACTCGATGGATGTGAGTCTGAGTGAACTCCCGGAGATGGTGATGGACAGGGAGGCCTGGCGTGCTGCGATTCATGGGGCCGCAAAGAGTCAGACACGACTGAGCGACTGAACTGAACTCTTCTATTCCTTGAGCATGAAATGTTTTTTCACTTACTTGAGTCTTCTTTAATTTCTTTCATCAGTCTTCGAGTTTTCAGTGTACAGGCCTTTTATCTCCTTGGTTAAATTTAATCCTGGATATTTTATTCTTTTTGATGCAGTTGTAAATTGGATTGTTTTCTTAATTTCTTTTTCTGATATTTCATTACTGTTGTATATGCTTTCCTGGTGGCTCAGACGGTAAAGCATTTGCCTGCAATGCAGGAGACCTGGGTTCGCTTCCTTGGTCAGGAAGATCCCTTGGAGAAGGAAATGGCAATCCACTCCAGCATTTTTGCCTGGAAAATCCCATGGACGGAGGACCCTGATAGGCTACAGGAAATGCCATGGATTTCTGTGTATTGATTTAGTATCCTGGAACTTTGCTGATTTCATTGATTAGTTCTGGTTTTTTTTTTTTTTGGTGGGGTCTTTAGGGGTTTCTAAATATAGTATCATGTCATCTGCAAACCGTGACAGTTTTACTTCTTTGTTTCTAATTTGGATGCTTTTATTTAATTGCCTTGCCTAATTGCTGTAGCTAGGACTTTGAATACTTTTTTGAATAAAAGTGTTGAGAGTGGACATCCTTGTTTTATTTCTGATCTTAGAAGAATAACATTAAGCTTTTCACTGTTGGCTATGGTGTTAGCTGTGGGTCTGTCATATATGGCCTTTAGTATGTTGAAGTATATTCCCTCTATCCTTGGACAGAGGAGACTGGCAGGGTATGGTCCCTAGGGTCACAAAGAGTCACATGTGACTGAAGCGACTTAGCACACAGGCATATTCCCTCTACACCCACGTTATTGAGAGTTTTTATGGTAAATGAACCTTGAATTTTATTAAAAGCTTTTTCTGCATTAAGATGATCATATGTTTCTCCTTTATTTTGTTAGTGTGATGTATCACATAGATTTTAGATGTAGAACCATCCTTGATCCCTGGAGTAAATCCCACTTGATTGTGGTGTATAATCCTTTTAATGTATTGTCAAATTCAGTTTGTTAATATGTTGTTGAAGATTTTTACCTCTATGTTCATCAGGGATATTGGCCTGTATACAGGTTTTCTTTTTGATGTTGTCCTTGTCTGGTTTTGGTGTCAGGGTAATCATGGCATCATAAAAAGTGTTTGGAAGCATTCCTTCCTATTCATTTTTTTTTTTTTTTGGCGGGGTTGGGGGGAAGAATTTGAGAAGCATGCATGTATGCTAAGTCACTTCAGTCATGTCTGACTGTTTGTAACGCTATGGACTATAGCCTGCTGGGGCCTCTATCCACCAGATTCTCCAGGCAAGAATACTGGAGTGGGTTGCCATGTTCTCCTCCAGAGGATCTTCCTGACTCAAGGATTGAACCCTTGTCTCTTATGTCTGGTACATTGGTAGGCAGTTCTTTACTGTTAGCAGCACCTGGGGTGCCTGAGTTTGAGAAGGATAGGTATTGAATCTTTTTCAAATATTTAGGATGATTCACCAGTGAAGCCATCTGGTCTAGGCCTTTTGTTTATTGGGAGGTTTTTGATTAGTATTCGGTCTCCTTGCTAGTAATCAGTCCATTCAGCTTTTCTGTTTCCTCACTATTCCATCCTGGTAGACTATATGTTTTATCTGTTTCTTCTAGGCTGTCCAATTTGTTGGCATATTATTGTTCATAGTATTCTCTTACCATTCTTTGTGTTTTTGTGGTATCAGTTATAATTTCTCTTTATTCCTGATGTTATTTGACTCCTCTTGCTTTTTTTCTTGCTTTGTCTAAAGGCTTGTCAATTTTATTTTTCTTCTTAAAGAACCACCTCTTAGTTTTCTATTGTCTTTTTGCCTTTACATACTGTTCATGGCGTTCTCAGGGCAAGAATATTGAAGGGTTTACCATTCCCTTTTCCAGTAGATCATGTTATTTCAGAGAATGAGATAGTTGGATGGTCAGCATCACTGACTCAATGGACATGAGTTTGAGCAAACTCCAGGAGATAGTGAAGGACAGGGAAGCCTGGTGTGCTGCAGTTTATGGGGTTTCAAGGAGTCTGGTATGACTTAGTGACTGAACATTTGTCTTTTTAATTTCTATTTCATTTATTTCTGCACTGATCTTATTATTTTCTTTTATCTACTAACTTTGGACTTTGATTTGTTCTTCTTTTTCTAGTTCCTTAGCATTAAAATTAGATTTCTATTATTTCTTGAAGTAGTCCTGGACTGCTGTTGACTTCCCTCTGAGAACTACATTTGCTGCATCTTAAAGACTTCAGTGTGTAATATTTCCATTTTTCTTTGTCTCTAGGTATTTTTTTTTTAATTTTACTTTTGATTTCTTCAATGACCCACTGGTTGTTTGGTAGCATATTGCTTAATTCCCACATTTTTATTGTTTTTTTGGTTCAGTTTTCTTCTTGTAATTGATTTCTGTTTTCATAGTGTTGTGACTGTGAAAAATGCTTAATATCTCAATCTTCTTAAGTTTATTCATTTAATTTCTTTTTTAATTGGAGGAAAATTGCTTTATAATGTTGTGTTAATTTCTACCATATAACAGCACAAATCAGTCATAATTATATATGTATTGGGTACATTCCACAATTCTAAATTTTTACTACCCCCACCAAATTTTATGTTTTTGATGTCACATTTTGCATCTTTTTATTTATGTTTCCTTAGAAAATTATTGTATTTTTTTTAGCTAAGTTTACTTCTTTTGTCTCTAAAGCTTTATGGTAGTTTTATAAGTGCTTGATTGGCTACCTTCTTTTTTAAAATTTTTAATTAATTAATTTATTTTAATTGGAGGATAATTGCTTTACAGTGTTGTGATGATTTTTGCCATACATCAGCATGAATTGGCCACAGGTATACATGTGTCCCCCACATCCTGAACCTCCCTCTGACCTCCCTCCCGACTCTATCCCTCTGGGTTGTCCCAGACCACTGGCTTTGGCTACCTGCTTCATGTATCAATCTTGCACTGGCCATCTGTTTTACATATAGTAATGTCCAGGTTTTAATGCTATTCTCTCAAGTCATCCCATTCTCCCCTTCTTCCACTGAGTCCAAAAGTCTGTTCTTTACGTCCATGTCCTGCATGTAGGATCATTGGTACTGTTTTCCTAAATTCCATGCTGTTGCTGCTGCTAAGTCGCTTCAGTCGTGTCCAACTCTGTACGACCCCATAGACAGCAGCCCACCAGGTTCCTCTGTCCCCGGGATTCTCCAGGCAAGAATACTGGAGTGGGTTGCTGTTTTCCTCTCCAATTCATGAAAGTGAAAAGTGAAAGTGAAGTCGTTCAGTCGTGCCCGACTCTTAGCGACCCCATGGACTGGAGCCTACCAGGCTCCTCCATCCATGGGATTTTCCAGGCAAGAGTACTGGAGTGGGGTGCCATTGCCTTCTCCCCTAAATACCATATATATGTATAAATATCAGTATTTGTCTTTCTCTTTCTGACTTGCTTCACTCTGTATATTAAGCTCCAGGTTCATCCACCTCATTAGAACTGTCTCAGATGCATTCCTTTTTGTAGCTGAGTAATATTCCACTGTGTGTATGCACCACAACTTCCTTGTCCATTCATCTGCCGATGGACATCTAGGTTGTTTCCATGTCCTAGCAACTGTAAATAGTGCTGCAGTGAACATTAGGGTACATGTATTGCTTTCAGTTCTGGTTTCCTCAGGGTGTATCTTGCTTACGTTTTCCCACGAGATTTTTACTTTCCTGTGTTTTCTTCTTATCAGTTAGTGTTGTTTTTTTTTCAACTTAGGGAATTCCCTGTAACATTTCTTGTAAGTCCACTTTAGTGGTGATAAACTTCTTTGCTGTGCTGTGCTTAGTTGCTCATTTGTGTCCGACTCTTTGTGACCCCCGTGGATTGTAGCCCTCCAGGCTCCTCTGTCCTTGGGGATTCTCCAGCTAAGAATACTGGTAGCCATGCCCTCCTCTAGGGGATCTTCCCAACCCAGGGATCAAACCCAGGTCTCCTGTATTGCAGGCAGATTCTTCACAGTATGAGCCTCCAAGGAAGTTAACTTCTTGAGCTTTTGCTTATTTGGAAAACCTTTACCTCATCTTTAATTTTGAATGACAAACTTGCCGATTAGAGAAATATTGGTTGGAAAAATTTTCCTTTTAGCAATTTGAATACACCATGCCACTCACTTATGGCCTGTAGAGTTTCTTCTGATAAATCTGCTGGAAGATTTATAAGGATTTTTTTTTTTAATATAATAAGTTTTAAACTGTGGAAAATTCTGAAAGAGATGGGAATACCAAACCTATATGCAGGTCAGGAAGCAACAGTTAGAACTGGACATGGAACAACAGACTGGTTCCAAATAGGAAAAGGAGTACATCAAGGCTGTATATTGCCACTCTGCTTATTTAACTTCTATGCAGAGTACATCATGAGAAATGCTGGGCTGGAAGAAGCACAAGCTGGAATCAAGATTGCCGGGAGAAATATCAATAACCTCAGATATGCAGATGACACCACCCTTATGGCAGAAAGTGAAGAAGAACTAAAGAGCCTCTTGATGAAAGTGAAAAAGTTGGCTTAAAGCTGGCCAACTGGCCAATCTGGTCCCATCACTTCATGGGAAATAGATGGGGAAACAGTAGAAACAGTGTCAGACTTTCCTTTTTTGGGCTCCAAAATCACTGCAGATGGTTATTGCAGCCATGAAATTAAAAGACGCTTGCTCCTTGGAAGGAAAGTTATGACCAACCTAGATAGCATATTCAAAAGCAGAGACATTACTTTGTCAACAATGGTCCGTCTAGTCAAGGCTATGTTTTTTCCAGTAGTCATGTATGGATGTGAGAGTTGGACTATAAAGAAAGCTGAGTGCCGAAGAATTGATGTTTTTGAACTGTGGTGTTGGAGAAGACTTTTGAGAGTCCCTTGGACTGCAAGGAGATTCAACCAGTCCATCCTAAAGGAGGTCCGTCCTGGTTGTTCATTGGAAGGACTGATGTTGAAGCTGAAGCTCCAATACTTTGGCCACCTGATGTGAAGAGCTGACTCATTTGAAAAGACCCTGATGATGGGAAAGATCGAGGGCAGGAGGAGAAGGGGACGACAGAGGATGAGATGGTTGGACGGCATCACTGACTCAATGGACATGAGTTTGAGTGAACTCCGGAAGTTGGTGATGGACAGGGAGGCCTGGTATGCTGTGGTTCATGGGGTCACAAAGAGTCAGACACGACTGAGCGACTGAAATGAATGAGTGAATGAAGTTGTTTTTCTCTTATTGCTGTTAGAGTTCTCTCTTAGTCCTTACTCTTACCATTTTAATTATAATGTGTCTTGGTGTGCTTCTCCTTGGTGTCATCTTTCTTGGAAGTCTCTTGACTTCTAGACCTGGATGTCTGTTTCCTTCCCCAGCTTGGGCAAGTTTTTCAGCCATTATTTTTTCTGACCCTTTTCTAAGTTTTCTGACCCTTTCTCTTATCTTTCCCTTCTGAAACTTCTATAATGTGAACATAATTCCACTTAATGTTGTCTCAGATATCCCTTGAGGTATATTCACTTTTTTTTTTAAGATTCTTTTTTCATTTTTCACCTTTTTCCAGGTGATGTCCATGTTTTTCTTCCAGCTCATTGATTCTTTCTTATGTTTTAATCCAATCTGCTGTTGAATCCCCAAAGTGTATTTTTCAGTGAGTTACAACTGCTGTTTAGTACTTTCTTATATTTTCTATCTTTTTGTTGAGGATTTCACTGTATTCATTCATTCTACTCCTGAGTTTGGTGAATATCTTTATGACTGTTACTTTAAACTCTTTATCAGGTTGGTTGCTTATCTCTGTTTCATCAAGGTCTGTTTCAGGGCATACGTCTCCTTCTTTGGTTTTGGAATACGTTCCTTTGTCTCTTCGTTTAGCCGGACTCTCTGTTTGTCTAAATGTGTTAGGTGAAACAGCTGTCTCTCTCAGTCTTAAAGGAGTGTGCTTTATAAGTTATGATCCGTGTGGCCTGGAAGCACAGTCTTCCCTGGCCACCAGAACCAGGTGCTCACAGGCTGTCCCTCATGTGGACCATGCATGCCCTCCAGTTGTGATGGGACCTTTGCTGCTTTGTGGGGAGAGTGGAGAGTGGTGTACTTGTCCGGCCTGGTTTTGATGTTAGAAATTTGTTTTGAATCTTTATATCTTACTGTGGTATATTCAGATGTTATTGCTTATTTCTAAATGTCTAGACAGAACTTTAAAAATCTTTAGAAGTAGTGAACAGTTTAGTTTGAGAATGTATTAGAGTCATCAGAAATATTATTTTTGAAATATTGGAAGATAGAGTGCAAAGAACCATTTAAGATGATATATTATTTGTGAGAAAGTGGCCAGTAATACCTACAGAGAGTAGGGTTGTTGTGAGGATTGACTGAAGTAATTTATATAATGTTTTGTCATAGTGCTTGGCACTTACAATCCTACCAGTATATAATAGTTAACATTGTAGCATTCTGACTGTGCTTTTTTTTTGCAATAAAGATGAAATATATCTTGATATATTTTTGATAATGTACCAAAAAATGGTAATGATACCATCTATTGTAAACAAACAAACAAAAATCTATTGAAATAAAGCAATATTGAGTAAGACATAGTTTGAAGAAGCAGGGCCTATGATTTCTGCTTTGTCCTAAGGTTGCTTAGAGCTTCTGCATTCTTAGAATACTTCATTGTTGCCACATTTCTGGCACATCTCATATTCTAGTTTGTTTGTTACTTTTCTTAATTTGTTTACATACTGTTAGTTATGTAAACTGCAAGGTTGCTACAAAGGATATGGTTTTCCACTAATCCACAATCCCTGTTGTGTCTGCATGTTGGATATTGCTGTTTCTCATCTTATTTGTGCAGGTGCTGAGGGAAATATATTATTGCTTTTAACAAGTGTGTAATAAAAATAGGAAAATGGAAGATATACTGTCAGGACCACATGTTTGGGAAAAAATAATGACAATATAGTTAATTGTAAAAATGAGTAGTAGTCCAGTATATCTGTTAAGAGAATACACTTTAATGTGCTGGCCTGCTTTGCTGATTCCCTGTATCCACTAACCCCTGCTGGCTTTGCATTTTCCATTTCTGTTCTTGATGAAAACTGGTCCGTTAAGGATAAATGTAGTCAAACGAAAAGTAAGTACCTATATTTATAAACAAGTGGCAATAAAGGCAATAAAGACAGTTGACAGAGTTGAATGAAAGCAGTGTGACATGCTTTAGGTATTCTATTTTGCTTTTCTCATTCCTAGTGTTTGATCTTTTAAGTCTATCCATTGGCAAAAATTTATTATGGCTTACATTGATTTAGGATCTTAAACTTTTTTTCTTTTTCTGATAGTATAAAAGTTTTGTTTTGAAAATTTTTGCCTTAATTATCAAGGTTTACCTATCTTTTCAGGTCTTCTTGAATATCTACTTTATGTACTTGTTGCTTTTTCAGCCACCACTTTAACTATGTGCGAAGTTGCTATTAACCCCGAATAGGGAATGTACTTTCCCCCATTCCGTGTCTGTAATACCAAATTCTACTTTTCCATGAGGACTAGTTGAATCTCACCTCTTCTGTACTTATTTATCTTTTACTTATTTATAAGAATTTTTAATTAAATATGCTACATGTCAGTTAAAGTATAATTGACATATAGTGTGATATATTGAATACACATACACAAACACACACAGACTCTTCACTTAATATTCCATTATTAAATTTAGAGCCTTTTCTCTCAGAAAAATGATTTTGAAAGTCAATTTTATTCTTCATTCTTCCCCACTGTCCCTGTTAAATCTGTCATTTGAAAGAAAGTGGTATATTTTAAACATCATATTTGAACTCTCAGTACATTGACTTGTTTTCTGAGAATGACATCCTTCCACATTATCACAATAAAATAATCACACTCAGGAATTTAATATATAACTTATATACAAATTTTCCCAGTTGTCCCAATATTATAGCAGTTTTTTCTTTCATTTTTTTCCTGCAATCATATGTAGACATGTATCACATGTTGCATTTAATTTTTATGTATATTTATTCTCCTTTAATGTTCTTGTATTTAGGTACATATGGTACACCCCCATGATTAGATTCAGGTTAATAATTTTTGGCAAGAATATTACAAAAGAAGTATTATGTTCTTTTCAGTGCATCATATCAGGAAGTACACAGTTGATTAAGGTGGTGTCTACCAGATTTCTCTACTGTTTTTCACCTATTGGTTTTAGAATTGATTGATGATTCTTTCCTGAATCGTGTATTACTATGGCGATTATAAAATAGTGATTTTTCTATCTTTACCATTTGATTCACATTGATTGGTTGGCATTCTTCTAAAAGAAGAAATTTACTTTTCTCCCTTTCCTTTCTTTTGTCTCCGTGTTGGCACTTATATGTTTTTTTAGTATACAGCTGCTTATAGTCCATTCTTGTCTTTCATTTTGATTCTCCATTTGTTCCAAACTTGAGTCTCATCCATTGCGCTCTGCTGTGTCTCTGTCAGTTCTGAGCATCTCATTCATTGTCTTGCACAGGATGGGTTCACTCCAGGTTTTGCCCCAGCCCCAGCATTAGCTGTTTTGTCAAAGAGTTCTTGTTCCTTTTACTGGAGAACGGTATTTAGAAACCAAGATACGGGCATTGGGTGTGCTCCTTTTGTGGACAGAATTAAGAAATATACATACTACACTGGCAGAGATATTTTTATAAATTGTAAGTTAAGTCTGATGCTTCTAATTCAAACCTGATATCATAGCTCTTCCTCTTCTGTTGCATATTTGTGTCTGAGAATTCTGGTTCCCAGAGTATTAATATATTTACTCATTTGCCTAATTATAATGCCCAAAATAGTTTCAGAATTTCTATGCATATACCACTAAAAGCAGTAAACTTACTAAGTTCAAGATTTCTTTGCTGTTCTTTTCATCTTAAATGCAGTGGAGCTATATTGTTCAAAATGTTTTGTTCAGATGTTTGTTGGCTATTTTAGTTTCTCGTGTGTGCTCATTATCCAATTTATATATTCTTAGGCTCATTGATTTCTTTTTGAGTAATTTTTGGAGGTTCCCTATCCTTATTAGTTTAATTTTTTGACTATATAAAATATGAACATGGTTCAAAAGGCAGAGTTATATAAGACAGTATGTTCACTGAAATCCCACTCTTCTCTTTATCTCTCCCTCCTGATCTTACCCACCCTTTGTAAGTAATCAATATTGTGAGTTTGTGTTTGTGGCGTGTATACATACTCTTTCTCATACCTTATATAACATTAACAGCATAATGCATATATATATGTTTTGTACTTTGTTTTTTCATTTGAAAATATATCCTGAAAATAATGATTTTTATATCAGTTCCTGGAAATCGTTCTCATTCTATTTTTACTACTAAATTGTACTCCATTTTTGAATGTACCACAGTTTATTCAGCTAATCTCCTGTATGTAGGAATTTAATGATTTCTAATCTTTTCCTGTAAAAGTATAGTGTTTCTGTTATAGAGCTATTTTAATTAGCTCAACAAAATACTAACAATACCAGGTACTGGCAGGGTGCAGGACAGCTGTGCATTTGCTGTAAAAATGCAAAATGGTTCAGTCAGTTTGGAAAAGAGTCTGTTAGTGAATTTATAAAGTTGAACATACACTTACCATGTGACCCAGCAGTCTCACTCCTAGGAATTTACCCATTATGTTTACACAGTAACATCTACCTGAATTTTTATAGCAACTTTATTCATATGTTGCAGCAAGTAGAAGCAACCCAAGTGTTCTTCAGTGAGTGAAGAGATAAAAATGAACCGTGGTATATCCATAATTAGAGTGTCACTTTGAAGTAAAAAGAAGTAAACTATAGATACATGAAACAACACAAATGAATCTCAGATACTTTATGCTGAATGAAAGAAGCCAGATTCAAAGGTTATGTACAGTATGAGTCTCTTTATATGACATTCTTGAAAAGGCAAAACTCTAGGGACAGGAAATGGATCAGTGTTTGGCAAGGGCTGAACATTATGGAGTAATTTGACTACAGAGGGACATGCCGGAAATTTTGGGGGTGGTGGAACCTTCTTTTAAAATCTAGATTGTGACAGTGATTATAGGATTAGATGGATTGTTTTAGAACATAAAGTTGTTCTAGAAAGTTGTCACTAGAAAGGATGACTTTTCCTCTATGCAAAATACCTTAAAACTTAAAAAAAAGTTTTATAGTAAACCCTCAAACCTGAAAATTGTTTTATATATAGTTGGAGATGTTTCTTCAGGGTAGGTTTCTAGATTGCTGATTCAAGGGATAAATGCATGTGTAGTCTTGTTGGATAATGTGAAATTCTGCTCTATAGAGGTTGAACCATTTTCTGCACCTCCCCACTACCAGCCATGTATGAGATGCTTATTTTCTTACAGCTTCTTTCAGGGAGAATTTTGTTAAGTTTTTTATTTTTTGCCAGTTGCATAAATGAAAAATAGTATCTCTGTATAGTTTTAAATTTGCATTCCTATTACTATGGGTGAAATGTGGTATCTGAGAAGTTTGAGAGGCATTTGTATTTTTTTCCCCAGTAAGCTATCTGTTTGTTTTTTTACCCATTTTTTTCTGATTTTTTTCCCCTTCAATTTTTATGATTTGCTTATATATTAGGGATATTAGTTCTTTAAGATTTTATTCTACCTACTTTTGATCAGCTTAGCTTTTCCTCCCCTTAGAACTTTTATATTTAATACCACATTCATGCTAAATTTCCTTTTTGCCTGATAGTTTAGAGTTTCTTAGCATACAGTCTCTCTCTCTCCAGTTGCTAAGTCGTGTCTGACTCTTGCGACCCCATGGACTGTAGCCTGCCAGGCTCCTCTGTCCATGGGATTCTCCAGGCAAGAATACTGGAGTGGGTTGCCCTTTCCTTCTCCAGGGGATCTTCCCAATCCAGGAATTGAAGCCAGGTCTGCTAGACCTGGCAGATTTTTTACCGACTGAGCTATGAGGGAAATCCTAGCATACAGTAGACCATTGTTAAATAAAGATCAGTTCAATCTTTATTTCCTAAGTGTTCAGGTTCAAGCAGAGAATTCTTAAAGGACTCTCATTTGATTTGGTCACAAGGTTTTTTGTAATGCCTCAATAAGGAGAAATGCTGTTATCTTTCCCGATTTTCTTCTGTTTAGTGCAAACATGAATTAATTAAGTGGTAATCTACTTAGGGATTTTTCAGGAAGAAGTTGAGTAATTTGTGAGATGCTCAATAGAAAAAAAAGCTGTACTTTTAGGGTAGGGCTCTGGTCAGGGTATTCTTGAGTGTTCAAAGGCTTAGAATGTTTTTTATCCTTTTACTTACCCTAGTGACTTAGAGTCCTATCTTCTAGTTTGTTGGTGTGTCTGTGGTGTTAGTCCAGCTCTATTAGAGCTTATGTCCAAATGAATTTTACCCTTTTTTTCCTCTGAAATTTGTAAGTCAAATAGTTCAGAAATGCACACTGGTAAAAAGTGTCTGCCAGGTACTTCTTGGCTTCTGGACATAATATAGGCAGTCACAGTTGATCTTCTGGATTCAAAGGCAGTACCCCTTTAGCTAATCATTTGTTGTTTTCTCTCTTGAGAAACATACCTGGTACATTTTAGTAACTTGAGAGTCAAGTAATTTTCAGAAATAGGTACCAAGTCCCTACATTCATTTATCAATACCAAGAAACCAAAGTACCAAAATTCTGTTTTATGTTAAGTGGTAATCAAAAAGTATTTTCAAGATCAAGAATGACCCAAATAATTAGTGAGAAGCATATCTACATTTTTTACAAACTTCTGTCATACTCTTTTTGGAAGGTCCACCTGCTTTGAAAGAGTTCATGAGAAAAAGATAAATGATGTGTGTGTGTGTGTGTGTGTGTGTGTGTGTATCTCCCGGGCCTACTTAGAGGGAAAGCAGGTAGATTTATCTGATTGTTACCTGCAGATACTCTTTCCCCCACCTCCGTTCACTAGTGAGTCTTTGAAGTTATGGAGAGAGCTAAATTCTAACTCCTTTTTTTTGAGGGGGAAGGTTGTGTTATAAAACTATTAAGTGAATATATCTGATAAAGCTTGAGTGTCATTATTTTAAAATAAAAATCTCCTTTAAAAAAACTAAATCATTTTCCTATCATTTATGAGACTAACTTATCCACTAGCCTTTCTATTTTCAGAGATTTCCTTTGACTTGAACTAAGATATATTAGAAAACAAGAAAAACGTATCATAAAACCAAATCCTGATGTTTTGCAAGAATTTTCATAATGAGAAATACTCTTTCTTTTCTTCTTGATATCTAATATTCCCATTTCTCCTCTGAATCTTTATATCTTATCTAATGTATGTTGTGTACAGAGGTTCATAGACTATTTTTTTCTAGGTGCTTTTCATTAATCCTATTTATAGAAAGGTTAGCTTTTCTTTTTTTCAATATCCTCTGTCTCCAGACTCTTTTTGCCATCTATGTAGTGGCATCATGTGACAGCTGGTGTATTGATGGATATAATGGTATTTAACAACAAATAGTCTATACACAATAATTAGGAATAATTGCTTTGACTAAAGCTGTTAATTTTTATCATAAGTATATAAGATTGAAACAGTCAAATTAGCCTTATAGATTGGTATCTAATGGCACATATCTCTGGTGGGTATGTGAATGTGTAATTGTTGAATGTAGTTGTTGCCTTGATGATATCTCTCTGTGGATGTGGTAGGTCAGTCATCCATAGATTATTTTAACAGCTTATTATTATCTGTTAATTTAAAATATATCCAAGTTTTCTTAATTTCATGGGCTTCTCAAGTGGTGCTAGTGGTAAAGAACCTGCCTGCCAATGTAGGAGACTTAAGAGATGCAGGTTCGATCCCTGGGTTGGGAAAATCCCCTGGAGAAGGGAATGGCAATCCACTCCAGGATTCTTGCCTATAGAATACCATGGACAGAGGAGCCTCAAGTGCTATGGTCCATAGGATTGCATAGAATTGGACATGATTGAAGTGACTTAGCACTAGCACTCTCTTAATTTATATAATTTATATTGTGCTCTCCTTACCTGCCACCTTACCGGCCTCCTGAGAAACCTGTATGCAGGTCAAGAAGCAACAGTTAGAACCAGACATGGAACAATGGACTGATTCAAAATTGGAAAAGGAGTATGTCAAGGCTGTGTGTTGTCACCCTGCTTATTTAACTTATATGCAGAGTACATCATGTGAGATGCTGGGCTGGATGAAGGAAAGCTGAAATCAAGATTGGTGGGAGAAATATCAGTGACTTCAGATATGCAGATAACACCACCCTTATGGCAGAAAGTGAAGAGGAACAAAAGAACCTCTTGATGAAAGTGAAAAAGAAGAGTGAAAAAACTGGCTAACATTTTTTCAACATTCAGGAAATGAAAATCATGGCATCTGGTCCCATCACTTCATGACAGAAGGATGGGGAAACAGTGGAAACAGTGATAGACTTTATTTTCTTGGGTTCCAAAATCACTGTAGATGGTGACTGCAGCCATGAAATTAAATGATGCTTGCTCCTTGGAAGAAAAGCTATGACAAACCTAGAAAGCTCATTAAAAAGCAGAGCCATTACATTGCCAGCAAAGGTCCATCGAGTCAAAGCTGTGGTTTTTCCAGTAGTCACATATGGATGTGAGAGTTGGAGCATAAAGACGACTGAGCGTCGAAGAATTAATGCTTTTAAACTGTGGTGTTGAAGAAGGCTCTTGAGAGTCCCTTGGGCTTCAAGGAGATCAAACCAGTCAGTCCTAAAGAAAATCAGTCTATTCATTGGAAGGACTGATGCTGAAGCTGAAGCTCCAATACTTTGGCCACCTGATGCGAAGAGCTGACTCATTAGAAAAGACCCTGTTGCTGGGAAAGATTGAAGGCAGGAGGAGAAAGGGACGACAGGGGATGAGATGGTTGGATGGCACCACCAACTCTATGAACATGAGTTTGAGCAAGGTCTGGGAGATGGTGGACAGGGAAACCTGGTGCACTGCAGTCCATGGGGTTGCAAAGAGTCGGACATGACTGAGTGACTGAAAAACAACAAATAGTGTGCTCTCAGGCATACATTTCTTGGTTGTGTGTGTGTTAAGTCACTTCAGTGTGTCTGACTCCTTGCGACCCTATGGACTATAGCCCACCAGGCTCCTCTGTCCATGGGATTCTAGGCATGAATACTGGAGTGGATTACCATGCCCTCCTCCAGGGGATCTTCCTGACTCAGGAATTGAACCCATGTCTTTTATGCCTCTTTCATTGGCAAGCGGGTTCTTTACCACTAGCACCACCTGGGAAGCCCGGATTTCTCATTTACATAATCTAAAATTTTACCTACTATTTGGTCCTTCCTGACAATAAAGAGGTTTGAAGGGACTCTCTTCAGAAACTATAGGGAATTAGGCAGCTGCTGTCCTTGGTGATGAAATTATTTCATGTGAATTCTTAAGGAAAACAACTAGTTAAAAAAGTGGGATAATCTTAAGTGCATTGTTTGTGACTACTGTTGGTATGAAGATAGATCTGTTTGAACTAGAAAAATACAGACTGCAGTATCTTAATGTCTTGAGTTCCTGACTGCCATGCAGAGGAAATGTTTAACTATTTTAATCATGTTTCTGTATCTCAGAAAGAAAGCCCTTATGAAAGGAAATGACAGCGTCCTACCACAAAGTTATCTCTTATCAGTTATAGTCTTAGTCGATAATGATTTGTCAAAGTTGGACATGTGTAAAATGCAAGGGCTGTGTTATTTACTTTGGAAAGGAAAAATTAGATGAAGCTGATAAAGACGGAGTCATGGCTTTTGTTAGGAGACAGAAACCATTAAAGGCAGTCATTGTTAGCTTAGGAAAGTGTCCTTGGACCCCTCCCTCTGTCCCAGCTGAGACCTAAACCTGCTTGAATCATTCTTTGCAACTTGAGGGGAGGGAGGGACAACTGAGGGGAAGAAGAATGAAGACAGCTCCGACAGAGATTTAGCATTTTAATGGGGAGCAAAATGTGGACCTTGAGGCAGACTATTTATTTGAGTCAGAAAACACTGCCTTTTGTTCTGGTACTCACTCCCATTTATTTCGGTTTTTGAAGGTTCATTTCTTATCCTTCCAAACATGTAGCATTCCTTCACGTACAGTGTACGTTGCTCTCCTCCCTTCACCTTTCTGTAGATGTGATTCTTTTTCATTAGTGGAAGCAGAGAAAACACATTTAGCTCAAAGCAACATGAGTCAGTGCATGCTTTACATACCTTTCTCCTCACAGCACTCTTCTGGTTTCCTCACAGTGTTCCTAGTGTTCCTCACAGAAGGGAGCATGAAGGAAAAATCATCTCTAAATAGTAGACTATTTGGAGGGTGGAAGTAAAGTTTGTGAACTTAAGCCCCGTTCTGCTCCTTTTTATCTTGATTTCTGTGTACCACCTTCAAGGCAGGAAAGCATGTCCTTAGGAGGACTTAACTGGATTATGATTTCAGAGGCTAAGAAATAGCGTTGACAGCCCTCCTGCGTCAGAGTACTTTAAACAGTTAGAAGCTGAATGTCAAGACAGCCTCACAGAGAATAGATTTGGTTGTAAATATTTGGTGGAGATGACAGAAAAGGCCTTTGTCTCTTCTCTAATTATATCTATTTTTAAGTTGGTCCAGAAAAACCAGTCTTCCCATGCCATTAGTAAAGGGCCCCATTAGGTTATTTGTCACAGATTTCTTGGGAAATTGTCCCCTAAGGTGGGATGTTCATTCTTTAAGGATGGGTCTGACATGTGAAAGGGCTAAGACTTTGACTGAGCAATGGCTAGAAGCAGTTTCCTTTTGAATGAAAGGCTTTGAGTTCAAAGCAAAACAAAATAAACTGTATGAAGAACATAGAAACAAAGTTGTGATTAAATTTGTTGTTTAAAATTAAGTAGAATGTTCTTAATATTTTTAAAGGTATATACTTCTAAAAATAACTTTATAATCATTAATTCTAAATAAAAGGAAAAAGTTTAATTTTCCACACAGATCAAAGTAATTTTTTAATGCGTTTCTGTTCTTGTCTTTTTCATGTACACATGTAATTTTTAGGTAATTTAAATACTATTGTAAATATAATTTTATGGGAATTTTCTGTATTTCTTCTTTTGAAATTGTTTTTCACTTAGCTACAGTTTTCACTAGTAGGCTCTGATTTTCCGGAAAAATAAAATAAATTTCCTTGAAATCTCCACTTCAGAATCAAAGAGGAGCGACTGTAAAGGTGCTTAATGTTGTAGTCATTTTAAAGAAGAGGGCCTGTAATGATCACCTATTGCCCCTTGTTGTGTTAAGATGAAAATGAATGTCTATTTGTATCCTTAAAGTTAGAATTTTTACATGCTTTTTAATCATACTTTTCTTTACCTACATGGTGCCTGTCCATGAAATGTTTTACTTAGTAATTTGGCAGTGCTCACTAACTCTTCTAGATTTTTTTTTTTTTAAGTAAAACTGTGCTTTGGCCATGGTGTAGGATCTTGAGCACCTTATCAGTCTTTGGAGTCACAAAAACGTTTGTTTGGAGTGCTTATAGATACATAATATATTGAGTGAGATTCCCAAACATAGAGGTTTAATTTCTGATCTCATGGATGCAAAGCAAATAAACAGAATGGCCAATAAATTTGAACCAATACATAGAGACATGTGATGGTTTTGAAGGGAAAAGAAAGTGGATATTATACTATTGAATTAGGATGAATAGATTTCATTAGAAACAGCATCTTGATGAAGAATCAGTTCACCCAAAGAAGATATGAGGCTTACTTTTATGAAGTAAAGGAAACTGACCTTATAATCATGAATCAGCCCAATCCAATTTAGATGTGCCTGCTGCTCGTATTCAGATGAATTACAGTTACTAGTGTTGTACTAAAAACTTTAGTCTTTGTCTTTATTTAGTCTTTAGTTTTTATTTTAGTCTATATTTTGACTGCTGTATTTCTTCATGTAGTTGTGTCTTTTCTTTTTTGTTCTGTTTTGCTTAATACTTGCTTTCTAGTGTTTCCTTTTATTCTTATTAAATTTATTTAGGTCAACTAATATTTTTCTTTTTCAGATGAGGAAATTGAGGTCAAAGAACATTGTGACTTATTCATCATCACAATTGTAATGCATCCGTTTTAGCACTGTGACTGTATTGCAGTTCTAGTTTTTTGTTTTACTTTCTTTGTTTGATGTCTAGGATTAATCTGTATGCATTTTTCATACTATAATTTGTTGATACTCTAGATTTGATTTTTCTATTCATTATCTTATTTTTAAAAATATCATCTCCCCTCTCTTCTTGGAGTATTTCTGTATTTGACTGCATGCAGTCTTAAATATTCACAGATTCTAATGCCCTTTGCTGCTTTTTTTCTGCAGTCTCCAAGTGTATCTCTAAAAGCATATGCAAGACCAGAGACACCTGTTACTCTTCTCTGTTATCTGTTCTTCAGTTCTGTGTCCCAACCTTGGTGATAGCCTCACTGTTTTTTAATCTATGACTGAAATGCTAAAACTAGGTTTCTTGAAGCATACTTTGTTTTGTTTTAACACTTTAGTGTTAAAAATGAGTGCTATTGCTCTTTATAGCTTTGTTTGAATATTTTGTGACAATTTTGGTTGTTTTGCAGGTACCTGGCGCCCAAGATTTGGTTGATTTCTCTCCTGTTTATCGATGTCTACACATATATTCTGTCTTGGTGAGTCTTTGGCTTTGCCTAATAAAACTTTACATTGAATTCAAATCTCTGCTTTCTCATATTTGATAGTTTTTCTTATTATTATTAAGGAATAAGAAACTATTATTAAGGAATTGTTATTGTTATTCAGTCACTAAGTCATGTCTGACTCTTGAGACCCCATGGACTGTAGCACACCAGGCTCCTCTGTCCTCCACTATCTCCCAGAGTTTGCTCAAATTCATGTCTGTTAAATCAGTGATTCTGTTTAACCATCTCATCCTCTGCGGCTCCCTTCTCCTTTTTTAAAGGAATATCATTTATTAAAAAATAATCTTTTCATTTCTTCCTGAATCTTTTATTTATCTTTGCCATGTCATATGTGGTAACTAGTAACATTAATTTCTGTCAGTCATCAACAGATTATTAGATTATAGCTAAAAATAGTGACACACAAATTTGAATTTCTACTGTTAATTTAAAAATGTGTTATTCATATAACAATAGCCTATCTTCAAATATTAAAATAAGATTTTTTATTCCTGATGGTAATTACTCCTTTGTCATGTAACACATATGGAAAGAGGAGCTTCTCTGAGGAGAAATACTGTGGATATCAATGTCATTCTAAGAAAGGCGCTTTATCCTTCATGGTAATATACCTACATGCAGACACGCAGATACATACAATCAGTAAAAAGATTAAACTCTAAAGTATCATCAAAGACAAATTGATTAGAAAAGTCCATTATCAATACATTTTATAGCAAAATTCAGTGAATCTTCTATCAGGTTTTCAGTCTATTTGAATATGTCTTATTGCCTAGTGTGTTATCCATATTCTTTCCTTATATATTTACCAAAGTATCATTACTCCAGATAGTTTGGGTGGACTTTATAGCCTGAAGTGTTTTTGGTAACCTCCAGTAGCTTGAGAGCTTCCCTGGTGGCTCAGAGGGTAAAGTGTCTGCCTGCAATGCAGGAGACCTGAGTTCCATCCCTGGGTCAGGAAGATCCCTGGAGAAGGAAATGGCACCCCTGCTCCAGTACTCTTGCCTGGAAAATCCCATGGGCAGAGGAGCCTGGTAGGCTGCAGTCTATGGGGTCACAAAGAGGTGGATATGACTGAGCGACTTCACTTTAGTAGCCTGAGAAAAGAACTGAAAGCTTCTTCTCCTCTTCCTCCTCTCACTTGTTGCTGTCTGTTTCCCTTTTCCCCTCTCCCTCTTTTCTCACTCTCTATTCCTTTTCTCTGTTCATCGTTCTTTTGTATAAAAATGGGGCTTCCCTGGTGGCTCAGCTGGTAAAGAATCCACCTGCAGTGCCAGAGACCTGGGTTTGATCCCTGGGTTGGGAAGATCCCCTGAAGAAGGGAACGGCTACCTACTCCAGTATTCTGGCCCGGAGGATTCCATGGACTGTATAGTCCATGGGGTCACAGAGAGTTGGACATGACTGAAGCAAGATATAGATAAAATTGTATCAAAACATCTAAAATAAGTTGACTACTTCTTTTTAATATCATGTGTATGAAAGTCACTCAGTTGTGTCCGACTCTTTACTACCGCATGGACTGTAGCCTTCCAGGCTCCTTCATCCATGGAATTCTGCAGGCAAGAATACTGGAGTTGGTAGCTATTCCCTTCTCCAGGGGATCTTCACAACCCAGGGATCGAACCCAGGTCTCCCTCATTGCAGTCATATGCTTTACCCTCTGAGCCACCAGGAGAATTAAATAAATTATATACATCTTAGTTTGTGACATGCTTTTTTTGTCATTTCATACAAGGTCCCCTGCTGTATTGTGTTTTATCATGGTTTTTCCATTCATCCCCTGTCCATAACTCCACTTGTCTCTCATCCCCAGTTATACTAACTCTATTATGTTTAACATATGATCGTGGTTATGGTTTTGAAAAGTATATAGTAACTTTGTATTTGATTTTAACTTATTCAAATAGTATTATCTTATGGACCTAGTTCTATTTCTTGTATCTTTTGTTTAGTCCTATTTTTAATATCAGTTCCTCATTATAGTTTGTATATTTAGTTCATTGCCTCCTGCTTGTATGTGATATTTAATTGATCCCATTTGTATTTGCTGTGTTTTAATTATCTATTACCTTAGTATGTGTTAGTCATTCACTTGTGTCCGACTCTTTGTGACCCCTTGGACTGTGGCCCACCAGCTTCTCTGTCCATGGGATTCTCCAGGCAAGAATGCTGGAATGGATTGCCATTCCTTTCAATCAACTCTTAAACTGCCTAATATATTCTGTTGTAACAAATAAATACCCTCCTATGGACTTGTAAGTTTCTATACTTTAGATATGAAATTCTTGGTTGTAAGGTATATGTATAATATTTAATTTTACCAATTTCTAATTTCTGATAACCTGATGGATATTGATATTTTAATTTGCATTTCTCTGAATACTGGTAACATTATACTTCTCTTTTTGAACCTGCTGCTACTACTGCTGAGTCGCTTCAGTCGTGTCCGACTCTGTGCGACCCCATAGACGGTAGCCCACCAGGCTCCCCGTCCCCAAGATTCTCCAGGCAAGAACACTGGAGTGGGTTGCCTTTTCCTTCTCCAATGCATGAAAGTGAAAAGTGAAAGTGAAGTTGCTCAGTTGTGTCCAACTCTTAACGAACCCATGGACTGCAGCCCACCAGGCTCCTCCATCCATGGGATTTTCCAGGCAAGAGTACTGGAGTGGGGTGCCATTAATCCTTTAAGATTTTTCTTCTCTGAACTGCCTACTTTTAGTCAGTTGAATTTATAGTTAAATTTTGGGAAAAAAATGATTACTTCATAATACTAAGTCATCCCATTTATGGAAGAATAAGGCCTACTTTAAAGTTATTTAATTAAGCTTTATTTTTCTCTGTTAATAGTCTTGGGCACTTTTTGTTTAGTTACTAACAGAACACTTAGTTTTTGTTGCTATTTTCTGCTTTCATTTCTAAAATTATTGCTGATATTGAGAAACACTATTGGTTTTTATAAGTTAACCTACATCTGGCAACCTGCTCAATTCTTTTGTTAGTTATTATAGTTTGTTTTTTGGTTTATGATAGGTTTTCTGTGTGGTTGATTATAGCATATGCAGATATTTGTTTCTTTTCTTCCTAACCATTTATCTCTATTCTTTCTATTGTGGTGTTGTATTGACCAGGATCATCATTACTTTGCTGTTCAGTAAAGTGATAATGGATCATCCTTCTCTGATTTCTAAATTCAAAGAGAGTATCTAAAGTTTCTCCATTAACTGATGTTTGCAATAGGATTTTGGCAAATATTCTTTATCTAGTTATTCTTAGACTTATATTTTTTTTTATAAAAACATAAATGAGTATTGAATTTTGTTGAATTTGTTTTCCAAATATATTGATAAAATGCTGTGGTTTTTATTCTTTAATTCATGAAGGTGATGGCTTTCATTGGTAGATACTTTTGATAGTAAACAATTCTTTTATTCTTAGATAAATCCAACTTGTTAAGGATGTAAATCACTGCCTTTCTTTAACTCCCTGTGGAATTTGACTTCTTTTTGTCTATTTTATTTTTAATCTTTTTTGTATTTATGTGTATGGCTATGAGTAACACAGGCCTAGTGTTGTTCTTACTCTTCTTCTTTTTTTTTTTTGTATTTTTTGTGTGGTTTGTAAGTCAGTGTTATTTTAACCTCATTAGAATTGTTGAACATCCTTCCCTTTTTTTGGTCTTACGAAATCATTTATGTAACATAAAAGTTATCTATTTATTGAAAGTTGAGTAGAAATCACATTCAGTAATACGCATTTTTCATTTGCCACATACTTCCTCCTCCTTTTTCCCATATTATCTTACTTCTCTGACGCACTCCAGTATCCTTATCTGGAAAATTCCATGGACAGAGAAGTCTGCTGGGCTATAGTACACAGGGTTGCAAAGAGTCAGACATGACTGAGTGACTAAGAGCATATGTGTCATGATTTTGTTTACTCTCTTCAATAGTATGTATAGCTAAAAAACCATATTTGCTTATATAAAATTTTAAGTTTTATTATAAGCCTCATAATTATAAATCAAGTGAATATTTCCTCATAAAGTATAGGAAAATGGGTAGTTTGTTTAATGTTATATCCTCAGTACCAACAAGAGTTCTTGGTGTAGGTACTCAGTAAATATTAGTTAAATCAATAGATAAATAAGTAGTACGTGAAGATGGATAGGGCTTCCCTGGTGGCCTCAATCAAGGACTTATGCTTTTACAAAATTATAATCTGTCAGGAAATAAGTTACAACATTTGAATGACTATAATATGACAGCACTATATCTTATCACTGTGTGTATATTAATTCCTCAAGTGAGAAATCTAGTAGTGATTCATAAGAGTACTAAAGTAATTTGTTTACATAGTAGTGGTGTTAAGCAAGTTACCCAGATCTCAGCTTTCTCATATATAAAATGTGATAATAATGTTCAGTTGCATCTTACTCTTTGGGACCCCATGGTCTGTAGCCTGTCAGACTCCTCTGTCCATGGAATTCTCTGGGCAAGAATATTGAAGTTGGTAGTCATTCACTTCTCCAGGGGGTCTTCCCAACCCAAGGATTGAACCCAGGTCCTCTGCATTGCAGGCAGATTCTTTACCATCTGAGCCACCAGAGAAGCCCAATAATTACCTACTTAGTGCAGTTATGGTATGGTATGAACGTTGCCTGGCTTAGTGCATAGTTGGCGTTTAATAAATGGTAGTTAATATGTCAAAAAGTATGTGTCTCTGATGCTAGTCATGAGACATGTTATAGGTATTTTTCAAAGTATATGACAAAGTATAGACATGTTGATAGAGATTGTAGTTTCTGCCATCAACATGCAATCTTTATCAATTATTTAAAATTCACACATTCTTAAATATACAGAGTCTATATAGTCTTAAATTGTAAGAACAAAAAAGAGGGCCTTAAACTGCCCATTTCAAAATACATTCAATAATATTGAAATATTTAGTGTTTGTTAATTTTAATGTGGGGCTTCCCTGGTGACTCAGATGGTAAAGCATCTGCCTGAAATGCTGAAGACCCGGGTTTGATCCCTGGGTTGGGAAGATCCCCTGGAGAAGGAAAAGGCAACCCACTCCAGTACTCTTGCCTGGAAAATTCCATGGACAGAGGAGCCTGGTAGGGTACAGTCCATGGGGTTCCAAAGAGTTGGACACGACTGAGCAACTTCACTTTCTTATGGCAGAAACAAGCCTCTTTCCCCATTTGTAATGTTTCTTACAAGTTTTGAAAAGGTACAACCTTCAACTAGGGTGGTAAGAAGTCGGCTATGTATTTTTTGGAATACATGTTTAGTTTTTAGATGTTGCTGTACTCGACCTATATGGACTTTAAATAAGAACTCAGTTATCTCATTTGCTAAAACAAGAGCCAAATCATGTATAACTTCTAGGGTTGGATCTTTTCACAGGTTTTTGGGGGCCATAATCTGTCACTTTTCTGTATTTGTTTCCTTATTCTCAAGTCACTAATTTGTATTATTATGTGATAAAAGGTAGTTCCTCATATTGTTAATGACAATGATATTTAAAAATAGATTACTTAATATAAATATTTGTAACATAAATATTTTCTTATTTCCTGATGTAGTTCATATTAGCATTTTACTTGTTGTTATTTAGTCTCTAACTCGTGTCTGGCTCTTTGTAACCCCATGAACTGCAGCATGCCAGGCTTCCCTGTCTTTCACTATCTCCCAGAGTTTGCTCAAAATCATGTCCGTTGAGTTGGTGATACTCTTCAACCATCTCATCCTCTGTTGCCCCTTTCTCTTCCTGCCTTCAATCTTGCCCAGCATCAAGGTCTTTTCCAGTGAGTTGGTTCTTCACATGAGGTGGACAAAATTTTGGAGTTTCGGCTTCAGCATCAGTCCTTCTAATGAATATTTTGGGTTAATTTCTTTTAGGATTGACTGCTTTGATCTCCTTGCAGTCCAAGGGACTTTCAAGAGTTAGGCTTGAAGAAAAGATTTAGGAATAGAGAAATGAGGAGTGAGGAGAAAGTAAACCTTCTCTTTCTCATTCTTTTCCATTTCTATACTTGTCTCGACTTCTTCACTTTTCATTCTTTCATCAACCTAGTGTATTTATCTTCTGTTTATACCACTACCCTGAATCTGTATGTTACTGGACTTTTTAGCAGTTTATGACTTTGATAGTTTACAATCTAAAACTAAGTTAACTGCTTAATCCCTTCCTATTTTAATAACGTATTCAGATCTCAGATCTTCCAAGTGTTACCTCTTAGGTGTCGTTTTACTTCACCTTCTCCTTTCCTAAAATGATTGCTCTAGTTTAGATTCTCATCAAGATTACTGAAAACTGTCTCCTAACTGTTCTCCCTACCTTGTATCTTAACCCCTCACTCACTTCTCACTGTAGTGTGTTAATAATCTATCATATAAATCTGATCAATGATGTCTGTGTAAAATGCTCTAATTGGTCATCTGTGGAGTAAAATGTAGAGGTATAGAAGAAGACCCAGCATATGAAAGCATAGTAGGTTTTCCATGTCCAGTCTGCTGTTTTTCCTGTGGTTCCCACCTTCCTTTACTGATACTGAAATGCTTCCGGTTCATTGAATATACCATGCTGTTTCACGCAGCTCATCCTGTCTTCATGCTAGTGCTTCTGCTTGAATTACTATTCCCATTCTATTTTACAGATTCATATTTATTTGCTACTCAAGTCCTCTAGCAAATTTTCCTGATGTTTCAGGTTAGGCACAGTTGATGCTGTTTCTCTTTGCACTACTATAGAACCTGGTGCATATTTACATTAGTGCTTACTATATTATATCATTGTATTCTCAATAGGCATTCTTTTTCTGCAGTAGACTATAACACTTAGTCTTAATACTTATAATACTATAGCACTTAATTCTTAGTATTAGTAGAATATAATGCTAAATACAAGTTTTTTTATTTTGAAATATAACTACCCTCCTTTTGACCTGCAAATGAATCCAGTATCCTAGTCTCGGTCAGTGTTATACAATATCAGAGCTGGGGCTTATACAAGGGAAAACAGTTCTATTGGTGTCCAACGGAAGGATCATAACAGAAGTAACAAAAAGTTCTAATATTTGTCATTTACAATAGTGTTTATCTGAACTTTTGGCCTGGAGGATAACAAGGCACACTTTGAATAAACATGGCAATATTTATTATTTTTAGTGAAACCGACCTTCCATTCACCCCCCTTTTATGGCTGTGCTGCTTATAAATTCCCAAAGGATTATTTGAAAAATCCTACTTATATCTGCCAGCCTTATCAGTAGGGCAGGAGTTCACGTATTGTAACAGGAGGTCAGATTTCGGTCATGGTCTTATAGATGGGGCCAAGCACCTGTAAATTCTTCCTTTGGTGACTAAAGTGAAGTACAATATCAAACAGGCTGTGAGACTTTTCTAGGAAGTGCTGAACTTTGGCAGGAAGGGCAAACTTTGGCAGGAGGAGGGGAGGGAAGAAAGTGAACAAGGGTCAGATAGTGGTTAATTGAGACTTGGTCCCTGGTGTAGTAAGGCAAATGGAAGTGTACAAAGCAGAGGTAGGTATATTTTATAGAATTGTTTTAAAGAGCTTCAAGTGTTTAAATCTTCCTGTACAGTTGAGAAATGGGCAGGTAAGGGATAGGATATAAGACATCTCACAGTCATTAAGGATAATTTTTTAGGAAGGGAGAAAATAGCATAAACTAAAAATTTAACTGGAAGGGAAATGATGAAGAATAATCTGAGATTCTTGTACATTGTGTAGTTTTAGTTTAAAAGATGGATAGTTGTCTAATGAAGACAGAAACAAATCTGTCTTGCAGATTTTTAAAAAACATCTCATCAATCCAGGGATGTCTGCCATGTTTATGGGCTTCAAGCCTTGAATTCCAATCAACTTGGACAAAGATTTGTACATACTTCAAGCTTTTCTATGTACTATTCCATCTTTCTGACTCTTCTTCAGATTTGTTGCTCACTCACCTTTCTCTCACTTAAAGGGTGTATATATGCCCCATAACAAGGATCTTGGGTATCATTAAGATACTAGGGGAGCAAATCTGTAAATATAACCATAACCCCTAGTTTGTGGGCCTGATTTATAATCTTCTTGTGGTATATTGGTTGTCAGTGATCTATATCATCTGCTCATTAACAATTTAAAAAACTACCAGATTAAAAAATGTTGACAAATGTATACCTTTGATTTATGTACTTTTCTGCATGTGTATTACACAATAATGAAAAAAATTATTTTAAACATTTCTGACTTCTCGGGCCTAGGGATAGCAATTATAGCAATATATGGATTTTTTTTAGTAGGCAGTAACCCCTCAGTATTACCTAAATCATCAAAACCTTAGTTTAATATAATTGTCCTTTAGTCGGTAAAGAACACTGTGAAACTGCCTAAGATATAAGGAGAGAAGAATGCTGTTGTGCAGTGAATTCATTATTATAAAGGCAATATAATACTACAAATGTAGTATTTTTAAAAACTCTCTTCAGTAGGAGGCCTCTGAGAATTAGATGAAAGCTGAGAACCCTTTCCCCAGACAAGATGTGCATATGTCCATGTACTTTGTATTCTGCTTAGAATTTCAGAGGCTTCCCTAACTCCTGAATCTCATCCAAAGACCTAAAAAGAATAATTCATCTAAAGGGAGCTACAAGTTGAGTTAGATTTCAGGTATCTACTGACTATAGACCTATGCCCCAGAGTAACTTATCCCAATTCCATTTGAGTATCCCCTTTTATAAGCCCCCTAAGGACTCCCTACCACCTTGTCTTTTTCTTAGACTTGCAAACCTTGCCAAAATCTAACTTTAAAAGCATATTTCAAAGTAACCTTATTTCTTTGTCATAAATCTTTATTCCCTGGGAAGCCATTATACATGGCAAGTGAGTGGACCTGTTTTTCTGTTAAGAGTAAAGTTAACATCAGCATCTAAACTAATAGTTTTATTCCCCTGAATTCTTCAGCTTAGAAGGATACAGAGCAGAGATTTAGAAATAATATGAAGACTGTAGTTAGTAGTTTATCTTCCTGAATATAACTGTGGTAAATTTCAGAATATGTTACCTCTTACTTGTATTTAACAGTATCTCTTTTTAAGTATTTGGCCATAATTAGAAGAGGTGAGTCAGCAGCAGAGTTAGAATTTACCCACAATCTCTTTAAAGTCCTTCATTCATGATCATTGTTGACGCAAGAGATGGGGGAAGGTTGGGTGGGCAGAAACATTCCTGGAACATGTTTCTCCCTTTATAATCTGAGGATTTCTGCTGGTATGGTCTGTACTGGCAGCTGGGAGAACTTAGAAAATCCATGGTCATGTAACTACAGATTATACTAATAGTAAGGAAAGGATTTGGAGAGTGGAAAAAGGAAAAGCTATAAGCAGTTGTAAGTGACACAAGTTTTCTGAGCTCTCAAGGGAATTATTTAATGAAATCAGTTAAAGAACTTTGTGGTAGCAATTGGCTATTATATAGAAGTACTTGAGGAATAAATATTTGAAGAGTCTGAAATTTTCAATTAAAGAAAAATGATTAGTTTTGGCATTCTTAAGGTTAAAGATCCTTTTGAGTAGTGGTCGTTGAAGTGTTGTAGCTTATGCCTGTATTTATAATTTTATCATCTTGGATTTTATCTAATACTTTGTTCAGCAGTCTCATAGTGCTATATGCAAATTTAACTACATCAAATAAGTGACTCATTTATATGGTAAATATGAGGGAAACACCTTATTTCATAAAGACTAAGCTCACTCTGAAATAGTTGTTTTTTTGCTACCAGAGGTAAGGTTTTATGTTTCTTATTTCTGTAGTTTTATCAAAAAGTACTTTAACTGCCAAGTGAGTTTAGTAGAGGGCTTCCCTGGAAGCTCAGTGGTAAAGAACCCGCCTGCCAATGCAGTAGACACGGGTTTGATCCCTGGGTCGGGAAGATGCCCTGGAGAACGAAATGACAGCCCCTCCCGTATTCTTGCCTGGGAAATCCCTTGGACAGAGGAGCCTGGCGGGCTACAGTCCATGGGGTTGCAAAGGAGTTGGACATGACTTAGTGACTAAACAACAACAAATTTAGTAGAAACAATTAGATCATAGACTTAAAGGAAATCAGAAGGATGGGGTATATTTTTGATGGTCAGATTTTTTTAAATTGTTATTTTTTAAAATGAAACCCCCTTAAAAAAAAACAAAACATCTCTGCTACACTTTGATTTTAAGATAATTGATTAGCAAATGAAAAAAAAAAAGATATTCAGGTATTAACCTCACATAGCTTTTGACAGTGCTTCTCACAGATCATTGACCTGGCAGTGTGTGTGTGTTTGCTAAGTTGCTTCAGTCGTGTTGGACTCTGTGCAACCCTACTAACTGTAGCCTGCCAGGATCCTCTAGCCGTGGGCTTCTCCAGGAAAGAATACTGGACTGGGTTGCCATTTCAGTGAATTTGATAAATAAAGCTCTGACTGATTATTTAGTTTTCATTACAATTGATTGTACTTTTACAGTAGCCTAGTTTGTAAAATCTATTCTGATTCTACTTTGAACAGTTGATTTGTATTAATTTATATAGCTGTAGTAAAAATCCATTATTTAAACTCTTTCAATTTCTTACAAAGAAACTTGAATTTAAATTTTGGTTTGGATGTAAATACAAGTGCAGTCATTTATTAATATTACTGCAATGGTAGAAATAAAAACAAATGGATAAGGCCTATATGCAAAATTCTTGGTGCTTAGAGTTAGTGGATAAGGTTGTTTTTGTTTTTCTCCTTGTTTGACATTCGCAAAGATGGTGGTACAGAGAGAGGGAAATATCAGTTGATTTTGCCTGTCACACAGAATTGGAAATTGTGGATATAGAATTTCAGCATTGTCAGAGGCAAATAGGATCTAAGTCTCCTTACAGTTGTTTCTGGAGCTGTCTTTCTGGGGAACCCCAGTTTTATCAGTTGATCTGTTTTTGTTTTTGTTTTTGTTTTCTGTTTGAAAAAAAAGGAGGGGAGCCCTATTTCAAATGTCTTTGAAACTCTGTGTACTTTATTTATGTCTTGGGTTTTTCACAGTTCACACTAGTATATTCAAGTATATTCTGAGATCTGAAAATAAAAATGTTATATTTCACTCAAGCAAACATTTCCTAATTCAGTGGAATATGTATAGATGATCAGGATGTCTCCTGATCATCAAACTTTTTGGTGATCAAAAAAGTTATAATTTGATCAATCTAGAGAAAAGCTCCTTTGTAAGACTCTGAAGAGGTCTGTTTTTTTTTTTGTTTTTGTTTTTTTTAATTCATTATGTTTAGTTGAAATATGTATACTTACTTTGGGAAGTAAGAAAAGAAAGTTGAATTTTCAATCAAAAAGCCTTCCAGAGAACCATAATTTGAAATGAGTAGGTACTATTTTCAAATCTTTATACTGTTAGAATAGAGCTGAAAGCTTTCCTGATTGTTTCCATGGTGACCTTGAATACTTCTGAGCAATAAGAATGTATTTAAAGTATTTTCTTTAGAGATATTTTTTAATGTGGAAAGTTTTGCCCTGAAATACTTGGTGACTCCTAGTCCATCTTTGACACTTAACAGATTGTCTCGTCACTATCCTGCCATATCTCACTGCCTCCTGGTTTTACTGACCTACCAGTGCCTGGTGAGGGTAGATAGGCATAAGCACTACATAGATCACAGCGGAAAGCTGAGGGTGAGCTCCTCTGTGCGCTGCGTTGATAAGGGCACAGGAAAAGCCATGTATAGTGATAACTTTACTGTAGTAAGGGCTAATGGGTCCTGGTTTGTAGTAGCTGCAATCTAACTTTTTATAATTGTCATATTGCTCTTTTAACCTGGTGACCTTATTACTCATGGGCATACATATCATTTGGCTTTGAATAAAACAAGAGGAAAAAAAAGTGATTAAAAGTGTTTTTTTCTAGACATGCTTGTGTTTGTTTTTCAGAATGCTTACTTTGGGAACATGGAACTTCTCAAGTGTGCTTACATTTTTTAAAACAAGAATATCTCACTTAAACAGCTTTAGATACCACAATAATGTAACTGTTTAAGTCCAGACAAAATGAACAAGAAATAATTCACTTTCCTTATAACACACAGTCATCTTTCTAAACACAGTTTAAATCATATAAAAACTGTGCTTTAAATACTTTAGTTTCTTATTGTTCTCAGAGTAAAGTAAACTACTTAACTCGGTCTGTATAGTTTTCCATATTGTATCCTTGCTTATCTCTCTTACCTCATTCTTAGTGCTCTTTTCCTCCTGCCTGCTCCAGATGTACAGACCCCGGTGTCCTTTCATAATGATGCCTTGGCACAAGCAGTTCTTTCCTGAAACATACTTCATCTTTTCTTTCTTCTTTTGATGTTTCTTCCTATTAATTATGCCAAATTTCTTCATTGCTGTGATCTCGATTTGGCATTTATAATCTTCTTTCCCTCATCTCATATATCCAGATCTCTTCTATCTTTTTCTTCCTTTTCCTTCTTTCTTGGTGGTGACTGCCAGGTATTTTTTTGTTTTTAAATTAAAAATTTTTAGTTTGTTTTGTTTGTTTCTCTAAAATGGCTTCTATACTAGGTACTTAGTTTAATACATTGCCCTAATAGTTGGGGATTCTGGAGGGGGGGCATAAATAATTGTTGCCAGAAACTTGTGATCTAAGTGAGAGGGCATGGAAGGGAGGAATTTCCTTTTGTTTTAAAGGTGAAATTTGGTCATTGATTTATGTAAATTACATGTGCCAAAATTATCTTCGCATCAGAAACAAATACTGGAGCTCATGTTTATCTGTGATTGATTGTAGCAGGTGTAATGAAGAGGTTTTTTTTCACCTATGAATACAAATAGATTTAGTTTAAATTGTGCGGCCGTGCATACCGGCTCACTCACTCAGTCATGTCTGACTCTTTACGACTCCATGGACAATAGCCCACCAGGCTCCTCTGTCCGTGGGATTTCACAAGAGAAAACTGGAGTGGGTTGCCGTTTCCTTCTCCAGGGGATCTTCCTGACCGAGGGATCAAACCTGTGTCTCCTGCATTGCAGGCAGATTCTTTGCTGCTGAGAATTGTGGGGGATTCAAAAAGCTGAGTTAAAATAGAAGTGGATTCTCTTTTTCTGATTCCAAAACTCAGATCACAGTCTTTAGGTGAAGTGGTCTAGGATTTTGACATTGGCGTGGAATTGCTTGTCCACACCCCTGACTCTTTGCTTGTCCACACCCGTGACTTTCTCAGGGAATGTAGGCAGTTTAGTTTCTTTCTTCAGTGTCTTTAACCGGAATTTCTGGAAATCTCAGAATACTGTGTCATTCACACCTCACAGAAGGAGCTTAGCAAATAATTTTAGAATTAATAAATGAACAAATATCATCAAAATATGTCAAGAAAATACTGTAAAAAATAAAAGGACTATGGTGGAAAACTGAAAGCATTCCCTCTAAGATCAGGAATAAAATATGCCATAGAGTAAGATTTAGATGTTTTAACTGAAATTAATACAGTTAACCTATTGATTATATACAGTGTTATCATTTAAGATTTGAAGTTTTGTCTTGTCCTAAATTGCCAACATCTGCTGGATCATCGAAAAAGCAAGAGAGTTCCAGAAGAACATCTATTTCTGCTTTATTGACTATGCCAAAGACTTTGACTGTGTGGATTACAATAAACTGTGGAAAATTCTTCAAGAGATGGGAATACCAGACCACCTGACCTGCCTCTTGAGAAATCTGTATGCAGGTCAGGAAGCAACAGTTAGAACTGAACATGGAAAAACAGACTGGTTCCAAATAGGAAAGGAGTACGTCAAGGCTGTATATTGTCACCTTGCTTATTTAACTTATATGCAGAGTACATCATGAGAAACGCTGGGCTGGAAGAAGCACAAGCTGGAATCAAGATTGCCGGGAGA
>NW_011495064.1:12714248-12717197 GCF_000754665.1 Bison bison bison
ACATTCAGAAAACGAAGATCATGGGATCCGGTCCCATCACTTCATGGGAAATAGATGGGGAAACAGTGGAAACAGTGTCAGACTTTATTTTTGAGGGCTCCAAAATCACTGTAGATGGTGACTGCAGCCATGAAATTAAAAGATGCTTACTCCTTGGAAGGAAAATTATGACCAACCTAGACGGCATATTAAGAAGCAGAGATATTACTTAGTCAACAAAGGTCCGTCTAGTCAAGGCTATGGTTTTTCCATTAGTCATGTATGGATGTGAGAGTTGGACTATAAAGAAAGCTGAGCGCTGAAGAATTGATGCTTTTGAACTGTGGTGTTGGAGAAGACTCTTGAGAATCCCTTGGAGTGTAAGAAGATCCCACCAGTCCATCCTAAAGGTGATCAGTCCGGGGTGTTCATTGGTAGGACTGATGCTGAAGCTGAAACTTTAATACTTTGACCACCTCATGCAAAGAGCTGACTCATTTGAAAAGACTCTGACGGTGGGAAAGATTGAGGGCAGGAGGAGAAGGGGACGACAGAGTATGAGATGGTTGGATAGCGTCACCAACTCGATGGACATGGGTTTGGGTAGATTCTGGGAGTTGGTGATGGACAGGGAGGCCTGGCGTGCTGCGGTCGCAAAGAGTCGGACACGACTGAGTGACTAAACTGAACTTGTCCTAAAATGAAGTGTAAGATATGTTAATGTATTTTTTAGATGTGAAAAACTAAGTCATTTATAATGTTTAATGATGATGTTTGTGGCAGTGCAGATTGTATTTGTTAACGTGTTTCTAAAACCCAAGCATAATGGTTTAAATGAATGCTTGGGTTTTAGAAACACGTTAACAAATACAATCTGCACTGCCACAAACATCATCATTATTATTACATTCATAAATGAATATAGAGTTTGTTTCTTTATATATGATAAAGAAGTCCAGATATAGGCAATTCACTATTGGTATGGTGACTTACACTGTCATTAAGGCTTAGGTTCTTTTAGTTGTTGCAGTTCTCCTTCTTTAGCACGTAATGTGTCTTCCATTTTGCAAGGTGGATCTTTTTCATATTTCAGAAAGAAAGCAGGTGCGAAGGCCAAAGTGTAAAAGCTGCATCCCATCTGTATCTGTTTCTGTTTTCAAGAAAACAGTAGCTTTAGTAAAAAAATAAAAGGTTCTTCAAAAATGATGAATTATTTTGTAATTTTAAAAACAAAAAATTGGGAACAAATCAGACAATCTTGAATCCAGATCTTGATCTACAGTGTATTAGTTAACTTCTTATAGCTTCAGTTTCCCATTAAAAATGCAAATAAGAGTGTTTATCTCACAGTTTTTCTGTGAGAATGAAGTGAAAGAGTATATGTAAAAAAAAAGTACCTGGCATACTAGCTCGATCTGAAAAGAAATATTTCTCCTTCTAACTTGTACATGTTCTGCTCACCCCCATCTCCTATCACCAAATTCTTATAAGGATGTGATACAGATGGAGGAAGGGACTAGAAACTAGACTGATGCATGTGTAATACATATGCAGATGTAAGAAACAATTCAAGAAAACCCATACAGTTCCTCTCACAGCCCATCCCCATTTAATGTCGTCGTTGTTGTTTACTTGCTAAGTCATATCCAACTCTTTTGCAACCCCATGGACTATAACCCACCAGGCTCCTTTGTCCTGGAATTTTCCAGGCAGAAATACCAGAGCGGGTTGCCATTTCCTCCTCCAGGGGATCTTCCCAAGTCAGGGACTGAACCCGCATCTGGCAGGCTGGTTCTTTACCACTGAGCTGCCAGGTAAGCCCCATTTAATGTTACCTTTATAAAAAGTCTAATCTACAGATTAAAAGCCATGCTATATTAAGAGGAGAAAGACCTTTGTATACCTTTTCTTTTAATCATCTTATTTCCCAGAGAGGGAAACCTCGGCATAGGGCAGTTGAATTACTCACCTAAAGTCCCCTATTGCTAAATAGCAGAATTGAAACTAAAACTGGAAATACATCTCTGTCTTGTGTTCTTTCCTCCATCAGTTTTCATTATCATTAAAGCAGTTAAATTTATCATCCTTTGTGTGATGCCCTATTCTAAGCACTTAAAAGTGTTAATCAGTAAATTATATTGTACTCTAATTTGGTAAAGAATAATTATATGAAATTTATAAACCTAATTAACCTATGGTTTTTCTTATTCTACTACAGTTAGGGACTAGACTTGGTTTCCTGTCAGTAATGATTGCAAATAGCGATGCAAAGCCTTTTGTATTTATTGTCTATCTTAATTTTTTTTTTCTCTTTCAGCATTTTCTTTGCTATATACTTTAACAATTCTGTATTCTCAATTCTTATATGACCATATTTGTCAAAATTCTTACTCTGGTTGACCAGAGCCATGTTACAGGGAAGCCTAATGATCATAGTTGTTGTAGGGAAATGACCATTTTCCTTTCTTAAACAGTAAGATCAGTTACTTTTCTTCCATGAAAATAATCTGTCTCCTTTTTTAAATTTTTTTCCCCTGTCTTGTAACATAAGAAATGCCATTGAAACCAGTATCTATCAGAGAGTGAATAGTCCACACTAGACCACAGTTGGCTGCAACTGGTTTTGGGCTAAGCAATCAATAGCAGCTACTTGTGAATTTTTTTAAGCTATTATTTGGGATTTTAGGAGGGTCCTCAGGCCATTCTGAAGGAGATCAGCCCTGAGATTTCTTTGGAAGGAATGATGCTAAAGCTGAAACTCCAGTACTTTGGCCACCTCACGCGAAGAGTTGACTCATTGGAAAAGACTCTGATGCTGGGAGGGATTGGAGGCAGGAGGAGAAGGGGACAACAGAGGATGAGATGGCTGGATGGCATTACCAACTCAATGGACGTGAGTCTGAGTGAACTCCGGGAGTTGGTGATGGACAGGGAGGCCTGGCGTGCTGCGATTCATGGGGTCGCAAAGAG
>NW_011495064.1:12717297-12721097 GCF_000754665.1 Bison bison bison
GGCGAGGAGGGAGGAGGGGGTCGGACAGAGGATGAGATGGCTGGATGGCATCACTGACTCGATGGACGTGAGTCTGAGTGAACTCCGGGAGTTGGTGATGGACAGGGAGGCCTGGCGTGCTGCGATTCATGGGGTCGCAAAGAGTCGGACACGACTGAGCGACTGATCTGATCTGATCTGAGGACTCTTAAATCTTAAGTTTTAGTTGTATTTGACCTCTTGTCTTTCTGGATTTTCCTACATTATTCAGAAATTCACAAACATAATTTCTTCCATCAAATGATACAATAAAGTAGAGTTGGGCTTTAAAATCTTAACAAAAAATAGAAAAATTTATGAGTATAGGTATTTTCATTGGGGAAAAATCAGAAAACTATGAGTCTATACTGATAATAAACAGGTATATAAATGAATAAACTATTACATATATACTTAAGTACATACACAAATAGAGAAGAAGGCTGTGATCTTACTCATAGTAGGATGCTGCATCTTGACTGATGGGAGACAATTATGGGCGTCTTGTATCTTTCTACATCTTGTGAGCACAGGCACTGACTTTGTTCTGGACTAGGTTTTCAAGGATGTTTGTGTAGTCAACAGGTTTCTAGAGGAGGGATAATGTCTCTGCTCAGAGAAAAAAGCAGGTGTGCTTCCAAGTTTGGAAGACTGAGATTGTGTTTTTCTTTTTTTTTTAATTTTATTTTATTTTTAAACTTTACATAATTGTATTAGTTTTGCCAAATATCAAAATGAATCTGCCACAGGTATACTGGAATAAAAATATTGGGTTCTCTACACTCAGGGATTCTGTGCTTTAGAACAAACCTAGATTATTTCCCATTGGTGTGTAGAAATTGGAACTCTGGGAACTGGTGCAAGTATAATTGTTGATACCCTGGCCACTGCTGTTGATACTAGTAATGAAGTCCTTTGTCTCTGATCCAGGGATCCAGCTTTTTTTTTTTTTCTGCCTTCTACTGCTACTGCTGCTGCTAAGTCACTTCAGTCGTGTCAACTCTGTGCGACCCCATAGACGGCAGCCCACCAGGCTCCCCCGTCCCTGGGATTCTCCAGGCAAGAACACTGGAGTGGGTTGCCATTTCCTTCTCCAATGCATGAAAGTGAAAAGTGAAAGTGAAGTTGCTCAGTCGTGTCCGACTCTTAGCGACCCCTTGGACTGCAGCCTACCAGGCTCCTCCACCCATAGGATTTCCAGGCAAGAGTACTGGAGTGGGGTGCCATTGCCTTCTCCACCGCCTTTTACTAGCATCCATGAAACTGTGGCAAGCTAATTTGTTGGCGTATAAGTGAGTAAATCTCAGATTCTTAATGGTTCTTCATTTGCAGACATTATAATAAAAACTTATTCAGGTAGAAATCATCAATAGATACTAAATTTATTGGGATAATTGGAAAAAAAAAAGTTTATTTGTGTGGTCTTAAGTTGTCTCCCCAAGATTGTTTATTAATAGCAAGACAAAAATTGTAACTAGACACTACCTTTGCCAGGTGATCAAAATTAACATGGTAATTAAGGATCATTGAGTGCCTCTGAATGAGAAGCCCTGAGAGGGATGTACTGTTTTAACCTGGAGTGTATATCCTGAATCTAATTTACAAGGAAACATCATAGCAACTTCAAGTGAGGAGCATTCTATTATGAAAGAAAGAAAGAGTGAAAGAGAGAGAGAGAAAAATTTTCAAAAATATCAGTTATAAAAGATAAATGCTTAGAAACTATTTTAGACTAAAGGAAGCTAAAGAAAACATGAGAACTAACTAAATGATCTAGATCTGGGATTGGCAAACATTTTGTCAAAAGGACCTGACAATAAGTATTAAAGCTATGAAGGCCACAAGGTCTCTGTCACAACCACTGAAGTTTACTGTTACAGCTCAAAAACAGTCAGACACAATGTGTAAATGAGTGAGTGTGGCTGCATTCTAATTAAACTTTATTTGCATAACAGATAATGGGATGTATTTGACCCGTGGGTTGTGGTTTACTGATCCCTGTCCCATATTCAATCTTGTGCTTGAGGGAGAACATGCTATAAAGAGCATTTTTGGGTCCATTGACAGAATTAGAACATGGACAGTAGGTTAGGAAAATGTCATATTTTTTCTGAAATTGATAAATATTCTATTATTATCTAAGAAATTATTCTTATTCTCAGAAAATACACAATGAAATATTTAGAAGGAAAGAGATCTGTATATTACATACATTCAAATCGCTAAGGAAAAATATATGCAGAAAGAGCACATGAAAAAGAATATGGGGCAAAATATTAACAGTAGGTAAATCTGGGTGGAGTATACGGGTGTGTTTTTTGATACTATTCTAACTTTCCTATAAATTGAAATTGCTTCCAAATGAAAAGTTAAATGAGTATATGTGTTTATATATGTAAACTTATATGCGTGTACATAGCCCATAGGGAGAGAAAAATATAAAAGATTTGGTAGCTTCTTTACACTCTCTTGATACCTATTAAAAAAAAAAAAAAGGAGAATTTAACCAACACATGAATTGAAAATGAAAATCTGTGGTTGCTCTAACAAGGGGAGCCAGCAGACATCATCTTTGGCCTAATCTGAATGCACTTAGTTACCAAGTGGCTGTAGTCTAGGGGCCAGAGGTTTTTAGTGCGGTCTGAAAACGATGGTGGGAGCCACATTTTCCAGACTATGAAACACAGGGCACCTTGTTTAGTCAGCACAGTTTAGGTCAAATGTGGTTATGAAAAACAGATGAATTCTGGTGATCAAGTTGTACTTTGACAAATATTCCATTGTTTGAACATGCAGTAATTTCTGAAAAATGTGAAGCAGCTTGGACTGCAGAGATTGAGTTCTCTCTTCTCAACTCCCTTGCCTGCTCACAAAGGTCTTGTCATCATGGGGAGTAAAAATAACATGGCAGAAGAAGTATATTAGATACCACTCCCCCCCTTTTTACCCTTTTCTTTGCTTTACTGGTAAATCAAGCAGTTTTGGGCAGGCTGTTTTGTCAGCTGGAGGTCTTACACTTACTCTGGGCTTTGGGTACAGCTTTTGTGCTTCAGTTTTATGGATAGTGGTGTGTTCTAGTGAATTAGATACTTTGAGTTTATCCCATTAATAAGAAAATGGTACTTGAGGTTTAGTGAGACGTTGTTGTATTTCACTGGCTGTTCTGGTCATGACCTAGGAGTCATTATTTCATCTAATGTCTAACCCTAGCTCAAGAGGCTTATCCCTAGAGCTCTGTTCCTATAACTTAAAATTATAATAATAGTATAACAGGCCAGAGCTACTTGATGCAGAAAATTTCACATAGAATCAAGTCTTTGATGGCTTATTTTTCCATTTTTGTGCTAGTGTTGTATTTTTTGTTGTTGTTGCTTTATGGTGTTTGTCTTACTTTACTCACTTGGTTCATTTATCCATTCAATAAATATTTATTGCATACTTATTGTATACAGAATACATGATCCAGCCTTCTGCCTTTGAGTAGGATTTTCATTTTGGATGATTTGGACTTCTGGTGTTTAATATGGTAACCATCAGCCATGTGGCTTTTGAGCACTGGAAACAATGGATAGGCTGAATCAAGATATAAGTATAAAATATGCATCAGATTTCAAAGACTTAGCATGAAAAAAGGAGTGAAAATTATTTAATAAGTAATTTTTATATTAATTAGTTCAGTTCATTTCAGTTGCTCAGTTGTATCTGACTCTTTGTGACCCCATGGACTGCACCACGCCAGGCTTCCCTGTCCATCAGCAACTCCCAGAGCTTGCTCAAACTCA
>NW_011495064.1:12721197-12729897 GCF_000754665.1 Bison bison bison
ATCCTCTGTCATCCCCTTCTCCTCCTGCCTTTGGTCTTTCCCAGCTTCAGGGTCTTTTCCAGTGAGTCAGTTCTTCACATCAGGTAACCAGAGTATTAGAACTTCAGCTTCAGTATCAGTCCTTCCAATTAATTACATATTGAGATGATATTTTAGATATATTAAATATATTATTAAAAGTTAATTATACATATTATATTAATACATTATTAAAATTTATATCACTTTTTTACTATTGCTTCTAGAAAATTTAAAAATTGAATATGTTGCTTGCAATATATTTCTGTTGAACATTGTTGCTCATCATATATGAACTCTGAGTATTTTTCTCCTCTCACATGAAGCTATCTTGGTCTTTTCTAGTATTAGTATGTTTAGCATTTTTATATAAAAACGAATCAGCCGCAACTATTATACCTTCAGTTTTTTTCTTTCAGTTTTGATGATGATCAGCACATATAAAATATACCATCAGTTTGTGTCAAATTGGTATATAATTTATGAATAAATTTGTAATCTTAATGAATATTTCTGAGCATCTAGATAAGCTTCGGAGAAGGCAATGGCATCCCACTCCAGTACTCTTGCCTGGAAAATCCCATGGACGGAGGAGCCTGGAAGGCTGCAGTCCATGGGGTCGCTAAGAGTCGGGCAGGACTGAGCGACTTCATTTTCACTTTTCACTTTCATGCATTGGAGAAGGAAATGGCAACCCACTCCAGTGTTCTTGCCTGGAGAATCCCAGGGACGGGGGAGCCTAGTGAGCTTCCAAATCTATGGGGTCGCACAGAGTCGGACTTGACTGAAGCGACTTAGCAGCAGCAGATAAGCTTAATAACAAGCTGACATTTGTAACAATAATGATTATTGGTCAGAAATCTTGAGTGTAGTGTTCTTATGAATTCTGCTAAAATTTTTATATAAGCTACTGAAATCTTACGGGAAAGTTTCCTTTTTTTTTTTTTTTTAAATTATTCTAGCTACAGGAAGTAAGTCTTGGTAGTTGCGTGAGCTGTAAAATATGAAAGAACTCATCTCTAATCTTGAACATTTAATAATTTTTAAAATTCTGAGTAAGTATAAAATGGTGCAGTGCATGTTTAATACTTATTTGTGAAGATTACTTTTTGTTGCTGAAATCTTCAGTGCATTGTGCTTTGAGAATAGACTGAGGAAATTTTTCAGATGACTGTCTGGCTGTATCTTTGAAAATATTGGTTCTTTCATGCCCTGGGAAGTCTGCCAAGATATAAGTATTGCAGTGCCCTACAGATAGCGTTATTTTTTAGAAGCTTGAAGCTAAATCTTCATTGTATATACTAGCGTTGGAGCTCTGCAAGTGTTTGTGGCAGTGTTAACATCTTTTGTCATTGTATCCCCATGGTTTGGATTTTGATTGCCTTTCATTAGGTAAGTCATATTTGGTGTTAGTGGCATACCTGAATTTGGGAAAGTCTTTAATCTCTTGAAGTCTCAACTGTGGTATAGATACTTTTCAGGGCTGTAGGGACTTCTGTGACTTGAGATTCCATCAGGGAACAAACAGTCCTGATGAGGAATGAAGTTGTGGGCAACTTTAAGGGAAGAGAGAAACAAAAAACTCCTGCTATAGAATTGCTTAAGCAGAGGGTGGAAGCATGGATTTTAGCCAGGAAGAATCATATTCATCTGGATAAGGTGAGATCCACAATAGGAAGCCAGGATGGTAATTATCATTCTTTCTCTCTCCTCTTTTTTTTTTTGTTACCTTGTACTGATACATCTTTGCAATGAGCTTATTAGGAAAAAGGCCAGTCAATCTGAGAATATTGTTTTTACTGTGTCTTATACTTTGAGGAGAGACTAAAAAAATGGGTCATATTCTTATATTCAAGAGAAATTGATATACTGGAACTGCTTTGGTGGTCCAGTGGTTAAAAGTCCCCGCTTCAAATGCAGGGTGGTGTGGGTTCGATACCTGTTATGGGAACTAGGATCCCACAAGCTGTGCAGTACAGCATAAAGTAGAATAGACTAGAATAAAAGAGTAAGGTCAAATAAAAATAACTTCCTTGAAGAAAAGAAAAAAAAAGGATATAGATAAGACATGAGATGAGTACCAGTATGTATAGAAGTTTTTAAATTTGGTAAGGGGCATCTATGAAAAATCCACAGCAAAGATCAAAATGACTGAACTTTACAATGATTTCCAATAAGTCAAGAAGAAGACAAAGACAAATACTAGGCATGGAAAATACATGCCAGCATCATGATCATTATTCCCAAGGTTCCAGGCCAAGAAAAAAAGAGAGATTTAAAAAAGTATATAACATAACCAATAACAATTCTTTAAATCAATTATACTCATCAAGAAGATACAATTGAAAATAAATAAACCCTTTAAAATAGGTTATATAGAAATTAACCTGAAAAATGTACAAGTCCTTTATGATGAAAGTTTCAAATTTCTATTAAAGGACATGTAGGTGTAGGAAGTACTGAATAAATGAATAGTGAGATACTCTTCCAACAGAATGTCTGAACATTGCAAAATTATCAGTTTCTCCCTTATTTAATTAGTTAAGTCAATGAAATTCCTATAGTAATCACAATAGAAAGGTTGTGGTAATGTTACAATCCTCTTTTTAATTCACCAGAGTTGCTGTGCTGTAACGTAGAGGCAAGTGACTTACTGTCAAGACTTGAGGCTGCCACATTGTAATGGCCTCTATCCCATAAAAAACTCTCCTTTATTCCCACAAGGTTGCATTTATGAGGGTTTTATTTTGGCATTGTTGAGAGTGGTAAATAGTGGAGGCAATCTAGGTATTCATTACCCAGGAACTAGATGAGTAAAATTCGTACTTAGAGATGATTGAATGTAATATGAAACACATAACAAGCACTGTAAATGATGAATAATACTTATATACTATAAGGATTTCAGAACTACAATGCTGAGGATCAAAGTAAGAAACAATACATTTGATAGCTCAGTATCATTTATATAAATTAAAATTAATGCATAAACTAGTACTGTACATACTTAGGTCAAAGATGCATTTTTAGATAAATAACTATGAAAGATTCATATGAATAACAGGTCTTATATATAGTAAGATGGGTGTTTGTGTTGATAAGGAAAGTGATTTAGGAATGGAGTATAAGAGAGAAAAAAATTTAAATGTGTAATACTGTATACTTCAACAGTTACATTTTGAACTGGGATAGTATTATAATATAAAGTCAGTTCTTTGGAAGTGATACCCTATTACAATACTCTTAAATTGCTTCTACCTGCATGTCACATTATCAGATAAATTCCATTCAGTTGAGTTGCTCAGTCGTGTCAGACTCTTTGCAACCCCATGAATTGCAGCACGCCAGGCCTCCCTGTCCATCACCAACTCCCGGAGTTCACTCAAACTCATGTCCATCGAGTCGTTAATGCTATCCAGCCATCTCATCCTCTGCTGTCCCCTTCTCCTCCTGCCCCCAATCCCTCCCAGAATCAGGGTCTTTTCCAATGAGTCAGCTCCTCGCATGAGGTGGCCAAAGTATTGGAGTTTCAGCTTTAGCATCAGTCCTTCCAGTTAATACCCAGCACTGATCTCTTTTAGAATGGACTGGTTGGATCTCCTTGCAGTCCAAGGGACTCTCAAGAGTCTTCTCCAATACCACAATTCAAAAGTATCAATTCTTCGGCGCTCAGGTTTCTTCACAGTCCAACTCTCACATCCATACATGACCACTAGAAAAACCATAGCCTAGACTAGATGGACCTTTGTTGGCAAAGTAATGTCTCTGCTTTTTAATATGCTGTCTAGGTTGGTCATAACTTTCCTTCCAACAAGTAAGCGTCTTTAAATTTCATGGCTGAAATCACCATCTACAGTGATTTTGGAGCCCCCCCAAATGAAGTCTGACACTGTTTCCACTGTTTCCCCATCTATTTGCCATGAAGTCTTGGGACCGGATGCCGTGATCTTCATTTTCTGAATGTTGAGCTTTAAGCCAACTTTTCACTCTCCTCTTTTAACAACTGAGCTATCAGGGAAGCCCATAACTTTTCTTATAATCCTAAGAAAATATACTTTAAAGAGTTGTTGAGAATAGAAATGGGACACTAAAATTGTTTTTATAAAGCATATAATAGGTGTAGTGGTTGCTCCCGCATGCATGATAAGTCGCTTCAGTCATGTCTGACTCTTTGCGACCCATAAACTGTGGCTGACCAGGCTCCTCTGTCCATGGGATTCCCAGTCAAGAATACTGGGATGTGTTGCCATGCCCTCCTCTAGGGGATATTCCTGATCCAGGGATTGAACCTGTTTCTCTTATGTCTCCTGCATTGGCAGGCAGATTTTTTACCACTAGCGCCACCATACTTCATAAAAATAAGCTCCACTTAAGAGTCTTGAGGGCTTCCCTGGTGGCTCGGACAGTAAAATGTCTGCTCACAATGTGGGAGACCCAGGTTCAATTCCTGGGTCGGGAAGATTCCTCTGGAGAAGGAAATGGCAATCCACTCCAGCACTCTTGCCTGGAAAATCCCATAGATGCAGGAGCCTGATAGGCTACAGTCCATGGGGTCACAAAGAGTCGGACACGACTGAGTGACTTCACTTCATTTCACTAAGAGTCTTGAACAGGTAGGAGTTGGATTTAGGATTTGATGAAGTAAAAGAGGCATGCTTAACAAATGCTTTATTATATACCATCTTATACCATGTAATTTTGTTATATGCTTTTTAAAACCTGAAGCATAGATTATTTTCTCTTTTTTCAGAATAATTAAAATTATTTGTTGCTTGTGGTTTCTATGAAATATCCTTTGTGAAAATGGCCAGCATGGAGGATCCAGTTTAACTTTTAGAGCTATATCTATCTTCTCAAATTTCTTACAAATATGAAAATAGAGAAGGATCAAACTTTAGTCCTCATTAGAAGGAAGGATAGTTTTTGTCTTTTTTCTCCATTTGAAAGTATCACCTATGTTTGTGTTCGTTGCTCAGTTGTGTCTGACTCTTTACGACCCCATGGACTGTAGCCTGCCAGACTCCTCTGTACATGGAATTTTCCAGGCAAGAATACTGGAGTGGGTTGCCATTTCCTTCTTCAAATATTACCTATAGCTGTAAGGTATTCTACAGTCAGTGTCCAAACTGCTGCATTTTTTTAAGTTTAGGATACCAGTCTGACAAAAGCAGGTTTTATAGTCAGCATCATATATTGACTTGGTAGTTGAGGGAACTGAAGTTCAGCAAGATTAACTGAACTGCCTAATGGATCATGTACTCTGTATACATTATGTGAAATGCCAGGCTAGATGAAGCACTAGCTGGAATCAAGATTGCTGGGAGAAATATCAATAATCTCAGATATGCAGATGATACTCCCCTTATGACAAAAAGTGAAGAGGAACTAAAGAACCTCCTGATGAAGGTGAAAGAGGAGAGTGAAAAAGCTGGCTTAAAACTCAAATTCAGAAAATTAAGATCATGGCATCTGGTCCCATCATGGCAAAAAGATGGGGAAAGAATGGAAACAGTGGCAGACTTTATATTTTCTCGGGCTCCAAAATCACTGCAGATGGTGACTGCAGCCATGAAATTAACAGACTCCTGCTCCTTGGGAGAAAAGCTGTAACAGACCTAGATAGCATATTAAAAAGCAGAGACATTATTTTGCCGACAAAGATTCCTATAGTCAAAGCTATGGTTTTTTCAGTAGTCATGAGAGAGTTGGACCAAAAAGAAAGTTGAGAGCCGAAGAATTGATGCTTTTGAACTTTGGTGTTGGAGAAGTCTCTTGAGGGTTCTTGGGACTGCACGGAGATCAAACCAGTCAATTCTAAAGGAAATCAATCTTGAATATTCATTGGAAGGACTGATGTTGAAGCTGAAGCTCTAATACTTTGACCACCTGATGCAAAGAGCCAACTCATTAGAAAAGACCCTGATACTGGGAAAGATTGAAGGCAGGAGGAGAAGGTAATGACAGAGGACAAGATGGTTGGATGTCATGACTGACTCAATGGACATGAGTTTGAGCAAGCTCTGGGAGATGGTGATGCTTCTGGACAGGGAAGCCTGGCATGCTGCAGTCTCTGGGGTCGCAGAGTTGGACACAACTGAGCAACTGAACAACCACACTGGATCATAGTGCTAGTGGTTTGCAAAAATAGGAGCTAAGTTTGTTTTTGCATTTTATTTGAAACCTTGTATTACTTTTCTGTATCATTAATGTTTCTGTTCCGGGGCAAAAGTTATGCAGTAAGTAAACAAACTTTTTCTATAACTATATATTCTGAACGTACTACTAAAAAAAATAGATTGACATTATTTTGCATTCATATCTGGTATTTGAAATTTGAGGAAAAAGAAAAAAATTATAAAATTCTTAAGAAAGCAATGTTCTTGGTAGTTTTGGGAAATTTTTTTTTTTAAATAATAGTCATGCCCTTCCAGGCAAAGCCTGGAAATCAGATATAAGGGCATAGAGAAACTCAGTCATATTAAACCACATATGTATTGGCTTAGAAAAATGGCCGCAGTAGAGAGAGAAGGTAGACAAATATGTTTAATATTTTGCCCTTGGATTAGGAGTATTGGCTTATAAAGTGAAGTCACTCAGTCGTGTCTGACTCTTTGTGACCCTATGGACTGTAGCCCACCAGGCTCCTCCGTCCATGGGATTCTCCAGGCAAGAATACTGGAGTGGGTTGCCATTTCCTTCTCCAGGGAATCTTCCCATCCCAGGGATCGAACCCAGGTCTCCCGCATCCCAGGGATCGAACCCAGGTCTCCCGCATTTCAGGCAGACGCTTTAACCTCTGAGCCACAGGGAAGCCTAGGAACTCTAAAAATGTGTTAGTGTCGTCATGCAAGGTCTCTTTGAACATGTCAGAGTTTTGCAACTGCCATGTGCAACTGCAGCCTTGCTGGGGTAGTTCTGCACAGTTCATCCTAAGGGTTTATTTTTAATTAGAAATTATCCTGCGCTCACTCTCTGCTCTTCACTCTAAACCTGGCTTGGGAAATTCAGGAGGGGAGAGGCAGGTGATAGTTTTAAAAGGATCACTGCCAGCCCTCAGTTAGGCAAAGCCAAGCTCACTCTGGACTAGTCTTAGGATAGATCATCCTTCCTTGAGTTGCCAAATAGCCCTTCATAATGCCAGGTTATTGTGCAGTTTGTTCCAAGATCAAGCTTCACTTGGACCTTCCCATTCAGAAAAGAGCAAAAATTTTTCTCTTTCCAGGCATAGTTTTTTTACTCTTTTAAGGGAAATTTTCAAACAGACGTTCTGTTGAAAGTTTCTACAGTGCCAGATATCTTCTGTCTGAAATCGTCCTGTACAGTTATTATAGAGTTGTATACTTGGTTTTTACAGGAAGGAGTCTTCAGATAGGCAGCCACCTTGTCTGTAGGCAGAGTGGTAGATGGCACGGTCCCAAAGTATCAGTTTTATGGTTTTCTTATTGCTACAGGATGGTGAGTTCCTTTCCAGGTGCCAGCTGTTACTCTAACCCTGTCCAACTCTAGACATAGCACAGGAACCACTTTTATTCTCACCTATCAACTTTGAAGAAAGCACTTATTTTTTTTTCTCTTCTTATGTTCTTTATCTCGGGATATGGCAGTTTCTATACTAATCATTCCAGTCTGTCCTAGGCTCTTTCTACCCTGACCTGGTGAGATCATGGACCCTGTGATGCCTTTGATATTTATTTTTCACCTAAATGTCATTGTTCCTTGTTTTAAAAAGTTGAAAAATTTTAAGAAACCAAATTACTTGTAATTTCCCCACAATTTTGGTCTACTTCCATACAGACATTATTCTTTGGACACATTTGATATACTTTTTACATAAATTTAATTATACTGTGTGCATTTCTTTATACTTTGCTTCCCCCTTCCCTTAATATGAACATTATCACAAATATATGTTCACGTCATATGTTGTCATATGATGTTACAGATCAACATTGTTGTTTTTATTTTCACTATATAGGTTTCCTTAATCTAATATTGTAATTAATCACGATAGTCATGAAAAACAGTAATGATGATAGTGATGATGATGATGATGTCACTGTCACCATTTATTGAGAGCTTAGTATATGCTAGGCGTCATTTTGTATGATTTGCATACTTTGTCTTATTTTATCCTCCTAGCAATCCTGGCAAGTGTATATATTAATATTCCTATTTTTCAGGTGAGGCAGTTGAGACTTAGATTAAATAAATTGCTTAAGATCACAGAGTTAGGAATAAGCCAGGGTTCTAACCTATACTGTAAGAATGTGAACCTGAGTTCTTTCAACTGTACACATTTTAAGCATTTTTTTAAAAAAATTACTCAGCCGTTAGAAAGAATACATTTGAATCAGTTCTAATGAGGTGGATGAAACTGGAGCCTATTATACAGAGTGAAGTAAGCCAGAAAGAAAAACACCAATACAGTACGCTAATGCATATATATGGAATTTAGAAAGAAGGTAACAATAACCAGAAAGAAGGTAACAATAACGAGACAGCAAAAGAGACAATGATGTATAGAACAGTCTTTTGGACTCTGTGGGAGAGGGCGAGGGTGGGAAGATTTGGGAGAATGGCATTGAAACATGTATAATATCATATATGAAACGAGTTGCCAGTCCAGGTTTGATGCACGATACTGGATGCTTGGGGCTGGTGCACTGGGACGACCCAGAGGGA
>NW_011495064.1:12729997-12732531 GCF_000754665.1 Bison bison bison
TATGGGGAGGGAGGAGGGAGGAGGGTTCAGGATGGGGAAGACATGTATACCTGTGGCAGATTCATGTTGATATATGGCAAAACCAATACAATATTGTAAAGTTAAAAAATTAAAAAAAAATAGTTTAAAAATGAAAAAAAAATTACTCATCTAATGCTTACTTTAGGTAAAATGATTAAAGTGAGTTACAGGGCAGACATATTTTTAGCTTCCTGATAATCTCTCAAAAACGTCATGACAATTTGCATTCCTTAAGAAAAGAATTTAGGGTTGTGGTTTTGCCATATTTTCAATGATACAGAGTATTGTCTTTTTTCTTTTGCTAACTTTGTAACAGGAAAACAAATGGTACATTGGTGAATTTTATTAGTATTTTTAAAATCACTATTGATTTTGGACTTTTTTAAACAAAAATTATTCTTTTTTTTATTCTCACGTTGTTTTTTTTATTGAAATATATTTGATTTACAAAGTTGCAACAGTTTCAGGTATATAGAAAAGTGACACATACATGTACGTACATATGTGTACACACATATATCCTTTCCTTTTTAGATTATTTTCCATTATAGATTATTACAAGATATTAAGTATAGTTCTCTATGCTATACAGTGGGATTCCCAGGTGGTGCTAGTGGTTAAAGAACCCACCTGCCAATGCAGGAGACATAAGAGACACGGGTTTGATCCCTGGGTTGAGAAGATCCCCTGGAGTAGGAAATGGTAACCCACTCCAGAATTCTTGCCTGGAGAATCCAGGACATGGACAGAGGAGCCTGGTAGCTACAGTCCAGAGGGTCACGTGGAGTCGGACACGACTGAAGCGGCTTAGCACACACGCTGCACAGTTGTCCTTGTTGCTTGTTTTATGTGTAGCACCATGTGTCTGTTAGTTCTACACGCCCAGTCTACCTCCTCTTCTGCTTTGGTAACTCAGTTTGTTTTCTATGTCTGTGAGTTTATTTCAGTTTTTTAAGTATGTTCATTTCTATCATTTTTTAAGACTGCATATAAATGATATCATGCAGTAGTTGTCTTTCTCTGACTGACTTCAATTAGTATGATAATCTCCAGATCCATCCATGTTGCCACAAATGGCATTATTTCATTCTTTTTTGTGGATGAGCAATATTCCATTATGTGTGTGTATGTGTATATATACACATGTGTATATAGCACATCTTCTTTTTTCATTTCTCTGTTGGACATGGAAGTTGTTCCTCTGTCTTAACTATTGTAAATAGTGCCAACTTGAACGTCGGAGTGCATATATCTTTTTGAATTAGAATTTCTCTGGATATATGCCCAGGAGTGAAATTGCTGGATTATATGGTAGCTCTATTTTTAATGTTTTAAGAAACCTCCAGATTGTTCTCCATAGTGGCTGCACAAATTTACGTTTCCACTAACAATGCAGGAGGGTTCCTTTTTCTGCGCACCCTTTCCAGGATATTATGTTTAGAGTTTTTGATGGTAGCCATACTGACTGGTGTGAAGTGATACTTCATAGTTTTAATTTGCACATCTCTAATAGTGATGTTGGGAATCCTTTCATGTGCCCATTGCATGTCTTCTTTGGAGAAATGTCTATTTAGATCTTCTGCCAATTTTTTTTTGGGGGGGGGTTGATATTAAGCTGCATGAGCTATTTGTATATTTTGGAAATTAAGCCCTTATTGATCACATCATTTACAATATTTTCTTCCATTCTGTAAGTTGTCTTTTCATTTTGCTTATGGTTTCCTTTGCTGTTCAAAAGCTTTAATTAGGTGAAGATGGTTAAGAGGTACAAACTTTCAGTAATGACAAAAAATCCTGGGGGTGTAATGTACAGCATATAGACCATAGTCAGTTATATTGTAGAGAATACTTGAAAGTTGCCATGAGAATAAATCCTAAAAATTAAGCTTGTGTGGTGATGGATGGTAACTAGACTTATTGTGGTGATCATTTCACAATGTGTACTATCTAATCTGAAACCAAATGACGTTATATATAAGACATAGCTCAATAGAAAGCTTTTTTTAAAAAAAGAAAGATGTATGGAATTGACAAAGGGCTACACAGACCAGTGGGACAGACCAGAAAATTTAGAAAGATAAAAACATGGGACGGAGTTGCAGAAGCAATTCAACAAATGGTGCTAGAATAGTTGCACATTCACACAGCAAAACAGTGAACCTGCAGTTACTTCTCACATTTTGTACAAAAAGTGACTCAAAATGTGTTATGATTTAAACGTAAAATGCAAAACTAGACAACTTTTGAGATCAAGACAGTATGGTACTGGCACAAAGACAGAAATATAGATCAATGGAACAAAATAGAAAGCCCAGAGATAAATCCACGCACATATGGACACCTTATCTTTGACAAAGGAGCCAAGAATATACAATGGATTAAAGACAATCTCTTTAACAAGTGGTGCTGGGAAATCTGGTCAACCACTTGTAAAAGAATGAAACTAGACCACTTTCTAACACCATACACAAAAATAAACTCAAAATGGATTAAAGATCTAAACGTAAGACCAG
>NW_011495064.1:12732631-12733140 GCF_000754665.1 Bison bison bison
AGAAACTATAAAACTCCTAGAGGAGAACATAGGCAAAACACTATCTACATACATCACAGCAGGATCCTCTATGACCCACCTCCCAGAATATTGGAAATAAAAGCAAAAATAAACAAATGGGACCTAATTAACCTTAAAAGCTTCTGCACATCAAAGGAAACTATTAGCAAGGTGAAAAGACAGCCTTCAGAATGGGAGAAAATAATAGCAAATGAAGCAACTGACAAACAACTAATCTCAAAAATATACAAGCAACTCCTACAGCTCAACTCCAGAAAAATAAACAACCCAATCAAAAAATGGGCCAAAGAACTAAGTAGACATTTCTCCAAAGAAGACATACAGATGGCTAACAAACACATGAAAAGATGCTCAGCATCACTCATTATCAGAGAAATGCAAATCAAAACCACTGTGAGGTGCCATTTCACACCAGTCAGAATGGCTGCGATCCAAAAGTCTACAAATAATAAATGCTGGAGAGGGTGTGGAGAAAAGGGGACCCTCTT